>NW_027526574.1:0-329498 GCF_052857255.1 Amblyomma americanum | reverse complement strand
TGTTGGAGAAACTCCATGTTGGAGAAACTCCGTGTTGGAGAAACTCCGTGTTGTGGAAACTCCGTGTTGGGGAAACGCCGAGATGGAGAAACTTTATGTTGTAGAAACTCCGTGTTGGAGAAACTCCGTGTTCGAGAAACTCCGCATTAGAGAAACTCCATGTTGGAGAAAGTCCGTGTTGGAGAATGTCCGTGTTGGAGAAACTCCATGTTGGAGAAACTCCGTGTTGGAGAAACTTTATGTTGTAGAAACTCTGTGTTGGAGAAATTCCATGTTGTAGAAACTTCGTGTTGGAGAAACTCGGTGTTGGAGAAGCTCCCTGTTGAAGAAATTCCGTGTTGTAGAAACTCCGTGTTGTAGAAACTCCGTGTTGGAGATAATCCATGTTGGAGAAACTCCATGTTGGAGAAACTCCATGCTGCAGAAAATCCGTGCTGGGGAAACTACGCGCTGGAGAATCTCCGCGCTGGAGAGACTTCGTGTTGGAGAAACTCCGTGTTGCAGAAACTCCGTGTTGGAGAAACTCCGTGTGTGAGAAACTCCGTGATGGAGAAACTCCGTGTAGGAGAAGCTCCGTGTTGGAGAAACTTCGTATCGGAGAAAGTCCGTGTCGGAGAAACTCCGTGTCGCAGAAACTTCGTGTTGTAGAAACTTCGTGTTGGCGAAACTCCTTGTTGTAGAAACTCCGTGTTGGAGAAACTTATTGTTAGATAAACTCCGTGTTGGAGAAACTTCGTGCTGAAGAAACTCTGTGTCGGAGAAACTCTGTGTCGGAGAAAGTCTGTGTCGGAGAAACTCCGTGTTGGAGAAACTCCGTGTTAGAGAAACTCCATGTTGGAGAAAGTCCGTGTTGGAGAATGTCCGTTTTGGAGAAACTCCGTGTTGGAGAAACTCCGTGTTGGAGAAACTTTATGTTGTAGAAACTCTGTGTTGGAGAAACTCCATGTTGTAGAAACTCCGTGTTGAAGAAACTCCGTGTTGGAGAAACTCCGTGTCGGAGAAACTCCGTGTTGGAGAAACTCTGTGTTGGAGAAAGTCCGTGTTGGAAAAACTCCGTGTTGGAGAAACTCCGTGTTTTAGAAACTCCGTGTTGAAGAAACTCCGTGTTGTAGAAATTTTGTGTCAGAGAAACTCCGTGTCGGAGAAACTCCGTGTTGGAGAAACTCCGTGTTGGAGAAATTCTGTGTCGGAGAAATTCCTTGTTGGAGAAACTCCGTGCTGGAGAAACTCCTTGTTGGAGAAACTCCTTGTTGGAGAAACTCCGTGTTTTAGAAACTCCGTGTTGGAGAAACTCCGTGTTGTAGAAACTCCGTGTTAGAGAAACTCCATGTTGGAGAACCTTCTGGTTGGAGAAACTCCTTGTTGGAGAAAATCCTTGTTGGAGAAACTCCATGTTGGAGAAACTCCGTGTTGGAGAAACTCCGTGTTGTGGAAACTCCGTGTTGGGGAAACGCCGAGATGGAGAAACTTTATGTTGTAGAAACTCCGTGTTGGAGAAACTCCGTGTTCGAGAAACTCCGCGTTAGAGAAACTCCATGTTGGAGAAAGTCCGTGTTGGAGAATGTCCGTGTTGGAGAAACTCCATGTTGGAGAAACTCCGTGTTGGAGAAACTTTATGTTGTAGAAACTCCGTGTTGGAGAAATTCCATGTTGTAGAAACTTCGTGTTGGAGAAACTCGGTGTTGGAGAAGCTCCCTGTTGAAGAAATTCCGTGTTGTAGAAACTCCGTGTTGTAGAAACTCCGTGTTGGAGATAATCCATGTTGGAGAAACTCCATGTTGGAGAAACTCCATGCTGCAGAAAATCCGTGCTGGGGAAACTACGCGCTGGAGAATCTCCGCACTGGAGAGACTTCGTGTTGGAGAAACTCCGTGTTGCAGAAACTCCGTGTTGGAGAAACTCCGTGTGTGAGAAACTCCGTGATGGAGAAACTCCGTGTAGGAGAAGCTCCGTGTTGGAGAAACTTCGTATCGGAGAAAGTCCGTGTCGGAGAAACTCCGTGTCGCAGAAACTTCGTGTTGTAGAAACTTCGTGTTGGCGAAACTCCTTGTTGTAGAAACTCCGTGTTGGAGAAACTTATTGTTAGATAAACTCCGTGTTGGAGAAACTTCGTGCTGAAGAAACTCTGTGTCGGAGAAACTCTGTGTCGGAGAAAGTCTGTGTCGGAGAAACTCCGTGTTGGAGAAACTCCGTGTCGGAGAAACTCCGTGTCGGAGAAACTCCGTGTTGGAGAAACTCCGTGTTAGAGAAACTCCATGTTGTAGAAACTTCGTGTTAGAGAAACGCCGTGTTGTAGAAGCTTCGTGTTGGCGAAACTCCATGTTGTAGAAACTTCGTGTTGGAGAAACCCTGTGTTGGAGAAACTTATTGTTAGAGAAACTCCGTGATGGAGAAACTTCGTGCTGGAGAAACTTCGTGTTG
The DNA here is from genome assembly GCF_052857255.1 of Amblyomma americanum. Classification (NCBI taxonomy): domain Eukaryota; kingdom Metazoa; phylum Arthropoda; class Arachnida; order Ixodida; family Ixodidae; genus Amblyomma; species Amblyomma americanum. Next base: position 327,077 of record NW_027526574.1, on the reverse strand, counting down.
TAGAAACTGTGTCGGAGAAACTCCGTGTTGGAGAAACTCCATGTCGGAGAAACTCCGTGTTGGAGGAACTCCGTCTTGGAGAATCTCCGTGTCGGAGAAACTCCATGTTGGAGAAACTCCGTGTTGGAGAAGCTCCGTGTCGGGGAAACTCCGTGTTGGAGAAACTCCGTGTTGAAGAAACTCCGTGTTGGAGAAAATCCTTTTTGGAGAAACTCCGTGCTATCGCAACTCCGTGTTGGAGAAACTCTGCGCTGGAGAAACTCCGCGCTGGAGAAACTCCGTGTCGGAGAAACTCCGTGTTGGAGAAACTCTGTGTTGGAGAAACTCCGTGTTGGAGAAACACCACGTTAGAGAAACTTCGTGTTGGAGAAAATCCCTGTTGTAGAAACTTCATTTTAGAAAAACACCATGTCTTAGAAACTCCCTGTTTAATAAACTCCCTGTTGGAGAAAGTTCATGTTGGAGAAAGTCCCTGTTGGAAACCTCTTTGTTGGAGAAACTCCCTGTTGCAGAAACTCTGTGTTGGAGAAACTCCGTGTTGGAGATACTACGTGTTAGAGAAACTGCGTGTTGGAGAAACTCCGTGTTGTAGAAACTCCGTGTTGGAGAAACTCCGTGTTGGAGAAACTCCGTGTTGGAGAAACTTCGTGTTGGAGAAACTTCGTGTTGGAGAAAATCCTTGTTGGAAAAACTCCGTGCTATAGCAACCCCGTGTTGGAGAAACTCCGCGCTGGAGAATCTCCGTGTTCGAAAAACTCCGTGTTGGAGGAACTCTGTGTTGGAGAAACTCAGTGTCGGAGAAACTCCGTGTCGGAGAAACTCCGTGTTGGAGAAAGTCCTTGTTGGAGAAACTCCGTGTTGGAGAAACTCCGTGCTAGAGAAACTCCGTGTTTGAGACACTCCACGTGGGAGAATCTCCTTGTTGGAAAAACCTTGTTTGAGAAACTCCTTTTTGGAGAATCTCCGTGTTGGAGAAGCTCCGTGCTGGGGAAACTTCGTGTTGGGGAAACGCCGTGTTGGAGAAACTCCATGTTGGAGAAACTCCGTGTTGGAGAAACTCCGTGTTGGAGAAACTCCGTGTTGGAGAAACTTCGTGTTGGAGAAACTCCGTGTTCGAGAAACTCCGTGCTAGAGAAACTCCGTGTTTGAGACACTCCACGTTGGAGAATCTCCTTGTTGGAAAAAACCTTGTTTGAGAAACTCCTTGTTGGAGAAACTCCGCGTCGGAGAAACTCCGTGTCGGAGAAGCTCCGTGTTGGAGAAACTCTGTGTTGGAGAAACTCCGTGTTGGAGAAACTCCGTGCTAGAGAAACTCCGTGTTTGAGACAATCCACGTTGGAGAATCTCCTTGTTGGAAAAAACCTTGTTTGAGAAACTGCTTGTTGGAGAAACTCCGTGTTGGAGAAACTCCGTGCTGGGGAAACTTCGTGTTGGAGAAACTTCGTGTTGGAGAAAATCCTTGTTGGAGAAACTCCGTGCTATAGCAACTCCGTGTTGGAGAAACTCCGCGCTGGAGAAACTCCGTATTCGAAAAACTCCGTGTTGGAGGAACTCTGTGTTGGAGAAACTCCGTGTTGGAGAAACTACGCGCTGGAGAAACTTCGTGTTGGAGAAACTCCGCGTTGGAGAAACTCCGTGTTGGAGAAACTCCGTGTTGGAGAAACTCCGTGTCGGAGAAACTCCGTATTGGAGAAACTCCGTGTTGGAGAAACTTTATGTTGGAGAAACTCCATGTCGAAGAAACTTCGTATTGGAGAAACTCCGTGTTGGAGAAACTTTGTGTTGTAGAAACTCCGTGTTGGAGAAACTCCATGTTGTAGAAACTCTGTGTTGAAGAAACTCCGTGTTGGAGAAACTCCGTGTTGGAGAAACTCCGTGTTAGAGAAACTCCATGTTGGAGAAAGTCCGTGTTGGAGAATGTCCGTTTTGGAGAAACTCCGTGTTGGAGAAACTCCGTGTTGGAGAAACTTTATGTTGTAGAAACTCTGTGTTGGAGAAACTCCATGTTGTAGAAACTCCGTGTTGAAGAAACTCCGTGTTGGAGAAACTCCGTGTCGGAGAAACTCCGTGTTGGAGAAACTCTGTGTTGGAGAAAGTCCGTGTTGGAAAAACTCCGTGTTGGAGAAACTCCGTGTTGGAGAAACTCCGTGTTTTAGAAACTCCGTGTTGGAGAAACTCCGTGTTGTAGAAATTCTGTGTCAGAGAAACTCCGTGTCGGAGAAACTCCGTGTTGGAGAAACTCCGTGTTGGAGAAATTCTGTGTCGGAGAAATTCCTTGTTGGAGAAACTCCGTGCTGGAGAAACTCCTTGTTGGAGAAACTCCTTGTTGGAGAAACTCCGTGTTTTAGAAACTCCGTGTTGGAGAAACTCCGTGTTGTAGAAACTCCGTGTTAGAGAAACTCCATGTTGGAGAACCTTCTGGTTGGAGAAACTCCTTGTTGGAGAAAATCCTTGTTGGAGAAACTCCGTGTTGGAGAAACTCCGTGTTGTGGAAACTCCGTGTTGGGGAAACGCCGAGATGGAGAAACTTTATGTTGTAGAAACTCCGTGTTGGAGAAACTCCGTGTTCGAGAAACTCCGCATTAGAGAAACTCCATGTTGGAGAAAGTCCGTGTTGGAGAATGTCCGTGTTGGAGAAACTCCATGTTGGAGAAACTCCGTGTTGGAGAAACTTTATGTTGTAGAAACTCCGTGTTGGAGAAATTCCATGTTGTAGAAACTTCGTGTTGGAGAAACTCGGTGTTGGAGAAGCTCCCTGTTGAAGAAATTCCGTGTTGTAGATACTCCGTGTTGTAGAAACTCCGTGTTGGAGATAATCCATGTTGGAGAAACTCCATGTTGGAGAAACTCCATGCTGCAGAAAATCCGTGCTGGGGAAACTACGCGCTGGAGAATCTCCGCGCTGGAGAGACTTCGTGTTGGAGAAACTCCGTGTTGCAGAAACTCCGTGTTGGAGAAACTCCGTGTGTGAGAAACTCCGTGATGGAGAAACTCCGTGTAGGAGAAGCTCCGTGTTGGAGAAACTTCGTATCGGAGAAAGTCCGTGTCGGAGAAACTCCGTGTCGCAGAAACTTCGTGTTGTAGAAACTTCGTGTTGGCGAAACTCCTTGTTGTAGAAACTCCGTGTTGGAGAAACTTATTGTTAGATAAACTCCGTGTTGGAGAAACTTCGTGCTGAAGAAACTCTGTGTCGGAGAAACTCTGTGTCGGAGAAAGTCTGTGTCGGAGAAACTCCGTGTTGGAGAAACTCCGTGTCGGAGAAACTCCGTGTCGGAGAAACTCCGTGTTGGAGAAACTCCGTGTTAGAGAAACTCCATGGTATAGAAACTTCGTGTTGGAGAAACGCCGTGTTGTAGAAGCTTCGTGTTGGCGAAACTCCATGTTGTAGAAACTTCGTGTTGGAGAAACCCTGTGTTGGAGAAACTTATTGTTAGAGAAACTCCGTGATGGAGAAACTTCGTGCTGGAGAAACTTTGTGTTGTAGAAACTGTGTCGGAGAAACTCCGTGTTGGAGAAACTCCATGTCGGAGAAACTCCGTGTTGGAGGAACTCCGTCTTGGAGAATCTCCGTGTCGGAGAAACTCCATGTTGGAGAAACTCCGTGTTGAAGAAACTCCGTGTTGGAGAAAATCCTTTTTGGAGAAACTCCGTGCTATCGCAACTCCGTGTTGGAGAAACTCTGCGCTGGAGAAACTCCGCGCTGGAGAAACTCCGTGTCGGAGAAACTCCGTGTTGGAGAAACTCTGTGTTGGAGAAACTCCGTGTTGGAGAAACACCACGTTAGAGAAACTTCGTGTTGGAGAAAATCCCTGTTGTAGAAACTTCATTTTAGAAAAACACCATGTCTTAGAAACTCCCTGTTTAATAAACTCCCTGTTGGAGAAAGTTCATGTTGGAGAAAGTCACTGTTGGAAACCTCTTTGTTGGAGAAACTCCTTGTTGCAGAAACTCTGTGTTGGAGAAACTCCGTGTTGGAGATACTACGTGTTGGAGAAACTGCGTGTTGGAGAAACTCCGTGTTGTAGAAACTCCGTGTTGGAGAAACTCCGTGTTGGAGAAACTTCGTGTTGGAGAAACTCCGTGTTGGAGAAACTTCGTGTTGGAGAAAATCCTTGTTGGAAAAACTCCGTGCTATAGCAACCCCGTGTTGGAGAAACTCCGCGCTGGAGAATCTCCGTGTTCGAAAAACTCCGTGTTGGAGGAACTCTGTGTTGGAGAAACTCAGTGTCGGAGAAACTCCGTGTCGGAGAAACTCCGTGTTGGAGAAAGTCCTTGTTGGAGAAACTCCGTGTTGGAGAAACTCCGTGCTAGAGAAACTCCGTGTTTGAGACACTCCACGTGGGAGAATCTCCTTGTTGGAAAAACCTTGTTTGAGAAACTCTTTTTGGAGAATCTCCGTGTTGGAGAAGCTCCGTGCTGGGGAAACTTCGTGTTGGGGAAACGCCGTGTTGGAGAAACTCCATGTTGGAGAAACTCCGTGTTGGAGAAACTCCGTGTTGGAGAAACTCCGTGTTGGAGAAACTTCGTGTTGGAGAAACTCCGTGTTCGAGAAACTCTGTGCTAGAGAAACTCTGTGTTTGAGACACTCCACGTTGGAGAATCTCCTTGTTGGAAAAAACCTTGTTTGAGAAACTCCTTGTTGGAGAAACTCCGTGTTGGAGAAACTCCGTGCTGGGGAAACTTCGTGTTGGGGAAACGCCGTGTTGGAGAAACTCCACGTTGGAGAAACTCCGTGTCGGAGAAACTCCGTGTCGGAGAAGCTCCGTGTTGGAGAAACTCTGTGTTGGAGAAACTCCGTGTTGGAGAAACTCCGTGCTAGAGAAACTCCGTGTTTGAGACAATCCACGTTGGAGAATCTCCTTGTTGGAAAAAACCTTGTTTGAGAAACTGCTTGTTGGAGAAACTCCGTGTTGGAGAAACTCCGTGCTGGGGAAACTTCGTGTTGGGGAAACGCCGTGTTGGAGAAACTCCACGTTGGAGAAACTCCGTGTCGGAGAAACTCCGTGTCGGAGAAACTCCGTGTTGGAGAAACTCTGTGTCGGAGAAACTCCGTTTTGGAGAAACTCCGTGTCGGAGAAAATTAGTGTCGGAGAAACTCCGTGTCGGAGAAACTCCGTGTTGGAGAAAGTCCTTGTTGGAGAAACTCCGTGTTGGAGAAACTCCGTGTTGGAGAAACTCCGTGCTGGGGAAACTTCGTGTTGGGGTAACGCCGTGTTGGAGAAACTCTATGTTGGAGAAACTCCGTGTCGGAGAAACTCCGTGTTGGAAAAACTCCGTGTTGGAGAAACTCCGTGCTAGAGAAACTCCGTGTTTGAGACACTCCACGTTGGAGAATCTCCTTGTTGGAAAAAACCTTGTTTTAGAAACTCCTTGTTGGAGAAACTCCGTGTTGGAGAAACTCCGTGCTGGAGAAACTTCGTGTTGGGGAAACGCCGTGTTGGAGAAACTCCACGTTGGAGAAACTCCGTGTCGGAGAAACTCCGTGTCGGAGAAACTCCGTGTTGGAGCAACTCTGTGTCGGAGAAACTCCGTGTCGGAGAAACTCCGTGTTGGAGAAACTCCGTGTCGGAGAAACTCAGTGTCGGAGAAACTCCGTGTCGGAGAAACTCCGTGTTGGAGAAAGCCCTTGTTGGAGAAACTCCGTGTTGGAGAAACTCCGTGTTGGAGAAACTCCATGCTGGGGAAACTTCGTGTTGGGGTAACGCCGTGTTGGAGAAACTCCATGTTGGAGAAACTTCGTGTCGGAGAAACTCCGTGTTGGAGAAACTCCGTGTTGGAGAAACTCCGTGTTGGAGAAACTGCGTGTTGGAGAAAACCCTTGTTGGAGAAACTCCGTGCTATAGCGACTGCGTGTTGGAGAAACTTCACGCTGGAAAAACTCCGTGTTCGAAAAACTCCGTGTTGGAGGAACTCTGTGTTGGACAAACTCCGTGTTGGAGAAACTCCGCGCTGGAGAAACTTCGTGTTGGAGAAACTCCGCGTTGGAGAAACTCCGTGTTGGAGAAACTCCGTGTCGGAGAAACTCCGTATTGGAGAAACTCCGTGTTGGAGAAATTTTATGTGGGAGAAACTCCATGTCGAAGAAACTTCGTATTGGAGAAACTCCGTGTTGGAGAAACTTTATGTTGTAGAAACTCCGTGTTGGAGAAACTCCATGTTGTAGAAACTCCGTGTTGAAGAAACCCCGTGTTGGAGAAACTCCGTGTTGGAGAAACTCCGTGTTAGAGAAACTCCATGTTGGAGAAAGTTCGTGTTGGAGAATGTCCGTGTTGGAGAATATCCTTGTTGGAGATACTCCATGTTGTAGAAACTCCGTGTTGGAGATACTCCATGTTGTAGAAACTCCGTGCTGGAGAAACTCCGTGTTGTGGAAACTCCATGTTGTAGAAACTCCGTGTTGAAGAAACTCCGTGTTGGAGAAACTCCGTGTCGGAGAAACTCTGTGTTGGAGAAAGTCCGTGTTGGAAAAACTCTGTGTTGGAGAAACTCCGTGTTGGAGAAACTCCGTGTTGTAGAAACTCTGTGTCAGAGAAACTCCGTGTCGGAGGACCTCCGTGTTGGAGAAACTCCGTGTTGGAGAAACTCTGTGTCGGAGAATATCCTTGTTGGAGAAACTCCGTGCTGGAGAAACTCCTTGTTGGAGAAACTCCTTGTTGGAGAAACTCCGTGTTGGAGAAACTCCGTGTTGGAGAAAACTCCGTGTTGGAGAAACTCTGTGTTTTAGAAACTCCGTGTTGGAGAAACTCCCTGTTGTAGAAACTCCGTGTTAGAGAAACTCCATGTTGGAGAACCTTCTGGTTGGAGAAACTCCTTGTTGGAGAAAATCCTTGTTGGAGAAACTCCATGTTGGAGAAACTCCGTGTTGGAGAAACTCCGTGTTGTGGAAACTCCGTGTTGAAGAAACTCCGTGTTGGAGAAACTCCGTGTTAGAGAAACTCCATGTTGGAGAAAGTCCGTGTTGGAGAATGTCCGTGTTGGAGAAACTTCGTGTTGGAGAAACTTTATGTTGTAGAAACTCCGTGTTGGAGAAACTCTATGTTGTAGAAACTCCGTGTTGGAGAAACTCTGTGTTGGAGAAACTCCTGTTGAAGTAACTCCGTGTTGTAGAAACTCCGTGTTGTAGAAACTCCGTGTTGGAGATAATCCATGTTGGAGAAACTCCATGTTGGAGAAACTCCATGCTGCAGAAAATCCGCGCTGGGGAAACTACGCGCTGGAGAATCTCCGCGCTGGAGAGACTTCGTGTTGGAGAAATTCCGTGTTGCAGAAACTCCGTGTTGGAGAAACTCCGTGTGTGAGAAACTCCGAGTTGGAGAAGCTCCGTGTTGGAGAAACTTCGTATCGGAGAAAGTCCGTGTCGGAGAAACTCCGTGTCGCAGAAACTCCGTGTTGTAGAAACTTCGTGTTGGCGAAACTTCTTGTTGTAGAAACTCCGTGTTGGAGAAATTTATTGTTAGAGAAACTCCGTGTTGGAGAAATTTCGTGCTGGAGAAACTCTGTGTCGGAGAAACTCTCTGTCGGAGAAAGTCTGTGTCGGAGAAACTCCGTGTTGGAGAAACTCCGTGTTGGAGAAACTCCGTGCTAGAGAAACTCCGTGTTTGAGACACACCACGTTGGAGAATCTCCTTGGTGGAAAAACCTTGTTTGAGAAACTCCTTGTTGGAGAAACTCTGTGTCGGAGAAACTCCGTGCTGGGGAAACTTCGTGTTGGGGAAACGCCGTGTTGGAGAAATTCCATGTTGGAGAAACTCCGTGTCGGAGACTCCGTGTCGGAGAAACTCCGTGTTGGAGAAACTCCGTGTTGGAGAAACTCCGTGTTGGAGAAAATCCTTGTTGGAGAAGCTCCGTGCTATAGCAACTCCGTGTTGGAGAAACTCCGCGCTGGAGAAACTCCGTGTTCGAAAAACTCCGTGTTGGAGGAACTCTGTGTTGGAGAAACTCCGTGTTGGAGAAACTCCGCGCTGGAGAAACTTCGTGTTGGAGAAACTCCGCGTTGGAGAAACTCCGTGTTGGAGAAACTCCGTGTTGGAGAAACTCCGTGTCGGAGAAACTCCGTATTGGAGAAACTCCGTGTTGGAGAAACTTTATGTTGGAGAAACTCCATGTCGAAGAAACTTCGTATTGGAGAAACTCCGTGTTGGAGAAACTTTATGTTGTAGAAACTCCGTGTTGGAGAAACTCCATGTTGTAGAAACTCCGTGTTGAAGAAACTCCGTGTTGGAGAAACTCCGTGTTGGAGAAACTCCGTGTTAGAGAAACTCCATGTTGGAGAAAGTCCGTGTTGGAGAATGTCCGTTTTGGAGAAACTCCGTGTTGGAGAAACTCCGTGTTTGAGAAACTTTATGTTGTAGAAACTCTGTGTTGGAGAAACTCCATGTTGTAGAAACTCCGTGTTGAAGAAACTCCGTGTTGGAGAAACTCCGTGTCGGAGAAACTCCGTGTTGGAGAAACTCTGTGTTGGAGAAAGTCCGTGTTGGAAAAACTCCGTGTTGGAGAAACTCCGTGTTGGAGAAACTCCGTGTTTTAGAAACTCTGTGTTGGAGAAACTCCGTGTTGTAGAAATTCTGTCAGAGAAACTCCGTGTCGGAGAAACTCCGTGTTGGAGAAACTCCGTGTTTGAGAAACTCTGTGTCGGAGAAATTCCTTGTTGGAGAAACTCCGTGCTGGAGAAACTCCTTGTTGGAGAAACTCCTTGTTGGAGAAACTCCGTGTTTTAGAAACTCCGTGTTGGAGAAACTCCGTGTTGTAAAAACTCCGTGTTAGAGAAACTCCATGTTGGAGAACCTTCTGGTTGGAGAAACTCCTTGTTGGAGAAAATCCTTGTTGGAGAAACTCCATGTTGGAGAAACTCCGTGTTGGAGAAACTCCGTGTTGTGGAAACTCCGTGTTGGGGAAACGCCGAGATGGAGAAACTTCATGTTGTGGAAACTCCGTGTTGAAGGAACTGCGTGTTGGAGAAACTCCGTGTTCGAGAAACTCCGCGTTAGAGAAACTCCATGTTGGAGAAAGTCCGTGTTGGAGAATGTCCGTGTTGGAGAAACTCCATGTTGGAGAAATTCCGTGTTGGAGAAACTTTATGTTGTAGAAACTTCGTGTTGGAGAAACTCGGTGTTGGAGAAGCTCCCTGTTGAAGAAATTCCGTGTTGTAGAAACTCCGTGTTGTAGAAACTCCGTGTTGGAGATAATCCATGTTGGAGAAAATCCATGTTGGAGAAACTCCATGCTGCAGAAAATCCGTGCTGGGGAAACTACGCGCTGGAGAATCTCCGCGCTGGAGAGACTTCGTGTTGGAGAAACTCCGTGTTGCAGAAACTCCGTGTTGGAGAAACTCCGTGTGTGAGAAACTCCGTGATGGAGAAACTCCGTGTTGGAGAAGCTCCGTGTTGGAGAAACTTCGTATCGGAGAAAGTCCGTGTCGGAGAAACTCCGTGTTGGAGAAACTTATTGTTAGATAAACTCCGTGTTGGAGAAACTTCGTGCTGGAGAAACTCTGTGTCGGAGAAACTCTGTGTCGGAGAAAGTCTGTGTCGGAGAAACTCCGTGTTGGAGAAACTCCGTGTTGGAGAAACTCCGTGTCGGAGAAACTCCGTGTCGGAGAAACTCCGTGTTAGAGAAACTCCATGTTGTAGAAACTTCGTGTTGGAGAAACGCCGTGTTGTAGAAGCTTCGTGTTGGCGAAACTCCATGTTGTAGAAACTTCGTGTTGGAGAAACCCTGTATTGGAGAAACTTATTGTTAGAGAAACTCCGTGATGGAGAAACTTCGTGCTGGAGAAACTTCGTGTTGTAGAAACTGTGTCGGAGAAACTCCGTGTTGGAGAAACTCCGTGTTGGAGAAACTTCGTGTTGGAGAAAATCCTTGTTGGAGAAACTCCGTGCTATAGCAACTGCGTGTTGGAGAAACTTCACGCTGGAAAAACTCCGTGTTCGAAAAACTCCGTGTTGGAGGAACTCTGTGTTGGACAAACTCCGTGTTGGAGAAACTCCGCGCTGGAGAAACTTCGTGTTGGAGAAACTCCGCTTTGGAGAAACTCCGTGTTGGAGAAACTCCGTGTTGGAGAAACTCCGTGTCGGAGAAACTCCGTATTGGAGAAACTCCGTGTTGGAGAAACTTTATGTTGGAGAAACTCCATGTCGAAGAAACTTCGTATTGGAGAAACTCCATGTTGGAGAAACTTTATGTTGTAGAAACTCCGTGTTGGAGAAACTCCATGTTGTAGAAACTCTGTGTTGAAGAAACTCCGTGTTGGAGAAACTCCGTGTTGGAGAAACTCCGTGTTAGAGAAACTCCATGTTGGAGAAAGTCCGTGTTGGAGAATGTCCGTGTTGGAGAAACTCCGTGTTGGAGAAACTCCGTGTTGGAGAAACTTTATGTTGTAGAAACTCCGTGTTGGAGATACTCCATGTTGTAGAAACTCCGTGTGGAAGAAACTCCGTGTTGGAGAAACTCCGCGTCGGAGAAACTCCGTGTTGGAGAAACTCTGTGTTGGAGAAAGTCCGTGTTGGAGAAACTCCGTGTTGGAGAAACTCCGTGTTGGAGAAACTCCGTGTTTTAGAAACTCCGTGTTGGAGAAACTCCGTGTTGTAGAAACTCTGTGTCAGAGAAACTCCGTGTCGGAGAAACTCCGTGTTGGAGAAACTCCGTGTTGGAGAAACTCTGTGTCGGAGAAATTCCTTGTTGGAGAAACTCCGTGCTGGAGAAACTCCTTGTTGGAGAAACTCCTTGTTGGAGAAACTTCGTGTTGGAGAAACTCCGTGTTGGAGAAAACTCCGTGTAGGAGAAACTCCGTGTTTATAAACTCCGTGTTGGAGAAACTCCGTGTTGTAGAAACTCTGTGTCAGAGAAACTCCGTGTCGGAGAAACTTCGTGTTGGAGAAACTCCGTGTTGGAGAAACTCCGTGTTAGAGAAACTCTGTGTTTTAGAAACTCCGTGTTGGAGAAACTCCCTGTTGTAGAAACTCCGTGTTAGAGAAACTCCATGTTGGAGAACCTTCTGGTTGGAGAAAATCCTTGTTGGAGAAAATCCTTGTTGGAGAAACTCCATGTTGGAGAAACTCCGTGTTGGAGAAACTCCGTGTTGTGGAAACTCCGTGTTGGGGAAACGCCGAGATGGAGAAACTTCATGTTGTAGAAACTCCGTGTTGAAGAAACTCCGTGTTGGAGAAACTCCGTGTTGGAGAAAGTCCGTGTTGGAAAATCTCCGTGTTGGAGAAACTCCGTGTTTTAGAAACTCTGTGTTGAAGAAACTCCGTGTTGTAGAAATTCTGTCAGAGAAACTTTTTGTCGGAGAAACTCCGTGTTGGAGAAACTCCGTGTTGGAGAAACTCTGTGTCGGAGAAATTCCTTGTTGGAGAAACTCCGTGCTGGAGAAACTCCTTGTTGGAGAAACTCCGTGTTTTAGAAACTCCGTGTTGGAGAAACTCCGTGTTGTAGAAACTCCGTGTTAGAGAAACTCCATGTTGGAGAACCTTCTGGTTGGAGAAACTCCTTGTTGGAGAAAATCCTTGTTGGAGAAACTCCATGTTGGAGAAACTCCGTGTTGGAGAAACTCCGTGTTGTGGAAACTCCGTGTTGGGGAAACGCCGAGATGGAGAAACTTCATGTTGTGGAAACTCCGTGTTGAAGGAACTGCGTGTTGGAGAAACTCCGTGTTCGAGAAACTCCGCGTTAGAGAAACTCCATGTTGGAGAAAGTCCGTGTTGGAGAATGTCCGTGTTGGAGAAACTCCATGTTGGAGAAACTCCGTGTTGGAGAAACTTTATGTTGTAGAAACTTCGTGTTGGAGAAACTCGGTGTTGGAGAAGCTCCCTGTTGAAGAAATTCCGTGTTGTAGAAACTCCGTGTTGTAGAAACTCCGTGTTGGAGATAATCCATGTTGGAGAAAATCCATGTTGGAGAAACTCCATGCTGCAGAAAATCCGTGCTGGGGAAACTACGCGCTGGAGAATCTCCGCGCTGGAGAGACTTCGAGTTGGAGAAACTCCGTGTTGCAGAAACTCCGTGTTGGAGAAACTCCGTGTGTGAGAAACTCCGTGATGGAGAAACTCCGTGTCGCAGAAACTTCGTGTTGTAGAAACTTCGTGTTGGCGAAACTCCTTGTTGTAGAAACTCCGTGTTGGAGAAACTTATTGTTAGATAAACTCCGTGTTGGAGAAACTTCGTGCTGGAGAAACTCTGTGTCGGAGAAACTCTGTGTCGGAGAAAGTCTGTGTCGGAGAAACTCCGTGTTGGAGAAACTCCGTGTTGGAGAAACTCCGTGTCGGAGAAACTCCGTGTCGGAGAAACTCCGTGTTGGAGAAACTCCGTGTTAGAGAAACTCCATGTTGTAGAAACTTCGTGTTGGAGAAACGCCGTGTTGTAGAAGCTTCGTGTTGGCGAAACTCCATGTTGTAGAAACTTCGTGTTGGAGAAACCCTGTATTGGAGAAACTTATTGTTAGAGAAACTCCGTGATGGAGAAACTCCGTGTTGGAGAAACTCCGTGTTTGAGAAACTTTATGTTGTAGAAACTCTGTGTTGGAGAAACTCCATGTTGTAGAAACTCCGTGTTGAAGAAACTCCGTGTTGGAGAAACTCCGTGTCGGAGAAACTCCGTGTTGGAGAAACTCTGTGTTGGAGAAAGTCCGTGTTGGAAAAACTCCGTGTTGGAGAAACTCCGTGTTGGAGAAACTCCGTGTTTTAGAAACTCTGTGTTGGAGAAACTCCGTGTTGTAGAAATTCTGTCAGAGAAACTCCGTGTCGGAGAAACTCCGTGTTGGAGAAACTCCGTGTTTGAGAAACTCTGTGTCGGAGAAATTCCTTGTTGGAGAAACTCCGTGCTGGAGAAACTCCTTGTTGGAGAAACTCCTTGTTGGAGAAACTCCGTGTTTTAGAAACTCCGTGTTGGAGAAACTCCGTGTTGTAAAAACTCCGTGTTAGAGAAACTCCATGTTGGAGAACCTTCTGGTTGGAGAAACTCCTTGTTGGAGAAAATCCTTGTTGGAGAAACTCCATGTTGGAGAAACTCCGTGTTGGAGAAACTCCGTGTTGTGGAAACTCCGTGTTGGGAAACGCCGAGATGGAGAAACTTCATGTTGTGGAAACTCCGTGTTGAAGGAACTGCGTGTTGGAGAAACTCCGTGTTCGAGAAACTCCGCGTTAGAGAAACTCCATGTTGGAGAAAGTCCGTGTTGGAGAATGTCCGTGTTGGAGAAACTCCATGTTGGAGAAACTCCGTGTTGGAGAAACTTTATGTTGTAGAAACTTCGTGTTGGAGAAACTCGGTGTTGGAGAAGCTCCCTGTTGAAGAAATTCCGTGTTGTAGAAACTCCGTGTTGTAGAAACTCCGTGTTGGAGATAATCCATGTTGGAGAAAATCCATGTTGGAGAAACTCCATGCTGCAGAAAATCCGTGCTGGGGAAACTACGCGCTGGAGAATCTCCGCGCTGGAGAGACTTCGTGTTGGAGAAACTCCGTGTTGCAGAAACTCCGTGTTGGAGAAACTCCGTGTGTGAGAAACTCCGTGATGGAGAAACTCCGTGTTGGAGAAGCTCCGTGTTGGAGAAACTTCGTATCGGAGAAAGTCCGTGTCGGAGAAACTCCGTGTCGCAGAAACTTCGTGTTGTAGAAACTTCGTGTTGGCGAAACTCCTTGTTGTAGAAACTCCGTGTTGGAGAAACTTATTGTTAGATAAACTCCGTGTTGGAGAAACTTCGTGCTGGAGAAACTCTGTGTCGGAGAAACTCTGTGTCGGAGAAAGTCTGTGTCGGAGAAACTCCGTGTTGGAGAAACTCCGTGTTGGAGAAACTCCGTGTCGGAGAAACTCCGTGTCGGAGAAACTCCGTGTTAGAGAAACTCCATGTTGTAGAAACTTCGTGTTGGAGAAACGCCGTGTTGTAGAAGCTTCGTGTTGGCGAAACTCCATGTTGTAGAAACTTCGTGTTGGAGAAACCCTGTATTGGAGAAACTTATTGTTAGAGAAACTCCGTGATGGAGAAACTTCGTGCTGGAGAAACTTCGTGTTGTAGAAACTGTGTCGGAGAAACTCCGTGTTGGAGAAACTCCGTGTTGGAGAAACTTCGTGTTGGAGAAAATCCTTGTTGGAGAAACTCCGTGCTATAGCAACTGCGTGTTGGAGAAACTTCACGCTGGAAAAAACTCCGTGTTCGAAAAACTCCGTGTTGGAGGAACTCTGTGTTGGACAAACTCCGTGTTGGAGAAACTCCGCGTTGGAGAAACTCCGTGTTGGAGAAACTCCGTGTTGGAGAAACTCCGTGTCGGAGAAACTCCGTATTGGAGAAACTCCGTGTTGGAGAAACTTTATGTTGGAGAAACTCCATGTCGAAGAAACTTCGTATTGGAGAAACTCCATGTTGGAGAAACTTTATGTTGTAGAAACTCCGTGTTGGAGAAACTCCATGTTGTAGAAACTCTGTGTTGAAGAAACTCCGTGTTGGAGAAACTCCGTGTTGGAGAAACTCCGTGTTAGAGAAACTCCATGTTGGAGAAAGTCCGTGTTGGAGAATGTCCGTGTTGGAGAAACTCCGTGTTGGAGAAACTCCGTGTTGGAGAAACTTTATGTTGTAGAAACTCCGTGTTGGAGATACTCCATGTTGTAGAAACTCCGTGTGGAAGAAACTCCGTGTTGGAGAAACTCCGCGTCGGAGAAACTCCGTGTTGGAGAAACTCTGTGTTGGAGAAAGTCCGTGTTGGAGAAACTCCGTGTTGGAGAAACTCCGTGTTGGAGAAACTCCGTGTTTTAGAAACTCCGTGTTGGAGAAACTCCGTGTTGTAGAAACTCTGTGTCAGAGAAACTCCGTGTCGGAGAAACTCCGTGTTGGAGAAACTCCGTGTTGGAGAAACTCTGTGTCGGAGAAATTCCTTGTTGGAGAAACTCCGTGCTGGAGAAACTCCTTGTTGGAGAAACTCCTTGTTGGAGAAACTTCGTGTTGGAGAAACTCCGTGTTGGAGAAAACTCCGTGTAGGAGAAACTCCGTGTTTATAAACTCCGTGTTGGAGAAACTCCGTGTTGTAGAAACTCTGTGTCAGAGAAACTCCGTGTCGGAGAAACTTCGTGTTGGAGAAACTCCGTGTTGGAGAAACTCCGTGTTAGAGAAACTCTGTGTTTTAGAAACTCCGTGTTGGAGAAACTCCCTGTTGTAGAAACTCCGTGTTAGAGAAACTCCATGTTGGAGAACCTTCTGGTTGGAGAAAATCCTTGTTGGAGAAAATCCTTGTTGGAGAAACTCCATGTTGGAGAAACTCCGTGTTGGAGAAACTCCGTGTTGTGGAAACTCCGTGTTGGGGAAACGCCGAGATGGAGAAACTTCATGTTGTAGAAACTCCGTGTTGAAGAAACTCCGTGTTGGAGAAACTCCGTGTTGGAGAAAGTCCGTGTTGGAAAAACTCCGTGTTGGAGAAACTCCGTGTTGGAGAAACTCCGTGTTTTAGAACTCTGTGTTGGAGAAACTCCGTGTTGTAGAAATTCTGTCGGAGAAACTTTTTGTCGGAGAAACTCCGTGTTGGAGAAACTCCGTGTTGGAGAAACTCTGTGTCGGAGAAATTCCTTGTTGGAGAAACTCCGTGCTGGAGAAACTCCTTGTTGGAGAAACTCCCGTGTTTTAGAAACTCCGTGTTGGAGAAACTCCGTGTTGTAGAAACTCCGTGTTAGAGAAACTCCATGTTGGAGAACCTTCTGGTTGGAGAAACTCCTTGTTGGAGAAAATCCTTGTTGGAGAAACTCCATGTTGGAGAAACTCCGTGTTGGAGAAACTCCGTGTTGTGGAAACTCCGTGTTGGGGAAACGCCGAGATGGAGAAACTTCATGTTGTGGAAACTCCGTGTTGAAGGAACTGCGTGTTGGAGAAACTCCGTGTTCGAGAAACTCCGCGTTAGAGAAACTCCATGTTGGAGAAAGTCCGTGTTGGAGAATGTCCGTGTTGGAGAAACTCTATGTTGGAGAAACTCCGTGTTGGAGAAACTTTATGTTGTAGAAACTTCGTGTTGGAGAAACTCGGTGTTGGAGAAGCTCCCTGTTGAAGAAATTCCGTGTTGTAGAAACTCCGTGTTGTAGAAACTCCGTGTTGGAGATAATCCATGTTGGAGTAAATCCATGTTGGAGAAACTCCATGCTGCAGAAAATCCGTGCTGGGGAAACTACGCGCTGGAGAATCTCCGCGCTGGAGAGACTTCGAGTTGGAGAAACTCCGTGTTGCAGAAACTCCGTGTTGGAGAAACTCCGTGTGTGAGAAACTCCGTGATGGAGAAACTCCGTGTTGGAGAGCTCCGTGTTGGGAGAAACTTCGTATCGGAGAAAGACCGTGTCGGAGAAACTCCGTGTCGCAGAAACTTCGTGTTGTAGAAACTTCGTGTTGGCGAAACTCCTTGTTGTAGAAACTCCGTGTTGGAGAAACTTATTGTTAGATAAACTCCGTGTTGGAGAAACTTCGTGCTGGAGAAACTCTGTGTCGGAGAAACTCTGTGTCGGAGAAAGTCTGTGTCGGAGAAACTCCGTGTTGGAGAAACTCCGTGTTGGAGAAACTCCGTGTCGGAGAAACTCCGTGTCGGAGAAACTCCGTGTTGGAGAAACTCCGTGTTAGAGAAACTCCATGTTGTAGAAACTTCGTGTTGGAGAAAACGCCGTGTTGTAGAAGCTTCGTGTTGGCGAAACTCCATGTTGTAGAAACTTCGTGTTGGAGAAACCCTGTATTGGAGAAACTTATTGTTAGAGAAACTCCGTGATGGAGAAACTTCGTGCTGGAGAAACTTCGTGTTGTAGAAACTGTGTCGGAGAAACTCCGTGTTGGAGAAACTCCGTGTTGGAGAAACTTCGTGTTGGAGAAAATCCTTGTTGGAGAAACTCCGTGCTATAGGCATCTGCGTGTTGGAGAAACTTCACGCTGGAAAAACTCCGTGTTCGAAAAACTCCGTGTTGGAGGAACCTCTGTGTTGGACAAACTCCGTGTTGGAGAAACTCCGCGCTGGAGAAACTTCGTGTTGGAGAAACTCCGCGTTGGAGAAACTCCGTGTTGGAGAAACTCCGTGTTGGAGAAACTCCGTGTCGGAGAAACTCCGTATTGGAGAAACTCCGTGTTGGAGAAACTTTATGTTGGAGAAACTCCATGTCGAAGAAACTTCGTATTGGAGAAACTCCGTGTTGGAGAAACTTTATGTTGTAGAAACTCCGCGTTGGAGAAACTCCATGTTGTAGAAACTCTGTGTTGAAGAAACTCCGTGTTGGAGAAACTCCGTGTTGGAGAAACTCCGTGTTAGAGAAACTCCATGTTGAGAAAGTCCGTGTTGGAGAATGTCCGTGTTGGAGAAACTCCGTGTTGGAGAAACTCCGTGTTGGAGAAACTTTATGTTGTAGAAACTCCGTGTTGGAGATACTCCATGTTGTAGAAACTCCGTGTGGAAGAAACTCCGTGTTGGAGAAACTCCGCGTCGGAGAAACTCCGTGTTGGAGAAACTCTGTGTTGGAGAAAGTCCGTGTGGAGAAACTCCGTGTTGGAGAAACTCCGTGTTGGAGAAACTCCGTGTTTTAGAAACTCCGTGTTGGAGAAACTCCGTGTTGTAGAAACTCTGTGTCAGAGAAACTCCGTGTCGGAGAAACTCCGTGTTGGAGAAACTCCGTGTTGGAGAAACTCTGTGTCGGAGAAATTCCTTGTTGGAGAAACTCCGTGCTGGAGAAACTCCTTGTTGGAGAAACTCCTTGTTGGAGAAACTTCGTGTTGGAGAAACTCCGTGTTGGAGAAAACTCCGTGTAGGAGAAACTCCGTGTTTTAGAAACTCCGTGTTGGAGAAACTCCGTGTTGTAGAAACTCTGTGTCGGAGAAATTCCTTGTTGGAGAAACTCCGTGCTGGAGAAACTCCTTGTTGGAGAAACTCCTTGTTGGAGAAACTCCGTGTTTTAGAAACTCCGTGTTGGAGAAACTCCGTGTTGTAGAAACTCCGTGTTAGAGAAACTCCATGTTGGAGAACTTTCTGGTTGGAGAAACTCCTTGTTGGAGAAAATCCTTGTTGGAGAAACTCCATGTTGGAGAAACTCCGTGTTGGAGAAACTCCGTGTTGTGGAAACTCCGTGTTGGGGAAACGCCGAGATGGAGAAACTTCATGTTGTAGAAACTCCGTGTTTGAGAAACTCCGTGTTCGAGAAACTCCGCGTTAGAGAAACTCCATGTTGGAGAAAGTCCGTGTTGGAGAATGTCCGTGTTGGAGAAACTCCATGTTGGAGAAACTCCGTGTTGGAGAAACTTTATGTTGTAGAAACTCCGTGTTGGAGAAATTCCATGTTGTAGGAACTTCGTGTTGGAGAAACTCGGTGTTGGAGAAGCTCCCTGTTGAAGAAATTCCGTGTTGTAGAAACTCCGTGTTGGAGAAACTCCATGCTGCAGAAAATCCGTGCTGGGGAAACTACGCGCTGGAGAATCTCCGCGCTGGAGAGACTTCGTGTTGGAGAAACTCCGTGTTGCAGAAACTCCGTGTTGGAGAAACTCCGTGTGTGAGAAACTCCGTGATGGAGAAACTCCGTGTAGGAGAAGCTCCGTGTTGGAGAAACTTCGTATCGGAGAAAGTCCGTGTCGGAGAAACTCCGTGTCGCAGAAACTTCGTGTTGTAGAAACTTCGTGTTGGCGAAACTCCTTGTTGTAGAAACTCCGTGTTGGAGAAACTTATTGTTAGATAAACTCCGTGTTGGAGAAACTTCGTGCTGAAGAAACTCTGTGTCGGAGAAACTCTGTGTCGGAGAAAGTCCGTGTTGGAGAAACTCCGTGTCGGAGAAACTCCGTGTCAGAGAAACTCCGTGTTGGAGAAACTCCGTGTTAGAGAAACTCCATGTTGTAGAAACTTCGTGTTGGAGAAACGCCGTGTTGTAGAAGCTTCGTGTTGGCGAAACTCCATGTTGTAGAAACTTCGTGTTGGAGAAACCCTGTGTTGGAGAAACTTATTGTTAGAGAAACTTAGTGATGGAGAAACTTCGTGCTGGAGAAACTTTATGTTGTAGAAACTCCGTGTTGGAGAAACTCCATGTAGTAGAAACTCCGTGTTGGAGAAACTCTGTGTTGGAGAAACTCCTGTTGAAGGAACTCCGTGTTGTAGAAACTCCGTGTTGGAGATAATCTATGTTGGAGAAACTCCATGTTGGAGAAAGTCCATGCTGCAGAAAATCCTCGCTGGGGAATCTACGCGCTGGACAATCTCCGCGCTGGAGAGACTTCGTGTTGGAGAAACTCCGTGTTGGAGAAACTCCGTGTGTGAGAAACTCCGAGTTGGAGAAGCTCCGTGTTGGAGAAACTTCGTATCGGAGAAAGTCCGTGTCGGAGAAACTCCGTGTTGTAGAAACTTCGTGTTGGCGAAACTTCTTGTTGTAGAAACTCCGTGTTGGAGAAACTTATTGTTAGATAAACTCCGTGTTGGAGAAACTTCGTGCTGGAGAAACTCTGTGTCGGAGAAACTGTGTCGGAGAAAGTCTGTGTCGGAGAAACTCCGTGTTGGAGAAACTCCGTGTCGGAGAAACTCCGTGCTGGGGAAACTTCGTGTTGGGGAAACGCCGTGTTGGAGAAATTCCATGTTGGAGAAACTCCGTGTTGGAGAAACTCCGTGTTGGAGAAACTCCGTGTTGGAGAAACTTCGTGTTGGAGAAAATCCTTGTTGGAGAAACTCCGTGCTATAGCAACTCCGTGTTGGAGAAACTCCGCGCTGGAGAAACTCCGTATTCGAAAAACTCCGTGTTGGAGGAACTCTGTGTTGGAGAAACTCCGTGTTGGAGAAACTCCGCGCTGGAGAAACTTCGTGTTGGAGAAACTCCGCGTTGGAGAAACTCCGTGTTGGAGAAACTCCGTGTTGGAGAAACTCCGTGTCCGAGAAACTCCGTATTGGAGAAACTCCGTGTTGGAGAAACTTTATGTTGGAGAAACTCCATGTCGAAGAAACTTCGTATTGAAGAAACTCCGTGTTGGAGAAACTTTATGTTGTTGAAACTCCGTGTTGGAGAAACTCCATGTTGTAGAAACTCCGTGTTGAAGAAACTCCGTGTTGGAGAAACTCCGTGTTGGAGAAACTCCGTGTTAGAGAAACTCCATGTTGGAGAAAGTCCGTGTTGGAGAATGTCCGTTTTGGAGAAACTCCGTGTTGGAGAAACTATGTTGTAGAAACTCTGTGTTGGAGAAACTCCATGTTGTAGAAACTCCGTGTTGAAGAAACTCCGTGTTGGAGAAACTCCGTGTCGGAGAAACTCCGTGTTGGAGAAACTCTGTGTTGGAGAAAGTCCGTGTTGGAAAAACTCCGTGTTGGAGAAACTCCGTGTTGGAGAAACTCCGTGTTTTAGAAACTCCGTGTTGGAGAAACTCCGTGTTGTAGAAATTCTGTGTCAGAGAAACTCCGTGTCGGAGAAACTCCGTGTTGGAGAAACTCCGTGTTGGAGAAATTCTGTGTCGGAGAAATTCCTTGTTGGAGAAACTCCGTGCTGGAGAAACTCCTTGTTGGAGAAACTCCTTGTTGGAGAAACTCCGTGTTTTAGAAACTCCGTGTTGGAGAAACTCCGTGTTGTAGAAACTCCGTGTTAGAGAAACTCCATGTTGGAGAACCTTCTGGTTGGAGAAACTCCTTGTTGGAGAAAATCCTTGTTGGAGAAACTCCATGTTGGAGAAACTCCGTGTTGGAGAAACTCCGTGTTGTAGAAACTCCGTGTTGGAGAAACTCCGTGTTCGAGAAACTCCGCGTTAGAGAAACTCCATGTTGGAGAAAGTCCGTGTTGGAGAATGTCCGTGTTGGAGAAACTCCATGTTGGAGAAACTCCGTGTTGGAGAAACTTTATGTTGTAGAAACTCCGTGTTGGAGAAATTCCATGTTGTAGAAACTTCGTGTTGGAGAAACTCGGTGTTGGAGAAGCTCCCTGTTGAAGAAATTCCGTGTTGTAGAAACTCCGTGTTGTAGAAACTCCGTGTTGGAGATAATCCATGTTGGAGAAACTCCATGTTGGAGAAACTCCATGCTGCAGAAAATCCGTGCTGGGGAAACTACGCGCTGGAGAATCTCCGCGCTGGAGAGACTTCGTGTTGGAGAAACTCCGTGTTGCAGAAACTCCGTGTTGGAGAAACTCCGTGTGTGAGAAACTCCGTGATGGAGAAACTCCGTGTAGGAGAAGCTCCGTGTTGGAGAAACTTCGTATCGGAGAAAGTCCGTGTTGGAGAAACTCCGTGTTGGAGAAACTCCGTGTTTTAGAAACTCCGTGTTGGAGAAACTCTGTGTTGGAGAAACTTCGTGTTGGAGAAAATCCTTGTTGGAGAAACTCCGTGCTATAGCAACTCCGTGTTGGAGAAACTCCGCGCTGGAGAAACTCCGTGTTGGAGAAACTCCGCGTTGGAGAAACTCTGTGTTGGAGAAACTCCGTGTTGGAGAAACTCCGTGTCGGAGAAACTCCGTATTGGAGAAACTCCGTGTTGGAGAAACTTTATGTTGGAGAAACTCCATGTCGAAGTAACTTCGTATTGTAGAAACTCCGTGTTGGAGAAACTTTATGTTGTAGAAACTCCGCGCTGGAGAAACTTCGTGTTGGAGAAACTCCGCGTTGGAGAAACTCCGTGTCGGAGAAACTCCGTGTTGGAGAAACTCCGTGTTGGAGAAACTCCGTGTTTTAGAAACTCCGTGTTGGAGAAACTCTGTGTTGGAGAAACTCTGTGTCGGAGAAATTACTTGTTGGAGAAACTCTGTGCTGGAGAAACTCCTTGTTGGAGAAACTCCTTGTTGAAGAAACTCCGTGTTGGAGAAACTCCGTGTTGGAGAAAACTCCGTGTTGGAGAAACTTCGTGTTTAAGAAACTCCGTGTTGGAGAAACTCCGTGTTGTAGAAACCGCGTGTTAGAGAAACTCCTGTTGGAGAACCTTCTGGTTGGAGAAACTCCTTGTTGGAGAAAATCCTTCTTGGAGAAAATTCATGTTGGAGAAACTCCGTGTTGTGGAAACTCCGTGATGGGGAGACGCCGAGATGGAGAAACTTCATGTTGTAGAAACTCCGTGTTGAAGAAACTCCGCGTTGGAGAAACTCCGTGTTGGAGAAACTCCGTGTTGGAGAAACTCCGTGTTAGAGAAACTCCGTGTTGGAGAAAGTCCGTGTTGGAGAACGTCCGTGTTGGAGAAACTCCGTGTTGGAGAAACTCTGTGTTGGAGAAACTCCCTGTTGAAGAAACTCCGTGTTGTAGAAACTCCGTGTTGTAGAAACTCCCTGTTGGGAATAATCCATGTTGGAGAAACTCCATGTTGGAGAAACTCCATGCTGCATAAAATCCGCGCAGGGGAAACTAAGCGCTGGAGAATCTCCGCGCTGGAGAGACTTCGTGTTGGAGAAACTCCGTGTTGCAGAAACTCCGTGTTGGAGAAACTCCGTGTGTGAGAAACTCCGTGTTGGAGAAACTCCGTGTTGGAGAACCTCCGTGTTGGAGAAACTTCGTATCGGAGAAAGTCGGTGTCGGAGAAACTCCGTGTCGCAGAAACTCCGTGTTGTAGAAACTTCGTGTTGGCGAAACTCCTTGTTGTAGAAACTCCGTGTTGGAGAAACCTACTGTTAGATAAACTCCGTGTTGGAGAAACTTCGTGCTGGAGGAGCTCTGTGTCGGAGAAACTCTGTGTCGGAGAATCTCCGTGTTGGAGAAAATTCGTGTTGTAGAAACTCTGTGTCAGAGAAACTCCGTGTTGGAGAAACTCCGTGTTGTAGAAACTCTGTGTCAGAGAAACTCCGTGTCGGAGAAACTCCGTGTTGGAGAAACTCCGTGTTGGAGAAACTCTGTGTCGGAGAAACTCTGTGTCGGAGAAATTCCTTGTTGGAGAAACTCCGTGCTGGAGAAACTCCTTGTTGGAGAAACTCCTTGTTGGAGAAACTCCGTTTTGGAGAAACTCCGTGTTGGAGAAAACTCCGTGTAGGAGATACTCCGTGTTTTAGAAACTCCGTGTTGGAGAAACTCCGTGTTGTAGAAACTGTGTCAGAGAAACTCCGTGTCGGAGAAACTCCGTGTTGGAGAAACTCCGTGTTGGAGAAACTTCGTGTTAGAGAAACTCTATGTTGGAGAACCTTCTTGTTGGAGAAACTCCTTGTTGGAGAAAATCCTTGTTGGAGAAACTCCATGTTGGAGAAACTCCGTGCTGGAGAAACTCCGTGTTGTGGAAACTCCATGTTGTAGAAACTCCGTGTTGAAGAAACTCCATGTTGGAGAAACTCCGTGTCGGAGAAACTCTGTGTTGGATAAAGTCCGTGTTGGAGAAACTCCGTGTTGGAGAAACTCCGTGTTGGAGAAACTCCGTGTTTTAGAAACTCCGTGTTGGAGAAACTCCGTGTTGGAGAAACTCCGTGTTGGAGAAACTCCATGTTGGAGAAAGTCCGTGTTGGAGAATGTCCGTGTTGGAGAAACTCCGTGTTGGAGAAACTCCGTGTTGGAGAAACTTTATGTTGTAGAAACTCCGTGTTGGAGAAACTCCATGTTGTAGAAACTCCGTGTTGGAGAAACTCTGTGTTGGAGAAACTCCCTGTTGAAGAAACTCCGTGTTGTAGAAACTCCGTTTTGTAGAAACTCCCTGTTGGAGATAATCCATGTTGGAGAAACTCCATGTTGGAGAAACTCCATGCTGCAGAAAATCCGCGCTGGGGAAACTACGCGCTGGAGAATCTCCGCGCTGGAGAGACTTCGTGTTGGAGAAACTCCGTGTTGCAGAAACTCCGCGTTGGAGAAACTCCGTGTTTGAGAAACTCCTTGTTGGAGAAACTCCGTGTTGGAGAACCTCCGTGTTGGAGAAACTTCGTATCGGAGAAAGTCCGTGTCGGAGAAACACCGTGTCGCAGAAACTCCGTGTTGTAGAAACTTCGTGTTGGCGAAACTCCTTGTTGTAGAAACTCCGTGTTGGAGAAACTTATTGTTAGATAAACTCCGTGTTGGAGAAACTTCGTGCTGGAGAAACTCTGTGTCGGAGAAACTCTGTGTCGATAAAGTCTGTGTCGGAGAAACTCCGTGTTGGAGAAAATCCGTGTTGGAGAAACTACGTGTGTGAGAAACTCCGTGTTGGAGAAACTCCGTGTTGGAGAAGCTGCGTGTTGGAGAAACTTCGTATCGGAGAAATTCCGTGTCGGAGAAACTCCTTGTCGCAGAAACTCCGTGTTGTAGAAACTTCGTGTTGGCGAAACTCCTTGTTGTAGAAACTCCGTGTTGGAGAAACTTATTGTTAGATAAACTCCGTGTTGGAGAAACTTCGTGCTGGAGAAACTTTGTGTCGGAGAAACTCTGTGTCGGAGAAAGTCTGTGTCGGAGAAACTCCGTGTTGGAGAAACTCCGTGTTGGAGAAACTCCGTGCTAGAGAAACTCCGTGTTTGAGACACTCCACGTTGGAGAATCTTCTTGTTGGAAAAAACCTTGTTTGAGAAACTATTTGTTGGAGAAACTCCGTGTCGGAGAAACTCCGTGTCAGAGAAACTCCGTGTTGGAGAAACTCCGTGTTGGAGAAACTCCGTGTTGGAGAAACTCCGTGTTGGAGAAACTTCGTGTTGGAGAAAATCCTTGTTGGAGAAACTCCGTGCTATAGCAACTCCGTGTTGGAGAAACTCCGCGCTGGAGAAACTCCGTGTTAGAAAAACTCCGTGTTGGAGGAACTCTGTGTTGGAGAAACCCCGTGTTGGAGAAACTCCGCGCTGGAGAAACTTCGTGTTGGAGAAACTCCGCGTTGGAGAAACTCCGTGTTGGAGAAACTCCGTGTCGGAGAAACTCCGTGTTGGAGAAACTCTGTGTCGGAGAAATTACTTGTTGGAGAAACTCTGTGCTGGAGAAACTCCTTGTTGGAGAAACTCCTTGTTGAAGAAACACCGTGTTGGAGAAACTCCGTGTTGGAGAAAACTCCGTGTTGGAGAAACTTCGTGTTTAAGAAACTCCGTGTTGGAGAAACTCCGTGTTGTAGAAACCGCGTGTTAGAGAAACTCCTGTTGGAGAACCTTCTGGTTGGAGAAACTCCTTGTTGGAGAAAATCCTTGTTGGAGAAACTTCATGTTGGAGAAACTCCGTGTTGGAGAAACTCCGTGTTGTGGAAACTCCGTGATGGGGAAACGCCGAGATGGAGAAACTTCATGTTGTAGAAACTCCGTGTTGAAGAAACTCCGTGTTGGAGAAACTCCGTGTTGGAGAAACTCCGTGTTGGAGAAACTCCGTGTTAGAGAAACTCCATGTTGGAGAAAGTCCGTGTTGGAGAACGTCCGTGTTGGAGAAACTCCGTTTTGGAGAAACTCCGTGTTGGAGAAACTTTATGTTGTAGAAACTCCGTGTTGGAGAAACTCTGTGTTGGAGAAACTCCCTGTTGAAGAAACTCCGTGTTGTAGAAACTCCGTGTTGTAGAAACTCCCTGTTGGAGATAATCCATGTTGGAGAAACTCCATGTTGGAGAAACTCCATGCTGCAGAAAATCCGCGCAGGGGAAACTACGCGCTGGAGAATCTCCGCGCTGGAGAGACTTCGGGTTGGAGAAACTCCGTGTTGCAGAAACTCCGTGTTGGAGAAACTCCGTGTGTGAGAAACTCCGTGTTGGAGAAACTCCGTGTTGGAGAACTTCCGTGTTGGAGAAACTTCGTATCGGAGAAAGTCGGTGTCGGAGAAACTCCGTGTCGCAGAAACTCCGTGTTGTAGAAACTTCGTGTTGGCGAAACTCCTTGTTGTAGAAACTCCGTGTTGGAGAAACTTATTGTGAGATAAACTCCGTGTTGGAGAAACTTCGTGCTGGAGAAACTCTGTGTCGGAGAAACTCTGTGTCGATAAAGTCTGTGTCGGAGAAACTCCGTGTTGGAGAAAATCCGTGTTGTAGAAACTCTGTGTCAGAGAAACTCCGTGTCGGAGAAACTCCGTGTTGGAGAAACTCCGTGTTGTAGAAACTCTGTGTCAGAGAAACTCTGTGTCGGAGAAACTCCGTGTTGGAGAAACTCCGTGTTGGAGAAACTCTGTGTCGGAGAAACTCTGTGTCGGAGAAATTCCTTGTTGGAGAAACTCCGTGCTGGAGAAACTCCTTGTTGGAGAAACTCCTTGTTGGAGAAACTCCGTTTTGGAGAAACTCCGTGTTGGAGAAAACTCCGTGTAGGAGAAACTCCGTGTTTTAGAAACTCCGTGTTGGAGAAACTCCGTGTTGTAGAAACTCTGTGTCAGAGAAACTCCGTGTCGGAGAAACTCCGTGTTGGAGAAACTCCGTGTTGGAGAAACTCCGTGTTGGAGAAACTCCGTGTTAGAGAAACTCCATGTTGGAGAACCTTCTTGTTGGAGAAACTCCTTGTTGGAGAAAATCCTTGTTGGAGAAACTCCATGTTGGAGAAACTCCGTGCTGGAGAAACTCCGTGTTGTGGAAACTCCGTGTTGGAGAAACTCCGTGTTGGAGAAACTCCGTGTTTTAGAAACTCCGTGTTGGAGAAACTCCGTGTTGGAGAAACTCCTTGTTGGAGAAACTCCGTGTTGGAGAAACTCCATGTTGGAGAAAGTCCGTGTTGGAGAATGTCCCTGTTGGAGAAACTCCGTGTTGGAGAAACTCCGTGTTGGAGAAACTTTATGTTGTAGGAACTCCGTGTTGGAGAAACTCCATGTTGTAGAAACTCCGTGTTGGAGAAACTCTGTGTTGGAGAAACTCCCTGTTGAAGAAACTCCGTGTTATAGAAACTCCGTGTTGTAGAAACTTTCTGTTAGAGATAATCCATGTTGGAGAAACTCCATGTTGGAGAAACTCCATGCTGCAGAAAATCCGCGCTGGGGAAACTACGCGCTGGAGAATCTCCGCGCTGGAGACTTTGTGTTGGAGAAACTCCGTGTTGCAGAAACTCCGTGTTGGAGAAACTCCGTGTTTGAGAAACTCCGTGTTGGAGAAACTCCGTGTTGGAGAACCTCCGTGTTGGAGAAACTTCGTATCGGAGAAAGTCCGTGTCGGAGAAACACCGTGTCGCAGAAACTCCGTGTTGTAGAAACTTCGTGTTGGCGAAACTCCTTGTCGTAGAAACTCCGTGTTGGAGAAACTTATTGTTAGATAAACTCCGTGTTGGAGAAACTTCGTGCTGGAGAAACTCTGTGTCGGAGAAACTCTGTGTCGATAAAGTCTGTGTCGGAGAAACTCCGTGTTGGAGAAAATCCGTGTTGGAGAAACTCCGTGTGTGAGAAACTCCGTGTTGGAGAAACTCCGCGTTGGAGAAGCTCCGTGTTGGAGAAACTTCGTATCGGAGAAAGTCCGTGTCGGAGAAACTCCTTGTCGCAGAAACTCCGTGTTGTAGAAACTTCGTGTTGGCGAAACTCCTTGTTGTAGAAACTCCGTGTTGGAGAAACTTATTGTTAGATAAACTCCGTGTTAGAGAAACTTCGTGCTGGAGAAACTCTGTGTCGGAGAAACTCTGTGTCGGAGAAAGTCTGTGTCGGAGAAACTCCGTGTTGGAGAAACTTCGTGTTGGAGAAACTCCGTGCTAGAGAAACTCCGTGTTTGAGACACTCCACGTTGGAGAATCTTCTTGTTGGAAAAAACCTTGTTTGAGAAACTCCTTGTTGGAGAAACTCTGTGTCGGAGAAACTCCGTGCTGGGGAAACTTCGTGTTGGGGAAACGCCGTGTTGGAGAAACTCCATGTTGGAGAAACTCCGTGTCGGAGAAACTCCGTGTCAGAGAAACTCCGTGCTAGAGAAACTCCGTGTTTGAGACAATCCACGTTGGAGAATCTCCTTGTTGGAAAAAACCTTGTTTGAGAAACTGCTTGTTGGAGAAACTCCGTGTTGGAGAAACTCCGTGCTGGGGAAACTTCGTGTTGGAGAAACTTCGTGTTGGAGAAAATCCTTGTTGGAGAAACTCCGTGCTATAGCAACTCCGTGTTGGAGAAACTCCGCGCTGGAGAAACTCCGTATTCGAAAAACTCCGTGTTGGAGGAACTGTGTGTTGGAGAAACTCCGTGTTGGAGAAACTCCGCGCTGGAGAAACTTCGTGTTGGAGAAACTCCGCGTTGGAGAAACTCCGTGTTGGAGAAACTCCGTGTTGGAGAAACTCCGTGTCGGAGAAACTCCGTATTGGAGAAACTCCGTGTTGGAGAAACTTTATGTTGGAGAAACTCCATGTCGAAGAAACTTCGTATTGGAGAAACTCCGTGTTGGAGAAACTTTGTGTTGTAGAAACTCCGTGTTGGAGAAACTCCATGTTGTAGAAACTCCGTGTTGAAGAAACTCTCCGTGTTGGAGAAACTCCGTGTTGGAGAAACTCCGTGTTAGAGAAACTCCATGTTGGAGAAAGTCCGTGTTGGAGAATGTCCGTTTTGGAGAAACTCCGTGTTGGAGAAACTCCGTGTTGAAGAAACTCCGTGTTGGAGAAACTCCGTGTCGGAGAAACTCCGTGTTGGAGAAACTCTGTGTTGGAGAAAGTCCGTGTTGGAAAAACTCCGTGTTGGAGAAACTCCGTGTTGGAGAAACTCCGTGTTTTAGAAACTCCGTGTTGGAGAAACTCCGTGTTGTAGAAATTCTGTGTCAGAGAAACTCCGTGTCGGAGAAACTCCGTGTTGGAGAAACTCCGTGTTGGAGAAATTCTGTGTCGGAGAAACTCCTTGTTGGAGAAACTCCGTGTTTTAGAAACTCCGTGTTGGAGAAACTCCGTGTTGTAGAAACTCCGTGTTAGAGAAACTCCATGTTGGAGAACCTTCTGGTTGGAGAAACTCCTTGTTGGAGAAAATCCTTGTTGGAGAAACTCCATGTTGGAGAAACTCCGTGTTGGAGAAACTCCGTGTTGTGGAAACTCCGTGTTGGGGAAACGCCGAGATGGAGAAACTTTATGTTGTAGAAACTCCGTGTTGGAGAAACTCCGTGTTGAAGAAATTCTGTGTCAGAGAAACTCCGTGTCGGAGAAACTCCGTGTTGGAGAAACTCCGTGTTGGAGAAATTCTGTGTCGGAGAAACTCCTTGTTGGAGAAACTCCGTGTTTTAGAAACTCCGTGTTGGAGAAACTCCGTGTTGTAGAAACTCCGTGTTAGAGAAACTCCATGTTGGAGAACCTTCTGGTTGGAGAAACTCCTTGTTGGAGAAAATCCTTGTTGGAGAAACTCCATGTTGGAGAAACTCCGTGTTGGAGAAACTCCGTGTTGTGGAAACTCCGTGTTGGGGAAACGCCGAGATGGAGAAACT
The DNA here is from genome assembly GCF_052857255.1 of Amblyomma americanum. NCBI lineage: Eukaryota > Metazoa > Arthropoda > Arachnida > Ixodida > Ixodidae > Amblyomma > Amblyomma americanum. The sequence goes on along the minus strand of NW_027526574.1, from coordinate 297,960 downwards.
TTATGTTGTAGAAACTCCGTGTTGGAGAAACTCCGTGTTCGAGAAACTCCGCATTAGAGAAACTCCATGTTGGAGAAAGTCCGTGTTGGAGAATGTCCGTGTTGGAGAAACTCCATGTTGGAGAAACTCCGTGTTGGAGAAACTTTATGTTGTAGAAACTCCGTGTTGGAGAAATTCCATGTTGTAGAAACTTCGTGTTGGAGAAACTCGGTGTTGGAGAAGCTCCCTGTTGAAGAAATTCCGTGTTGTAGAAACTCCGTGTTGTAGAAACTCCGTGTTGGAGATAATCCATGTTGGAGAAACTCCATGTTGGAGAAACTCCATGCTGCAGAAAATCCGTGCTGGGGAAACTACGCGCTGGAGAATCTCCGCGCTGGAGAGACTTCGTGTTGGAGAAACTCCGTGTTGCAGAAACTCCGTGTTGGAGAAACTCCGTGTGTGAGAAACTCCGTGATGGAGAAACTCCGTGTAGGAGAAGCTCCGTGTTGGAGAAACTTCGTATCGGAGAAAGTCCGTGTCGGAGAAACTCCGTGTCGCAGAAACTTCGTGTTGTAGAAACTTCGTGTTGGCGAAACTCCTTGTTGTAGAAACTCCGTGTTGGAGAAACTTATTGTTAGATAAACTCCGTGTTGGAGAAACTTCGTGCTGAAGAAACTCTGTGTCGGAGAAACTCTGTGTCGGAGAAAGTCTGTGTCGGAGAAACTCCGTGTTGGAGAAACTCCGTGTCGGAGAAACTCCGTGTCGGAGAAACTCCGTGTTGGAGAAACTCCGTGTTAGAGAAACTCCATGGTATAGAAACTTCGTGTTGGAGAAACGCCGTGTTGTAGAAGCTTCGTGTTGGCGAAACTCCATGTTGTAGAAACTTCGTGTTGGAGAAACCCTGTGTTGGAGAAACTTATTGTTAGAGAAACTCCGTGATGGAGAAACTTCGTGCTGGAGAAACTTCGTGTTGTAGAAACTGTGTCGGAGAAACTCCGTGTTGGAGGAACTCCGTCTTGGAGAATCTCCGTGTCGGAGAAACTCCATGTTGGAGAAACTCCGTGTTGGAGAAGCTCCGTGTCGGGGAAACTCCGTGTTGCAGAAACTCCGTGTTGAAGAAACTCCGTGTTGGAGAAAATCCTTTTTGGAGAAACTCCGTGCTATCGCAACTCCGTGTTGGAGAAACTCTGCGCTGGAGAAACTCCGCGCTGGAGAAACTCCGTGTCGGAGAAACTCCGTGTTGGAGAAACTCTGTGTTGGAGAAACTCCGTGTTCGAGAAACACCACGTTAGAGAAACTTCGTGTTGGAGAAAATCCCTGTTGTAGAAACTTCATTTTAGAAAAACACCATGTCATAGAAACTCCCTGTTTAATAAACTCCCTGTTGGAGAAAGTTCATGTTGGAGAAAGTCCCTGTTGGAAACCTCTTTGTTGGAGAAACTCTGTGTTGGAGAAACTCCGTGTTGGAGATACTACGTGTTGGAGAAACTGCGTGTTGGAGAAACTCCGTGTTGTAGAAAGTCCGTGTTGGAGAAACTCCGTGTTGGAGAAACTCCGTGTTGGAGAAACTCCGTGTTGGAGAAACTTCGTGTTGGAGAAAATCCTTGTTGGAAAAACTCTGTGCTATAGCAACCCCGTGTTGGAGAAACTCCGCGCTGGAGAATCTCCGTGTTCGAAAAACTCCGTGTTGGAGGAACTCTGTGTTGGAGAAACTCAGTGTCGGAGAAACTCCGTGTCGGAGAAACTCCGTGTTGGAGAAAGTCCTTGTTGGAGAAACTCCGTGTTGGAGAAACTCCGTGCTAGAGAAACTCCGTGTTTGAGACACTCCACGTGGGAGAATCTCCTTGTTGGAAAAACCTTGTTTGAGAAACTCCTTTTTGGAGAATCTCCGTGTTGGAGAAGCTCCGTGCTGGGGAAACTTCGTGTTGGGGAAACGCCGTGTTGGAGAAACTCCATGTTGGAGAAACTCCGTGTTGGAGAAACTCCGTGTTGGAGAAACTCCGTGTTGGAGAAACTTCGTGTTGGAGAAACTCCGTGTTCGAGAAACTCCGTGCTAGAAAAACTCCGTGTTTGAGACACTCCCCGTTGGAGAATCTCCTTGTTGGAAAAAACCTTGTTTGAGAAACTCCTTGTTGGAGAAACTCCGTGTTGGAGAAACTCCGTGCTGGGGAAACTTCGTGTTGGGGAAACGCCGTGTTGGAGAAACTCCACGTTGGAGAAACTCCGTGTCGGAGAAACTCCGTGTCGGAGAAACTCCGTGTTGGAGAAACTCTGTGTCGGAGAAACTCCGTGTCGGAGAAACTCCGTGTTGGAGAAACTCCGTGTCGGAGAAACTCAGTGTCGGAGAAACTCCGTGTCGGAGAAACTCCGTGTTGGAGAAAGCCCTTGTTGGAGAAACTCCGTGTTGGAGAAACTCCGTGTTGGAGAAACTCCATGCTGGGGAAACTTCGTGTTGGGGTAACGCCGTGTTGGAGAAACTCCATGTTGGAGAAACTTCGTGTCGGAGAAACTCCGTGTTGGAGAAACTCCGTGTTGGAGAAACTCCGTGTTGGAGAAACTTCGTGTTGGAGAAAATCCTTGTTGGAGAAACTCCGTGCTATAGCGACTGCGTGTTGGAGAAACTTCACGCTGGAAAAACTCCGTGTTCGAAAAACTCCGTGTTGGAGGAACTCTGTGTTGGACAAACTCCGTGTTGGAGAAACTCCGCGCTGGAGAAACTTCGTGTTGGAGAAACTCCGCGTTGGAGAAACTCCGTGTTGGAGAAACTCCGTGTCGGAGAAACTTCGTATTGGAGAAACTCCGTGTTGGAGAAATTTTATGTTGGAGAAACTCCATGTCGAAGAAACTTCGTATTGGAGAAACTCCGTGTTGGAGAAACTTTATGTTGTAGAAACTCCGTGTTGGAGAAACTCCATGTTGTAGAAACTCCGTGTTGAAGAAACCCCGTGTTGGAGAAACTCCGTGTTGGAGAAACTCCGTGTTAGAGAAACTCCATGTTGGAGAAAGTCCGTGTTGGAGAATGTCCGTGTTGGAGAAACTCCGTGTTGGAGAAACTCCGTGTTGGAGAAACTTTATGTTGTAGAAACTCCGTGTTGGAGATACTCCATGTTGTAGAAACTCCGTGCTGGAGAAACTCCGTGTTGTGGAAACTCCATGTTGTAGAAACTCCGTGTTGAAGAAACTCCGTGTTGGAGAAACTCCGTGTCGGAGAAACTCTGTGTTGGAGAAAGTCGTGTTGGAGAAACTCTGTGTTGGAGAAACTCCGTGTTGGAGAAACTCCGTGTTTTAGAAACTCCGTGTTGGAGAAACTCCGTGTTGTAGAAACTGTGTCAGAGAAACTCCGTGTCGGAGGACCTCCGTGTTGGAGAAACTCCGTGTTGGAGAAACTCTGTGTCGGAGAATATCCTTGTTGGAGAAACTCTGTGTTTTAGAAACTCCGTGTTGGAGAAACTCCTGTTGTAGAAACTCCGTGTTAGAGAAACTCCGTGTTGGAGAACCTTCTGGTTGGAGAAACTCCTTGTTGGAGAAAATCCTTGTTGGAGAAACTCCATGTTGGAGAAACTCCGTGTTGGAGAAACTCCGTGCTGTGGAAACTCCGTGTTGGGGAAACGCCGAGATGGAGAAACTTCATGTTGTAGAAACTCCGTGTTGAAGAAACTCCGTGTTGGAGAAACTCCGTGTTAGAGAAACTCCATGTTGGAGAAAGTCCGTGTTGGAGAATGTCCGTGTTGGAGAAACTTCGTGTTGGAGAAACTTTATGTTGTAGAAACTCCGTGTTGGAGAAACTCCATGTTGTAGAAACTCCGTGTTGGAGAAACTCTGTGTTGGAGAAACTCCTGTTGAAGTAACTCCGTGTTGTAGAAACTCCGTGTTGTAGAAACTCCGTGTTGGAGATAATCCATGTTGGAGAAACTCCATGTTGGAGAAACTCCATGCTGCAGAAAATCCGCGCTGGGGAAACTACGCGCTGGAGAATCTCCGCGCTGGAGAGACTTCGTGTTGGAGAAATTCCGTGTTGCAGAAACTCCGTGTTGGAGAAACTCCGTGTGTGTGAGAAACTCCGAGTTGGAGAAGCTCCGTGTTGGAGAAACTTCGTATCGGAGAAAGTCCGTGTCGGAGAAACTCCGTGTCGCAGAAACTCCGTGTTGTAGAAACTTCGTGTTGGCGAACTTCTTGTTGTAGAAACTCCGTGTTGGAGAAACTTATTGTTAGATAAACTCCGTGTTGGAGAAACTTCGTGCTGGAGAAACTCTGTGTCGGAGAAAGTCTGTGTCGGAGAAACTCCGTGTTGGAGAAACTCCGTGCTAGAGAAACTCCGTGTTTGAGACACACCACGTTGGAGAATCTCCTTGTTGGAAAAACCTTGTTTGAGAAACTCCTTGTTGGAGAAACTCTGTGTCGGAGAAACTCCGTGCTCGGGAAACTTCGTGTTGGGAAACGCCGTGTTGGAGAAATTCCATGTTGGAGAAACTCCGTGTCGGAGAAACTCCGTGTCGGAGAAACTCCGTGTTGGAGAAACTCCGTGTTGGAGAAACTCTGTGTTGGAGAAACTCCGTGTTGGAGAAAATCCTTGTTGGAGAAACTCCGTGCTATAGCAACCTCCGTGTTGGAGAAACTCCGCGCTGGAGAAACTCCGTGTTCGAAAAACTCCGTGTTGGAGGAACTCTGTGTTGGAGAAACTCCGTGTTGGAGAAACTCCGCGCTGGAGAAACTTCGTGTTGGAGAAACTCCGTGTTGGAGAAACTCCGTGTTGGAGAAACTCCGTGTTGGAGAAACTCCGTGTCGGAGAAACTCCGTATTGGAGAAACTCCGTGTTGGAGAAACTTTATGTTGGAGAAACTCCATGTCGAAGAAACTTCGTATTGGAGAAACTCCGTGTTGGAGAAACTTTATGTTGTAGAAACTCCGTGTTGGAGAAACTCCATGTTGTAGAAACTCCGTGTTGAAGAAACTCCGTGTTGGAGAAACTCCGTGTTGGAGAAACTTCGTGTTAGAGAAACTCCATGTTGGAGAAAGTCCGTGTTGGAGAATGTCCGTTTTGGAGAAACTCCGTGTTGGAGAAACTCCGTGTTTGAGAAACTTTATGTTGTAGAAACTCTGTGTTGGAGAAACTCCATGTTGTAGAAACTCCGTGTTGAAGAAACTCCGTGTTGGAGAAACTCCGTGTCGGAGAAACTCCGTGTTGGAGAAACTCTGTGTTGGAGAAAGTCCGTGTTGGAAAAACTCCGTGTTGGAGAAACTCCGTGTTGGAGAAACTCCGTGTTGTAGAAATTCTGTCAGAGAAACTCCGTGTCGGAGAAACTCCGTGTTGGAGAAACTCCGTGTTGGAGAAACTCTGTGTCGGAGAAATTCCTTGTTGGAGAAACTCCGTGCTGGAGAAACTCCTTGTTGGAGAAACTCCTTGTTGGAGAAACTCCGTGTTTTAGAAACTCCGTGTTGGAGAAACTCCGTGTTGTAGAAACTCCGTGTTAGAGAAACTCCATGTTGGAGAACCTTCTGGTTGGAGAAACTCCTTGTTGGAGAAAATCCTTGTTGGAGAAACTCCATGTTGGAGAAACTCCGTGTTGGAGAAACTCCGTGTTGTGGAAACTCCGTGTTGGGGAAACGCCGAGATGGAGAAACTTCATGTTGTAGGAAACTCCGTGTTGAAGGAAATGCGTGTTGGAGAAACTCCGTGTTCGAGAAACTCCGCGTTAGAGAAACTCCATGTTGGAGAAAGTCCGTGTTGGAGAATGTCCGTGTTGGAGAAACTCCATGTTGGAGAAACTCCGTGTTGGAGAAACTTTATGTTGTAGAAACTTCGTGTTGGAGAAACTCGGTGTTGGAGAAGCTCCCTGTTGAAGAAATTCCGTGTTGTAGAAACTCCGTGTTGTAGGAACTCCGTGTTGGAGATAATCCATGTTGGAGAAAATCCATGTTGGAGAAACTCCATGCTGCAGAAAATCCGTGCTGGGGAAACTACGCGCTGGAGAATCTCCGCGCTGGAGAGACTTCGTGTTGGAGAAACTCCGTGTTGCAGAAACTCCGTGTTGGAGAAACTCCGTGTGTGAGAAACTCCGTGATGGAGAAACTCCGTGTTGGAGAAGCTCCGTGTTGGAGAAACTTCGTATCGGAGAAAGTCCGTGTCGGAGAAACTCCGTGTCGCAGAAACTTCGTGTTGTAGAAACTTCGTGTTGGCGAAACTCCTTGTTGTAGAAACTCCGTGTTGGAGAAACTTATTGTTAGATAAACTCCGTGTTGGAGAAACTTCGTGCTGGAGAAACTCCGTGTCGGAGAAACTCCGTATTGGAGAAACTCCGTGTTGGAGAAACTTTATGTTGGAGAAACTCCATGTCGAAGAAACTTCGTATTGGAGAAACTCCGTGTTGGAGAAACTTTATGTTGTAGAAACTCCGTGTTGGAGAAACTCCGTGTTGGAGAAACTTCGTGTTAGAGAAACTCCATGTTGGAGAAAGTCCGTGTTGGAGAATGTCCGTTTTGGAGAAACTCCGTGTTGGAGAAACTCCGTGTTTGAGAAACTTTATGTTGTAGAAACTCTGTGTTGGAGAAACCCCATGTTGTAGAAACTCCGTGTTGAAGAAACTCCGTGTTGGAGAAACTCCGTGTCGGAGAAACTCCGTGTTGGAGAAACTCTGTGTTGGAGAAAGTCCGTGTTGGAAAAACTCCGTGTTGGAGAAACTCCGTGTTGGAGAAACTCCGTGTTTTAGAAACTCTGTGTTGGAGAAACTCCGTGTTGTAGAAATTCTGTCAGAGAAACTCCGTGTCGGAGAAACTCCGTGTTGGAGAAACTCCGTGTTGGAGAAACTCTGTGTCGGAGAAATTCCTTGTTGGAGAAACTCCGTGCTGGAGAAACTCCTTGTTGGAGAAACTCCTTGTTGGAGAAACTCCGTGTTTTAGAAACTCCGTGTTGGAGAAACTCCGTGTTGTAGAAACTCCGTGTTAGAGAAACTCCATGTTGGAGAACCTTCTGGTTGGAGAAACTCCTTGTTGGAGAAAATCCTTGTTGGAGAAACTCCATGTTGGAGAAACTCCGTGTTGGAGAAACTCCGTGTTGTGGAAACTCCGTGTTGGGGAAACGCCGAGATGGAGAAACTTCATGTTGTAGAAACTCCGTGTTGAAGGAACTGCGTGTTGGAGAAACTCCGTGTTCGAGAAACTCCGCGTTAGAGAAACTCCATGTTGGAGAAAGTCCGTGTTGGAGAATGTCCGTGTTGGAGAAACTCCATGTTGGAGAAACTCCGTGTTGGAGAAACTCCATGTTGTAGAAACTCCGTGTTGGAGAAACTCTGTGTTGGAGAAACTCCTGTTGAAGTAACTCCGTGTTGTAGAAACTCCGTGTTGTAGAAACTCCGTGTTGGAGATAATCCATGTTGGAGAAACTCCATGTTGGAGAAACTCCATGCTGCAGAAAATCCGCGCTGGGGAAACTACGCGCTGGAGAATCTCCGCGCTGGAGAGACTTCGTGTTGGAGAAATTCCGTGTTGCAGAAACTCCGTGTTGGAGAAACTCCGTGTGTGAGAAACTCCGAGTTGGAGAAGCTCCGTGTTGGAGAAACTTCGTATCGGAGAAAGTCCGTGTCGGAGAAACTCCGTGTCGCAGAAACTCCGTGTTGTAGAAACTTCGTGTTGGCGAAACTTCTTGTTGTAGAAACTCCGTGTTGGAGAAACTTATTGTTAGATAAACTCCGTGTTGGAGAAACTTCGTGCTGGAGAAACTCTGTGTCGGAGAAAGTCTGTGTCGGAGAAACTCCGTGTTGGAGAAACTCCGTGTTGGAGAAACTCCGTGCTAGAGAAACTCCGTGTTTGAGACACACCACGTTGGAGAATCTCCTTGTTGGAAAAACCTTGTTTGAGAAACTCCTTGTTGGAGAAACTCTGTGTCGGAGAAACTCCGTGCTCGGGAAACTTCGTGTTGGGGAAACGCCGTGTTGGAGAAATTCCATGTTGGAGAAACTCCGTGTCGGAGAAACTCCGTGTCGGAGAAACTCCGTGTTGGAGAAACTCCGTGTTGGAGAAACTCTGTGTTGGAGAAACTCCGTGTTGGAGAAAATCCTTGTTGGAGAAACTCCGTGCTATAGCAACTCCGTGTTGGAGAAACTCCGCGCTGGAGAAACTCCGTGTTCGAAAAACTCCGTGTTGGAGGAACTCTGTGTTGGAGAAACTCCGTGTTGGAGAAACTCCGCGCTGGAGAAACTTCGTGTTGGAGAAACTCCGTGTTGGAGAAACTCCGTGTTGGAGAAACTCCGTGTTGGAGAAACTCCGTGTCGGAGAAACTCCGTATTGGAGAAACTCCGTGTTGGAGAAACTTTATGTTGGAGAAACTCCATGTCGAAGAAACTTCGTATTGGAGAAACTCCGTGTTGGAGAAACTTTATGTTGTAGAAACTCCGTGTTGGAGAAACTCCATGTTGTAGAAACTCCGTGTTGAAGAAACTCCGTGTTGGAGAAACTCCGTGTTGGAGAAACTTCGTGTTAGAGAAACTCCATGTTGGAGAAAGTCCGTGTTGGAGAATGTCCGTTTTGGAGAAACTCCGTGTTGGAGAAACTCCGTGTTTGAGAAACTTTATGTTGTAGAAACTCTGTGTTGGAGAAACTCCATGTTGTAGAAACTCCGTGTTGAAGAAACTCCGTGTTGGAGAAACTCCGTGTCGGAGAAACTCCGTGTTGGAGAAACTCTGTGTTGGAGAAAGTCCGTGTTGGAAAAACTCCGTGTTGGAGAAACTCCGTGTTGGAGAAACTCCGTGTTGTAGAAATTCTGTCAGAGAAACTCCGTGTCGGAGAAACTCCGTGTTGGAGAAACTCCGTGTTGGAGAAACTCTGTGTCGGAGAAATTCCTTGTTGGAGAAACTCCGTGCTGGAGAAACTCCTTGTTGGAGAAACTCCTTGTTGGAGAAACTCCGTGTTTTAGAAACTCCGTGTTGGAGAAACTCCGTGTTGTAGAAACTCCGTGTTAGAGAAACTCCATGTTGGAGAACCTTCTGGTTGGAGAAACTCCTTGTTGGAGAAAATCCTTGTTGGAGAAACTCCATGTTGGAGAAACTCCGTGTTGGAGAAACTCCGTGTTGTGGAAACTCCGTGTTGGGGAAACGCCGAGATGGAGAAACTTCATGTTGTAGAAACTCCGTGTTGAAGGAAATGCGTGTTGGAGAAACTCCGTGTTCGAGAAACTCCGCGTTAGAGAAACTCCATGTTGGAGAAAGTCCGTGTTGGAGAATGTCCGTGTTGGAGAAACTCCATGTTGGAGAAACTCCGTGTTGGAGAAACTTTATGTTGTAGAAACTTCGTGTTGGAGAAACTCGGTGTTGGAGAAGCTCCCTGTTGAAGAAATTCCGTGTTGTAGAAACTCCGTGTTGTAGAAACTCCGTGTTGGAGATAATCCATGTTGGAGAAAATCCATGTTGGAGAAACTCCATGCTGCAGAAAATCCGTGCTGGGGAAACTACGCGCTGGAGAATCTCCGCGCTGGAGAGACTTCGTGTTGGAGAAACTCCGTGTTGCAGAAACTCCGTGTTGGAGAAACTCCGTGTGTGAGAAACTCCGTGATGGAGAAACTCCGTGTTGGAGAAGCTCCGTGTTGGAGAAACTTCGTATCGGAGAAAGTCCGTGTCGGAGAAACTCCGTGTCGCAGAAACTTCGTGTTGTAGAAACTTCGTGTTGGCGAAACTCCTTGTTGTAGAAACTCCGTGTTGGAGAAACTTATTGTTAGATAAACTCCGTGTTGGAGAAACTTCGTGCTGGAGAAACTCCGTGTCGGAGAAACTCCGTATTGGAGAAACTCCGTGTTGGAGAAACTTTATGTTGGAGAAACTCCATGTCGAAGAAACTTCGTATTGGAGAAACTCCGTGTTGGAGAAACTTTATGTTGTAGAAACTCCGTGTTGGAGAAACTCCGTGTTGGAGAAACTTCGTGTTAGAGAAACTCCATGTTGGAGAAAGTCCGTGTTGGAGAATGTCCGTTTTGGAGAAACTCCGTGTTGGAGAAACTCCGTGTTTGAGAAACTTTATGTTGTAGAAACTCTGTGTTGGAGAAACCCCATGTTGTAGAAACTCCGTGTTGAAGAAACTCCGTGTTGGAGAAACTCCGTGTCGGAGAAACTCCGTGTTGGAGAAACTCTGTGTTGGAGAAAGTCCGTGTTGGAAAAACTCCGTGTTGGAGAAACTCCGTGTTGGAGAAACTCCGTGTTTTAGAAACTCTGTGTTGGAGAAACTCCGTGTTGTAGAAATTCTGTCAGAGAAACTCCGTGTCGGAGAAACTCCGTGTTGGAGAAACTCCGTGTTGGAGAAACTCTGTGTCGGAGAAATTCCTTGTTGGAGAAACTCCGTGCTGGAGAAACTCCTTGTTGGAGAAACTCCTTGTTGGAGAAACTCCGTGTTTTAGAAACTCCGTGTTGGAGAAACTCCGTGTTGTAGAAACTCCGTGTTAGAGAAACTCCATGTTGGAGAACCTTCTGGTTGGAGAAACTCCTTGTTGGAGAAAATCCTTGTTGGAGAAACTCCATGTTGGAGAAACTCCGTGTTGGAGAAACTCCGTGTTGTGGAAACTCCGTGTTGGGGGAAACGCCGAGATGGAGAAACTTCATGTTGTAGAAACTCCGTGTTGAAGGAACTGCGTGTTGGAGAAACTCCGTGTTCGAGAAACTCCGCGTTAGAGAAACTCCATGTTGGAGAAAGTCCGTGTTGGAGAATGTCCGTGTTGGAGAAACTCCATGTTGGAGAAACTCCGTGTTGGAGAAACTTTATGTTGTAGAAACTTCGTGTTGGAGAAACTCGGTGTTGGAGAAGCTCCCTGTTGAAGAAATTCCGTGTTGTAGAAACTCCGTGTTGTAGAAACTCCGTGTTGGAGATAATCCATGTTGGAGAAAATCCATGTTGGAGAAACTCCATGCTGCAGAAAATCCGTGCTGGGGAAACTACGCGCTGGAGAATCTCCGCGCTGGAGAGACTTCGTGTTGGAGAAACTCCGTGTTGCAGAAACTCCGTGTTGGAGAAACTCCGTGTGTGAGAAACTCCGTGATGGAGAAACTCCGTGTTGGAGAAGCTCCGTGTTGGAGAAACTTCGTATCGGAGAAAGTCCGTGTCGGAGAAACTCCGTGTCGCAGAAACTTCGTGTTGTAGAAACTTCGTGTTGGCGAAACTCCTTGTTGTAGAAACTCCGTGTTGGAGAAACTTATTGTTAGATAAACTCCGTGTTGGAGAAACTTCGTGCTGGAGAAACTCTGTGTCGGAGAAACTCTGTGTCGGAGAAAGTCTGTGTCGGAGAAACTCCGTGTTGGAGAAACTCCGTGTTGGAGAAACTCCGTGTCGGAGAAACTCCGTGTCGGAGAAACTCCGTGTTGGAGAAACTCCGTGTTAGAGAAACTCCATGTTGTAGAAACTTCGTGTTGGAGAAACGCCGTGTTGTAGAAGCTTCGTGTTGGCGAAACTCCATGTTGTAGCAACTTCGTGTTGGAGAAACCCTGTGTTGGAGAAACTTATTGTTAGAGAAACTCCGTGATGGAGAAACTTCGTGCTGGAGAAACTTCGTGTTGTAGAAACTGTGTCGGAGAAACTCCGTGTTGGAGAAACTCTGTGTTGGAGAAACTTCGTGTTGGAGAAAATCCTTGTTGGAGAAACTCCGTGCTATAGCAACTGCGTGTTGGAGAAACTTCACGCTGGAAAAATTCCGTGTTCGAAAAACTCCGTGTTGGAGGAACTCTGTGTTGGACAAACTTCGTGTTGGAGAAACTCCGCGTTGGAGAAACTCCGTGTTGGAGAAACTCCGTGTTGGAGAAACTCCGTGTCGGAGAAACTCCGTATTGGAGAAACTCCGTGTTGGAGAAACTTTATGTTGGAGAAACTCCATGTCGAAGAAACTTCGTATTGGAGAAACTCCGTGTTGGAGAAATTTATGTTGTAGAAACTCCGTGTTGGAGAAACTCCATGTTGTAGAAACTCTGTGTTGAAGAAACTCCGTGTTGGAGAAACTCCGTGTTGGAGAAACTCCGTGTTAGAGAAACTCCATGTTGGAGAAAGTCCGTGTTGGAGAATGTCCGTGTTGGAGAAACTCCGTGTTGGAGAAACTCCGTGTTGGAGAAACTTTATGTTGTAGAAACTCCGTGTTGGAGATACTCCATGTTGTAGAAACTCCGTGTGGAAGAAACTCCGTGTTGGAGAAACTCCGCGTCGGAGAAACTCCGTGTTGGAGAAACTCTGTGTTGGAGAAAGTCCGTGTTGGAGAAACTCCGTGTTGGAGAAACTCCGTGTTGGAGAAACTCCGTGTTTTAGAAACTCCGTGTTGGAAAAACTCCGTGTTGTAGAAACTCTGTGTCAGAGAAACTCCGTGTCGGAGAAACTCCGTGTTGGAGAAACTCCGTGTTGGAGAAACTCTGTGTCGGAGAAATTCCTTGTTGGAGAAACTCCGTGCTGGAGAAACTCCTTGTTGGAGAAACTCCTTGTTGGAGAAACTTCGTGTTGGAGAAACTCCGTGTTGGAGAAAACTCCGTGTAGGAGAAACTCCGTGTTTTAGAAACTCCGTGTTGGAGAAACTCCGTGTTGTAGAAACTCTGTGTCAGAGAAACTCCGTGTCGGAGAAACTTCGTGTTGGAGAAACTCCGTGTTGGAGAAACTCCGTGTTAGAGAAACTCTGTGTTTTAGAAACTCCGTGTTGGAGAAACTCCCTGTTGTAGAAACTCCGTGTTAGAGAAACTCCATGTTGGAGAACCTTCTGGTTGGAGAAAATCCTTGTTGGAGAAAATCCTTGTTGGAGAAACTCCATGTTGGAGAAACTCCGTGTTGGAGAAACTCCGTGTTGTGGAAACTCCGTGTTGGGGAAACGCCGAGATGGAGAAACTTCATGTTGTAGAAACTCCGTGTTGAAGAAACTCCGTGTTGGAGAAACTCCGTGTTAGAGAAACTCCATGTTGGAGAAAGTCCGTGTTGGAGAATGTCCGTGTTGGAGAAACTTCGTGTTGGAGAAACTTTATGTTGTAGAAACTCCGTGTTGGAGAAACTCCATGTAGTAGAAACTCCGTGTTGGAGAAACTCTGTGTTGGAGAAACTCCTGTTGAAGAAACTCCGTGTTGTAGAAACTCCGTGTTGGAGATAATCTATGTTGGAGAAACTCCATGTTGGAGAAACTCCATGCTGCAGAAAATCCGCGCTGGGGAAACTACGCGCTGGAGAATCTCCGCGCTGGAGAGACTTCGTGTTGGAGAAACTCCGTGTTGCAGAAACTCCGTGTTGGAGAAACTCCGTGTGTGAGAAACTCCGAGTTGGAGAAGCTCCGTGTTGGAGAAACTTCGTATCGGAGAAAGTCCGTGTCGGAGAAACTCCGTGTCGCAGAAACTCCGTGTTGTAGAAACTTCGTGTTGGCGAAACTCCTTGTTGTAGAAACTCCGTGTTGGAGAAACTTATTGTTAGATAAACTCCGTGTTGGAGAAACTCCGTGTCGGAGAAACTCCGTGTTGGAGAAACTCTGTGTTGGAGAAAGTCCGTGTTGGAAAAACTCCGTGTTGGAGAAACTCCGTGTTTTAGAAACTCCGTGTTGGAGAAACTCCGTGTTGTAGAAATTCTGTGTCAGAGAAACTCCGTGTCGGAGAAACTCCGTGTTGGAGAAACTCCGTGTTGGAGAAATTCTGTGTCGGAGAAATTCCTTGTTGGAGAAACTCCGTGCTGGAGAAACTCCTTGTTGGAGAAACTCCTTGTTGGAGAAACTCCGTGTTTTAGAAACTCCGTGTTGGAGAAACTCCGTGTTGTAGAAACTCCGTGTTAGAGAAACTCCATGTTGGAGAACCTTCTGGTTGGAGAAACTCCTTGTTGGAGAAAATCCTTGTTGGAGAAACTCCATGTTGGAGAAACTCCATGTTGGAGAAACTCCGTGTTGTGGAAACTCCGTGTTGGGGAAACGCCGAGATGGAGAAACTTTATGTTGTAGAAACTCCGTGTTGGAGAAACTCCGTGTTCGAGAAACTCCGCATTAGAGAAACTCCATGTTGGAGAAAGTCCGTGTTGGAGAATGTCCGTGTTGGAGAAACTCCATGTTGGAGAAACTCCGTGTTGGAGAAACTTTATGTTGTAGAAACTCCGTGTTGGAGAAATTCCATGTTGTAGAAACTTCGTGTTGGAGAAACTCGGTGTTGGAGAAGCTCCCTGTTGAAGAATTCCGTGTTGTAGAAACTCCGTGTTGTAGAAACTCCGTGTTGGAGATAATCCATGTTGGAGAAACTCCATGTTGGAGAAACTCCATGCTGCAGAAAATCCGTGCTGGGGAAACTACGCGCTGGAGAATCTCCGCGCTGGAGAGACTTCGTGTTGGAGAAACTCCGTGTTGCAGAAACTCCGTGTTGGAGAAACTCCGTGTGTGAGAAACTCCGTGATGGAGAAACTCCGTGTAGGAGAAGCTCCGTGTTGGAGAAACTTCGTATCGGAGAAAGTCCGTGTCGGAGAAACTCCGTGTCGCAGAAACTTCGTGTTGTAGAAACTTCGTGTTGGCGAAACTCCTTGTTGTAGAAACTCCGTGTTGGAGAAACTTATTGTTAGATAAACTCCGTGTTGGAGAAACTTCGTGCTGAAGAAACTCTGGGTCGGAGAAACTCTGTGTCGGAGAAAGTCTGTGTCGGAGAAACTCCGTGTTGGAGAAACTCCGTGTCGGAGAAACTCCGTGTCGGAGAAACTCCGTGTTGGAGAAACTCCGTGTTAGAGAAACTCCATGGTATAGAAACTTCGTGTTGGAGAAACGCCGTGTTGTAGAAGCTTCGTGTTGGCGAAACTCCATGTTGTAGAAACTTCGTGTTGGAGAAACCCTGTGTTGGAGAAACTTATTGTTAGAGAAACTCCGTGATGGAGAAACTTCGTGCTGGAGAAACTTCGTGTTGTAGAAACTGTGTCGGAGAAACTCCGTGTTGGAGAAACTCCATGTCGGAGAAACTCCGTGTTGGAGGAACTCCGTCTTGGAGAATCTCCGTGTCGGAGAAACTCCATGTTGGAGAAACTCCGTGTTGGAGAAGCTCCGTGTCGGGGAAACTCCGTGTTGGAGAAACTCCGTGTTGAAGAAACTCCGTGTTGGAGAAAATCCTTTTTGGAGAAACTCCGTGCTATCGCAACTCCGTGTTGGAGAAACTCTGCGCTGGAGAAACTCCGTGTTGGAGATACTACGTGTTGGAGAAACTGCGTGTTGGAGAAACTCTGTGTTGGAGAAACTCCGTGTTCGAGAAACACCACGTTAGAGAAACTTCGTGTTGGAGAAAATCCCTGTTGTAGAAACTTCATTTTAGAAAAACACCATGTCTTAGAAACTCCCTGTTTAATAAACTCCCTGTTGGAGAAAGTTCATGTTGGAGAAAGTCCCTGTTGGAAACCTCTTTGTTGGAGAAACTCTGTGTTGGAGAAACTCCGTGTTGGAGATACTACGTGTTGGAGAAACTGCGTGTTGGAGAAACTCCGTGTTGTAGAAACTCCGTGTTGGAGAAACTCCGTGTTGGAGAAACTCCGTGTTGGAGAAACTCCGTGTTGGAGAAACTTCGTGTTGGAGAAAATCCTTGTTGGAAAAACTCCGTGCTATAGCAACCCCGTGTTGGAGAAACTCCGCGCTGGAGAATCTCCGTGTTCGAAAAACTCCGTGTTGGAGGAACTCTGTGTTGGAGAAACTCAGTGTCGGAGAAACTCCGTGTCGGAGAAACTCCGTGTTGGAGAAAGTCCTTGTTGGAGAAACTCCGTGTTGGAGAAACTCCGTGCTAGAGAAACTCCGTGTTTGAGACACTCCACGTGGTAGAATCTCCTTGTTGGAAAAACCTTGTTTGAGAAACTCCTTTTTGGAGAATCTCCGTGTTGGAGAAGCTCCGTGCTGGGGAAACTTCGTGTTGGGGAAACGCCGTGTTGGAGAAACTCCATGTTGGAGAAACTCCGTGTTGGAGAAACTCCGTGTTGGAGAAACTCCGTGTTGGAGAAACTTCGTGTTGGAGAAACTCCGTGTTCGAGAAACTCCGTGCTAGAGAAACTCCGTGTTTGAGACACTCCACGTTGGAGAATCTCCTTGTTGGAAAAAACCTTGTTTGAGAAACTCCTTGTTGGAGAAACTCCGTGTTGGAGAAACTCCGTGCTGGGGAAACTTCGTGTTGGGGAAACGCCGTGTTGGAGAAACTCCACGTTGGAGAAACTCCGTGTCGGAGAAACTCCGTGTCGGAGAAACTCCGTGTTGGAGAAACTCTGTGTCGGAGAAACTCCGTGTCGGAGAAACTCCGTGTTGGAGAAACTCCGTGTCGGAGAAACTCAGTGTCGGAGAAACTCCGTGTCGGAGAAACTCCGTGTTGGAGAAAGCCCTTGTTGGAGAAACTCCGTGTTGGAGAAACTCCGTGTTGGAGAAACTCCATGCTGGGGAAACTTCGTGTTGGGGTAACGCCGTGTTGGAGAAACTCCATGTTGGAGAAACTTCGTGTCGGAGAAACTCCCTGTTGGAGAAACTCCGTGTTGGAGAAACTCCGTGTTGGAGAAACTTCGTTTTGGAGAAAATCCTTGTTGGAGAAACTCCGTGCTATAGCGACTGCGTGTTGGAGAAACTTCACGCTGGAAAAACTCCGTGTTCGAAAAACTCCGTGTTGGAGGAACTCTGTGTTGGACAAACTCCGTGTTGGAGAAACTCCGCGCTGGAGAAACTTCGTGTTGGAGAAACTCCGCGTTGGAGAAACTCCGTGTTGGAGAAACTCCGTGTCGGAGAAACTCCGTATTGGAGAAACTCCGTGTTGGAGAAATTTTATGTTGGAGAAACTTCATGTCGAAGAAACTTCGTATTGGAGAAACTCCGTGTTGGAGAAACTTTATGTTGTAGAAACTCCGTGTTGGAGAAACTCCATGTTGTAGAAACTCCGTGTTGAAGAAACCCCGTGTTGGAGAAACTCCGTGTTGGAGAAACTCCGTGTTAGAGAAACTCCATGTTGGAGAAAGTCCGTGTTGGAGAATGTCCGTGTTGGAGAAACTCCGTGTTGGAGAAACTCCGTGTTGGAGAAACTTTATGTTGTAGAAACTCCGTGTTGGAGATACTCCATGTTGTAGAAACTCCGTGCTGGAGAAACTCCGTGTTGTGGAAACTCCATGTTGTAGAAACTCCGTGTTGAAGAAACTCCGTGTTGGAGAAACTCCGTGTCGGAGAAACTCTGTGTTGGAGAAAGTCCGTGTTGGAGAAACTCTGTGTTGGAGAAACTCCGTGTTGGAGAAACTCCGTGTTTTAGAAACTCCGTGTTGGAGAAACTCCGTGTTGTAGAAACTGTGTCAGAGAAACTCCGTGTCGGAGGACCTCCGTGTTGGAGATACTCCGTGTTGGAGAAACTCTGTGTCGGAGAATATCCTTGTTGGAGAAACTCTGTGTTTTAGAAACTCCGTGTTGGAGAAACTCCCTGTTGTAGAAACTCCGTGTTAGAGAAACTCCGTGTTGGAGAACCTTCTGGTTGGAGAAACTCCTTGTTGGAGAAAATCCTTGTTGGAGAAACTCCATGTTGGAGAAACTCCGTGTTGGAGAAACTCCGTGTTGTGGAAACTCCGTGTTGGGGAAACGCCGAGATGGAGAAACTTCATGTTGTAGAAACTCCGTGTTGAAGAAACTCCGTGTTGTAGAAACTCCGTGTTGGAGAAACTCCATGTTGTAGAAACTCCGTGTTAGAGAAACTCTGTGTTGGAGAAACTCCTGTTGAAGTAACTCCGTGTTGTAGAAACTCGTGTTGTAGAAACTCCGTGTTGGAGATAATCCATGTTGGAGAAACTCCATGTTGGAGAAACTCCATGCTGCAGAAAATCCGCGCTGGGGAAACTACGCGCTGGAGAATCTCCGCGCTGGAGAGACTTCGTGTTGGAGAAATTCCGTGTTGCAGAAACTCCGTGTTGGAGAAACTCCGTGTGTGAGAAACTCCGAGTTGGAGAAGCTCCGTGTTGGAGAAACTTCGTATCGGAGAAAGTCCGTGTCGGAGAAACTCCGTGTCGCAGAAACTCCGTGTTGTAGAAACTTCGTGTTGGCGAAACTTCTTGTTGTAGAAACTCCGTGTTGGAGAAACTTATTGTTAGATAAACTCCGTGTTGGAGAAACTTCGTGCTGGAGAAACTCTGTGTCGGAGAAAGTCTGTGTCGGAGAAACTCCGTGTTGGAGAAACTCCGTGTTGGAGAAACTCCGTGCTAGAGAAACTCCGTGTTTGAGACACACCACGTTGGAGAATCTCCTTGTTGGAAAAACCTTGTTTGAGAAACTCCTTGTTGGAGAAACTCTGTGTCGGAGAAACTCCGTGCTGGGGAAACTTCGTGTTGGGGAAACGCCGTGTTGGAGAAATTCCATGTTGGAGAAACTCCGTGTCGGAGAAACTCCGTGTCGGAGAAACTCCGTGTTGGAGAAACTCCGTGTTGGAGAAACTCCGTGTTGGAGAAACTCCGTGTTGGAGAAAATCCTTGTTGGAGAAACTCCGTGCTATAGCAACTCCGTGTTGGAGAAACTCCGCGCTATAGAAACTCCGTGTTCGAAAAACTCCGTGTTGGAGGAACTCTGTGTTGAAGAAACTCCGTGTTGGAGAAACTCCGCGCTGGAGAAACTTCGTGTTGGAGAAACTCCGTTTTGGAGAAACTCCGTGTTGGAGAAACTCCGTGTTGGAGAAACTCCGTGTCGGAGAAACTCCGTATTGGAGAAACTCCGTGTTGGAGAAACTTTATGTTGGAGAAACTCCATGTCGAAGAAACTTCGTATTGGAGAAACTCCGTGTTGGAGAAACTTTATGTTGTAGAAACTCCGTGTTGGAGAAACTCCATGTTGTAGAAACTCCGTGTTGAAGAAACTCCGTGTTGGAGAAACTCCGTGTTGGAGAAACTCCGTGTTAGAGAAACTCCATGTTGGAGAAAGTCCGTGTTGGAGAATGTCCGTTTTGGAGAAACTCCGTGTTGGAGAAACTCCGTGTTTGAGAAACTTTATGTTGTAGAAACTCTGTGTTGGAGAAACTCCATGTTGTAGAAACTCCGTGTTGAAGAAACTCCGTGTTGGAGAAACTCCGTGTCGGAGAAACTCCGTGTTGGAGAAACTCTGTGTTGGAGAAAGTCCGTGTTGGAAAAACTCCGTGTTGGAGAAACTCCGTGTTGGAGAAACTCCGTGTTTTAGAAACTCTGTGTTGGAGAAACTCCGTGTTGTAGAAATTCTGTCAGAGAAACTCCGTGTCGGAGAAACTCCGTGTTGGAGAAACTCCGTGTTGGAGAAACTCTGTGTCGGAGAAATTCCTTGTTGGAGAAACTCCGTGCTGGAGAAACTCCTTGTTGGAGAAACTCCTTGTTGGAGAAACTCCGTGTTTTAGAAACTCCGTGTTGGAGAAACTCCGTGTTGTAGAAACTCCGTGTTAGAGAAACTCCATGTTGGAGAACCTTCTGGTTGGAGAAACTCCTTCTTGGAGAAAATCCTTGTTGGAGAAACTCCATGTTGGAGAAACTCCGTGTTGGAGAAACTCCGTGTTGTGGAAACTCCGTGTTGGGGAAACGCCGAGATGGAGAAACTTCATGTTGTAGAAACTCCGTGTTGAAGGAACTGCGTGTTGGAGAAACTCCGTGTTCGAGAAACTCCGCGTTAGAGAAACTCCATGTTGGAGAAAGTCCGTGTTGGAGAATGTCCGTGTTGGAGAAACTCCATGTTGGAGAAACTCCGTGTTGGAGAAACTTTATGTTGTAGAAACTTCGTGTTGGAGAAACTCGGTGTTGGAGAAGCTCCCTGTTGAAGAAATTCCGTGTTGTAGAAACTCCGTGTTGTAGAAACTCCGTGTTGGAGATAATCCATGTTGGAGAAAATCCATGTTGGAGAAACTCCATGCTGCAGAAAATCCGTGCTGGGGAAACTACGCGCTGGAGAATCTCCGCGCTGGAGAGACTTCGTGTTGGAGAAACTCCGTGTTGCAGAAACTCCGTGTTGGAGAAACTCCGTGTGTGAGAAACTCCGTGATGGAGAAACTCCGTGTTGGAGAAGCTCCGTGTTGGAGAAACTTCGTATCGGAGAAAGTCCGTGTCGGAGAAACTCCGTGTCGCAGAAACTTCGTGTTGTAGAAACTTCGTGTTGGCGAAACTCCTTGTTGTAGAAACTCCGTGTTGGAGAAACTTATTGTTAGATAAACTCCGTGTTGGAGAAACTTCGTGCTGGAGAAACTCTGTGTCGGAGAAACTCTGTGTCGGAGAAAGTCTGTGTCGGAGAAACTCCGTGTTGGAGAAACTCCGTGTTGGAGAAACTCCGTGTCGGAGAAACTCCGTGTCGGAGAAACTCCGTGTTGGAGAAACTCCGTGTTAGAGAAACTCCATGTTGTAGAAACTTCGTGTTGGAGAAACGCCGTGTTGTAGAAGCTTCGTATTGGCGAAACTCCATGTTGTAGCAACTTCGTGTTGGAGAAACCCTGTGTTGGAGAAACTTATTGTTAGAGAAACTCCGTGATGGAGAAACTTCGTGCTGGAGAAACTTCGTGTTGTAGAAACTGTGTCGGAGAAACTCCGTGTTGGAGAAACTCCGTGTTGGAGAAACTTCGTGTTGGAGAAAATCCTTGTTGGAGAAACTCCGTGCTATAGCAACTGCGTGTTGGAGAAACTCCGTGTTGGAGAAACTCCGCGTCGGAGAAACTCCGTGTTGGAGAAACTCTGTGTTGGAGAAAGTCCGTGTTGGAGAAACTCCGTGTTGGAGAAACTCCGTGTTGGAGAAACTCCGTGTTTTAGAAACTCCGTGTTGGAAAAACTCCGTGTTGTAGAAACTCTGTGTCAGAGAAACTCCGTGTCGGAGAAACTCCGTGTTGGAGAAACTCCGTGTTGGAGAAACTCTGTGTCGGAGAAATTCCTTGTTGGAGAAACTCCGTGCTGGAGAAACTCCTTGTTGGAGAAACTCCTTGTTGGAGAAACTTCGTGTTGGAGAAACTCCGTGTTGGAGAAAACTCCGTGTAGGAGAAACTCCGTGTTTTAGAAACTCCGTGTTGGAGAAACTCCGTGTTGTAGAAACTCTGTGTCAGAGAAACTCCGTGTCGGAGAAACTTCGTGTTGGAGAAACTCCGTGTTGGAGAAACTCCGTGTTGGCGAAACTCCATGTTGTAGCAACTTCGTGTTGGAGAAACCCTGTGTTGGAGAAACTTATTGTTAGAGAAACTCCGTGATGGAGAAACTTCGTGCTGGAGAAACTTCGTGTTGTAGAAACTGTGTCGGAGAAACTCCGTGTTGGAGAAACTCCGTGTTGGAGAAACTTCGTGTTGGAGAAAATCCTTGTTGGAGAAACTCCGTGCTATAGCAACTGCGTGTTGGAGAAACTCCGTGTTGGAGAAACTCCGCGTCGGAGAAACTCCGTGTTGGAGAAACTCTGTGTTGGAGAAAGTCCGTGTTGGAGAAACTCCGTGTTGGAGAAACTCCGTGTTGGAGAAACTCCGTGTTTTAGAAACTCCGTGTTGGAAAAACTCCGTGTTGTAGAAACTCTGTGTCAGAGAAACTCCGTGTCGGAGAAACTCCGTGTTGGAGAAACTCCGTGTTGGAGAAACTCTGTGTCGGAGAAATTCCTTGTTGGAGAAACTCCGTGCTGGAGAAACTCCTTGTTGGAGAAACTCCTTGTTGGAGAAACTTCGTGTTGGAGAAACTCCGTGTTGGAGAAAACTCCGTGTAGGAGAAACTCCGTGTTTTAGAAACTCCGTGTTGGAGAAACTCCGTGTTGTAGAAACTCTGTGTCAGAGAAAGAGAAACTCCGTGTCGGAGAAACTTCGTGTTGGAGAAACTCCGTGTTGGAGAAACTCCGTGTTAGAGAAACTCTGTGTTTTAGAAACTCCGTGTTGGAGAAACTCCCTGTTGTAGAAACTCCGTGTTAGAGAAACTCCATGTTGGAGAACCTTCTGGTTGGAGAAAATCCTTGTTGGAGAAAATCCTTGTTGGAGAAACTCCATGTTGGAGAAACTCCGTGTTGGAGAAACTCCGTGTTGTGGAAACTCCGTGTTGGGGAAACGCCGAGATGGAGAAACTTCATGTTGTAGAAACTCCGTGTTGAAGAAACTCCGTGTTGGAGAAACTCCGTGTTAGAGAAACTCCATGTTGGAGAAAGTCCGTGTTGGAGAATGTCCGTGTTGGAGAAACTTAGTGTTGGAGAAACTTTATGGTTGTAGAAACTCCGTGTTGGAGAAACTCCATGTAGTAGAAACTCCGTGTTGGAGAAACTCTGTGTTGGAGAAACTCCTGTTGAAGAAACTCCGTGTTGTAGAAACTCCGTGTTGGAGATAATCTATGTTGGAGAAACTCCATGTTGGAGAAACTCCATGCTGGGAGAAACTCCATGCTGCAGAAAATCCGCGCTGGGGAAACTACGCGCTGGAGAATCTCCGCGCTGGAGAGACTTCGTGTTGGAGAAACTCCGTGTTGCAGAAACTCCGTGTTGGAGAAACTCCGTGTGTGAGAAACTCCGAGTTGGAGAAGCTCCGTGTTGGAGAAACTTCGTATCGGAGAAAGTCCGTGTCGGAGAAACTCCGTGTCGCAGAAACTCCGTGTTGTAGAAACTTCGTGTTGGCGAAACTCCTTGTTGTAGAAACTCCGTGTTGGAGAAACTTATTGTTAGATAAACTCCGTGTTGGAGAAACTTCGTGCTGGAGAAACTCTGTGTCGGAGAAACTCTGTGTCGGAGAAAGTCTGTGTCGGAGAAACTCCGTGTTGGAGAAACTCCGTGTCGGAGAAACTCCGTGCTGGGGAAACTTCGTGTTGGGGAAACGCCGTGTTGGAGAAATTCCATGTTGGAGAAACTCCGTGTTGGAGAAACTCCGTGTTGGAGAAACTCCGTGTTGGAGAAACTTCGTGTTGGAGAAAATCCTTGTTGGAGAAACTCCGTGCTATAGCAACTCCGTGTTGGAGAAACTCCGCGCTGGAGAAACTCCGTATTCGAAAACTCGTGTTGGAGGAACTCTGTGTTGGAGAAACTCCGTGTTGGAGAAACTCCGCGCTGGAGAAACTTCGTGTTGGAGAAACTCCGCGTTGGAGAAACTCCGTGTTGGAGAAACTCCGTGTTGGAGAAACTCCGTGTCGGAGAAACTCCGTATTGGAGAAACTCCGTGTTGGAGAAACTTTATGTTGGAGAAACTCCATGTCGAAGAAACTTCGTATTGGAGAAACTCCGTGTTGGAGAAACTTTGTGTTGTAGAAACTCCGTGTTGGAGAAACTCCATGTTGTAGAAACTCCGTGTTGAAGAAACTCCGTGTTGGAGAAACTCCGTGTTGGAGAAACTCCGTGTTAGAGAAACTCCATGTTGGAGAAAGTCCGTGCTGGAGAATGTCCGTTTTGGAGAAACTCCATGTTGGAGAAACTCCGTGTTGGAGAAACTATGTTGTAGAAACTCTGTGTTGGAGAAACTCCATGTTGTAGAAACTCCGTGTTGAAGAAACTCCGTGTTGGAGAAACTCCGTGTCGGAGAAACTCCGTGTTGGAGAAACTCTGTGTTGGAGAAAATCCGTGTTGGAAAAACTCCGTGTTGGAGAAACTCCGTGTTGGAGAAACTCCGTGTTTTAGAAACTCCGTGTTGGAGAAACTCCGTGTTGTACAAATTCTGTGTCAGAGAAACTCCGTGTCGGAGAAACTCCGTGTTGGAGAAACTCCGTGTTGGAGAAATTCTGTGTCGGAGAAATTCCTTGTTGGAGAAACTCCGTGCTGGAGAAACTCCTTGTTGGAGAAACTCCTTGTTGGAGAAACTCCGTGTTTTAGAAACTCCGTGTTGGAGAAACTCCGTGTTGTAGAAACTCCGTGTTAGAGAAACTCCATGTTGGAGAACCTTCTGGTTGGAGAAACTCCTTGTTGGAGAAAATCCTTGTTGGAGAAACTCCATGTTGGAGAAACTCCGTGTTGGAGAAACTCCGTGTTGTGGAAACTCCGTGTTGGGGAAACGCCGAGATGGAGAAACTTCATGTTGTAGAAACTCCGTGTTTGAGAAACTCCGTGTTCGAGAAACTCCGCGTTAGAGAAACTCCATGTTGGAGAAAGTCCGTGTTGGAGAATGTCCGTGTTGGAGAAACTCCATGTTGGAGAAACTCCGTGTTGGAGAAAGTTTATGTTGTAGAAACTCCGTGTTGGAGAAATTCCATGTTGTAGAAACTTCGTGTTGGAGAAACTCGGTGTTGGAGAAGCTCCCTGTTGAAGAAATTCTGTGTTGTAGAAACTCCGTGTTGGAGAAACTCCATGCTGCAGAAAATCCGTGCTGGGGAAACTACGCGCTGGAGAATCTCCGCGCTGGAGAGACTTCGTGTTGGAGAAACTCCGTGTTGCAGAAACTCCGTGTTGGAGAAACTCCGTGTGTGAGAAACTCCGTGATGGAGAAACTCCGTGTAGGAGAAGCTCCGTGTTGGAGAAACTTCGTATCGGAGAAAAGTCCGTGTCGGAGAAACTCCGTGTCGCAGAAACTTCGTGTTGTAGAAACTTCGCGTTGGCGAAACTCCTTGTTGTAGAAACTCCGTGTTGGAGAAACTTATTGTTAGATAAACTCCGTGTTGGAGAAACTTCGTGCTGAAGAAACTCTGTGTCGGAGAAAGTCTGTGTCGGAGAAACTCCGTGTTGGAGAAACTCCGTGTCGGAGAAACTCCGTGTCGGAGAAACTCCGTGTTGGAGAAAACTCCGTGTTAGAGAAACTCCATGTTGTAGAAACTTCGTGTTGGAGAAACGCCGTGTTGTAGAAGCTTCGTGTTGGCGAAACTCCATGTTGTAGAAACTTCGTGTTGGAGAAACCCTGTGTTGGAGAAACTTATTGTTAGAGAAACTTAGTGATGGAGAAACTTCGTGCTGGAGAAACTTTATGTTGTAGAAACTCCGTGTTGGAGAAACTCCATGTAGTAGAAACTCCGTGTTGGAGAAAACTCTGTGTTGGAGAAACTCCTGTTGAAGGAACTCCGTGTTGTAGAAACTTCGTGTTGGAGAAACTCCGTGTGTGAGAAACTCCGAGTTGGAGAAGCTCCGTGTTGGAGAAACTTCGTATCGGAGAAAGTCCGTGTCGGAGAAACTCCGTGTCGCAGAAACTCCGTGTTGTAGAAACTTCGTGTTGGCGAAACTTCTTGTTGTAGAAACTCCGTGTTGGAGAAACTTATTGTTAGATAAACTCCGTGTTGGAGAAACTTCGTGCTGGAGAAACTCTGTGTCGGAGAAACTCTGTGTCGGAGAAAGTCTGTGTCGGAGAAACTCCGTGTTGGAGAAACTCCGTGTCGGAGAAACTCCGTGCTGGGGAAACTTCGTGTTGGGGAAACGCCGTGTTGGAGAAATTCCATGTTGGAGAAACTCCGTGTTGGAGAAACTCCGTGTTGGAGAAACTCCGTGTTGGAGAAACTTCGTGTTGGAGAAAATCCTTGTTGGAGAAACTCCGTGCTATAGCAACTCCGTGTTGGAGAAACTCCGCGCTGGAGAAACTCCGTATTCGAAAAACTCCGTGTTGGAGGAACTCTGTGTTGGAGAAACTCCGTGTTGGAGAAACTCCGCGCTGGAGAAACTTCGTGTTGGAGAAACTCCGCGTTGGAGAAACTCCGTGTTGGAGAAACTCCGTGTTGGAGAAACTCCGTGTCGGAGAAACTCCGTATTGGAGAAACTCCGTGTTGGAGAAACCTTATGTTGGAGAAACTCCATGTCGAAGAAACTTCGTATTGGAGAAACTCCGTGTTGGAGAAACTTTATGTTGTTGAAAACTCCGTGTTGGAGAAACTCCATGTTGTAGAAACTCCGTGTTGAAGAAACTCCTTGTTGGAGAAACTCCGTGTTGGAGAAACTCCGTGTTAGAGAAACTCCATGTTGGAGAAAGTCCGTGTTGGAGAATGTCCGTTTTGGAGAAACTCCGTGTTGGAGAAACTCCGTGTTGGAGAAACTATGTTGTAGAAACTCTGTGTTGGAGAAACTCCATGTTGTAGAAACTCCGTGTTGAAGAAACTCCGTGTTGGAGAAACTCCGTGTCGGAGAAACTCCGTGTTGGAGAAACTCTGTGTTGGAGAAAGTCCGTGTTGGAAAAACTCCGTGTTGGAGAAACTCCGTGTTGGAGAAACTCCGTGTTTTAGAAACTCCGTGTTGGAGAAACTCCGTGTTGTAGAAATTCTGTGTCAGAGAAACTCCGTGTCGGAGAAACTCCGTGTTGGAGAAACTCCGTGTTGGAGAAATTCTGTGTCGGAGAAATTCCTTGTTGGAGAAACTCCGTGCTGGAGAAACTCCTTGTTGGAGAAACTCCTTGTTGGAGAAACTCCGTGTTTTAGAAACTCCGTGTTGGAGAAACTCCGTGTTGTAGAAACTCCGTGTTAGAGAAACTCCATGTTGGAGAACCTTCTGGTTGGAGAAACTCCTTGTTGGAGAAAATCCTTGTTGGAGAAACTCCATGTTGGAGAAACTCCGTGTTGGAGAAACTCCGTGTTGTAGAAACTCCGTGTTGGAGAAACTCCGTGTTCGAGAAACTCCGCGTTAGAGAAACTCCATGTTGGAGAAAGTCCGTGTTGGAGAATGTCCGTGTTGGAGAAACTCCATGTTGGAGAAACTCCGTGTTGGAGAAACTTTATGTTGTAGAAACTCCGTGTTGGAGAAATTCCATGTTGTAGAAACTTCGTGTTGGAGAAACTCGGTGTTGGAGAAGCTCCCTGTTGAAGAAATTCCGTGTTGTAGAAACTCCGTGTTGTAGAAACTCCGTGTTGGAGATAATCCATGTTGGAGAAACTCCATGTTGGAGAAACTCCATGCTGCAGAAAATCCGTGCTGGGGAAACTACGCGCTGGAGAATCTCCGCGCTGGAGAGACTTCGTGTTGGAGAAACTCCGTGTTGCAGAAACTCCGTGTTGGAGAAACTCCGTGTGTGAGAAACTCCGTGATGGAGAAACTCCGTGTAGGAGAAGCTCCGTGTTGGAGAAACTTCGTATCGGAGAAAGTCCGTGTTGGAGAAACTCCGTGTTGGAGAAAATCCTTGTTGGAGAAACTCCATGTTGGAGAAATTCCGTGTTGGAGAAACTCCGTGTTGTGGAAACTCCGTGTTGGGGAAACGCCGAGATGGAGAAACTTCATGTTGTAGAAACTCCGTGTTGAAGGAACTGCGTGTTGGAGAAACTCCGTGTTCGAGAAACTCCGCGTTAGAGAAACTCCATGTTGGAGAAAGTCCGTGTTGGAGAATGTCCGTGTTGGAGAAACTCCATGTTGGAGAAACTCCGTGTTGGAGAAACTTTATGTTGTAGAAACTTCGTGTTGGAGAAACTCGGTGTTGGAGAAGCTCCCTGTTGAAGAAATTCCGTGTTGTAGAAACTCCGTGTTGTAGAAACTCCGTGTTGGAGATAATCCATGTTGGAGAAAATCCATGTTGGAGAAACTCCATGCTGCAGAAAATCCGTGCTGGGGAAACTACGCGCTGGAGAATCTCCGCGCTGGAGAGACTTCGTGTTGGAGATACTCCGTGTTGCAGAAACTCCGTGTTGGAGAAACTCCGTGTGTGAGAAACTCCGTGATGGAGAAACTCCGTGTTGGAGAAGCTCCGTGTTGGAGAAACTTCGTATCGGAGAAAGTCCGTGTCGGAGAAACTCCGTGTCGCAGAAACTTCGTGTTGTAGAAACTTCGTGTTGGCGAAACTCCTTGTTGTAGATACTCCGTGTTGGAGAAACTTATTGTTAGATAAACTCCGTGTTGGAGAAACTTCGTGCTGGAGAAACTCTGTGTCGGAGAAACTCTGTGTCGGAGAAAGTCTGTGTCGGAGAAACTCCGTGTTGGAGAAACTCCGTGTTGGAGAAACTCCGTGTCGGAGAAACTCCGTGTCGGAGAAACTCCGTGTTGGAGAAACTCCGTGTTAGAGAAACTCCATGTTGTAGAAACTTCGTGTTGGAGAAACGCCGTGTTGTAGAAGCTTCGTGTTGGCGAAACTCCATGTTGTAGAAACTTCGTGTTGGAGAAACCCTGTGTTGGAGAAACTTATTGTTAGAGAAACTCCGTGATGGAGAAACTTCGTGCTGGAGAAACTTCGTGTTGTAGAAACTGTGTCGGAGAAACTCCGTGTTGGAGAAACTCCGTGTTGGAGAAACTTCGTGTTGGAGAAAATCCTTGTTGGAGAAACTCCGTGCTATAGCAACTGCGTGTTGGAGAAACTTCACGCTGGAAAAATTCCGTGTTCGAAAAACTCCGTGTTGGAGGAACTCTGTGTTGGACAAACTCCGTGTTGGAGAAACTCCGCGCTGGAGAAACTTCGTGTTGGAGAAACTCCATGTTGTAGAAACTCTGTGTTGAAGAAACTCCGTGTTGGAGAAACTCCGTGTTGGAGAAACTCCGTGTTAGAGAAACTCCATGTTGGAGAAAGTCCGTGTTGGAGAATGTCCGTGTTGGAGAAACTCCGTGTTGGAGAAACTCCGTGTTGGAGAAACTTTATGTTGTAGAAACTCCGTGTTGGAGATACTCCATGTTGTAGAAACTCCGTGTGGAAGAAACTCCGTGTTGGAGAAACTCCGCGTCGGAGAAACTCCGTGTTGGAGAAACTCTGTGTTGGAGAAAGTCCGTGTTGGAGAAACTCCGTGTTGGAGAAACTCCGTGTTGGAGAAACTCCGTGTTTTAGAAACTCCGTGTTGGAGAAACTCCGTGTTGTAGAAACTCTGTGTCAGAGAAACTCCGTGTCGGAGAAACTCCGTGTTGGAGAAACTCCGTGTTGGAGAAACTCTGTGTCGGAGAAATTCCTTGTTGGAGAAACTCCGTGCTGGAGAAACTCCTTGTTGGAGAAACTCCTTGTTGGAGAAACTTCGTGTTGGAGAAACTCCGTGTTGGAGAAAACTCCGTGTAGGAGAAACTCCGTGTTTTAGAAACTCCGTCTTGGAGAAACTCCGTGTTGTAGAAACTCTGTGTCAGAGAAACTCCGTGTCGGAGAAACTTCGTGTTGGAGAAACTCCGTGTTGGAGAAACTCCGTGTTAGAGAAACTCTGTGTTTTAGAAACTCCGTGTTGGAGAAACTCCCTGTTGTAGAAACTCCGTGTTAGAGAAACTCCATGTTGGAGAACCTTCTGGTTGGAGAAAATCCTTGTTGGAGAAAATCCTTGTTGGAGAAACTCCATGTTGGAGAAACTCCGTGTTGGAGAAACTCCGTGTTGTGGAAACTCCGTGTTGGGGAAACGCCGAGATGGAGAAACTTCATGTTGTAGAAACTCCGTGTTGAAGAAACTCCGTGTAGGAGAAACTCCGTGTTAGAGAAAGTCCATGTTGGAGAAAGTCCGTGTTGGAGAATGTCCGTGTTGGAGAAACTTCGTGTTGGAGAAAATTTATGTTGTAGAAACTCCGTGTTGGAGAAACTCCATGTAGTAGAAACTCCGTGTTGGAGAAACTCTGTGTTGGAGAAACTCCTGTTGAAGAAACTCCGTGTTGTAGAAACTCCGTGTTGGAGATAATCTATGTTGGAGAAACTCCATGTTGGAGAAACTCCATGCTGCAGAAAATCCGCGCTGGGGAAACTACGCGCTGGAGAATCTCCGCGCTGGAGAGACTTCGTGTTGGAGAAACTCCGTGTTGCAGAAACTCCGTGTTGGAGAAACTCCGTGTGTGAGAAACTCCGAGTTGGAGAAGCTCCGTGTTGGAGAAACTTCGTATCGGAGAAAGTCCGTGTCGGAGAAACTCCGTGTCGCAGAAACTCCGTGTTGTAGAAACTTCGTGTTGGCGAAACTCCTTGTTGTAGAAACTCCGTGTTGGAGAAACTTATTGTTAGATAAACTCCGTGTTGGAGAAACTTCGTGCTGGAGAAACTCTGTGTCGGAGAAACTCTGTGTCGGAGAAAGTCTGTGTCAGAGAAACTCCGTGTTGGAGAAACTCCGTGTCGGAGAAACTCCGTGCTGGGGAAACTTCCTGTTGGGGAAACGCCGTGTTGGAGAAATTCCATGTTGGAGAAACTCCGTGTTGGAGAAACTCCGTTTTGGAGAAACTCCGTGTTGGAGAAACTTCGTGTTGGAGAAAATCCTTGTTGGAGAAACTCCGTGCTATAGCAACTCCGTGTTGGAGAAACTCCGCGCTGGAGAAACTCCGTATTCGAAAAACTCCGTGTTGGAGGAACTCTGTGTTGGAGAAACTCCGTGTTGGAGAAACTCCGCGCTGGAGAAACTTCGTGTTGGAGAAACTCCGCGTTGGAGAAACTCCGTGTTGGAGAAACTCCGTGTTGGAGAAACTCCGTGTCGGAGAAACTCCGTATTGGAGAAACTCCGTGTTGGAGAAACTTTATGTTGGAGAAACTCCATGTCGAAGAAACTTCGTATTGGAGAAACTCCGTGTTGGAGAAACTTTGTGTTGTAGAAACTCCGTGTTGGAGAAACTCCATGTTGTAGAAACTCCGTGTTGAAGAAACTCCGTGTTGGAGAAACTCCGTGTTGGAGAAACTCCGTGTTAGAGAAACTCCATGTTGGAGAAAGTCCGTGTTGGAGAATGTCCGTTTTGGAGAAACTCCATGTTGGAGAAACTCCGTGTTGGAGAAACTTTATGTTGTAGAAACTCTGTGTTGGAGAAACTCCATGTTGTAGAAACTCCGTGTTGAAGAAACTCCGTGTTGGAGAAACTCCGTGTCGGAGAAACTCCGTGTTGGAGAAACTCTGTGTTGGAGAAAATCCGTGTTGGAAAAACTCCGTGTTGGAGAAACTCCGTGTTGGAGAAACTCCGTGTTTTAGAAACTCCGTGTTGGAGAAACTCCGTGTTGTAGAAATTCTGTGTCAGAGAAACTCCGTGTCGGAGAAACTCCGTGTTGGAGAAACTCCGTGTTGGAGAAATTCTGTGTCGGAGAAATTCCTTGTTGGAGAAACTCCGTGCTGGAGAAACTCCTTGTTGGAGAAACTCCTTGTTGGAGAAACTCCGTGTTTTAGAAACTCCGTGTTGGAGAAACTCCGTGTTGTAGAAACTCCGTGTTAGAGAAACTCCATGTTGGAGAACCTTCTGGTTGGAGAAACTCCTTGTTGGAGAAAATCCTTGTTGGAGAAACTCCATGTTGGAGAAACTCCGTGTTGGAGAAACTCCGTGTTGTGGAAACTCCGTGTTGGGGAAACGCCGAGATGGAGAAACTTCATGTTGTAGAAACTCCGTGTTTGAGAAACTCCGTGTTCGAGAAACTCCGCGTTAGAGAAACTCCATGTTGGAGAAAGTCCGTGTTGGAGAATGTCCGTGTTGGAGAAACTCCATGTTGGAGAAACTCCGTGTTGGAGAAACTTTATGTTGTAGAAACTCCGTGTTGGAGAAATTGCATGTTGTAGAAACTTCGTGTTGGAGAAACTCGGTGTTGGAGAAGCTCCCTGTTGAAGAAATTCTGTGTTGTAGAAACTCCGTGTTGGAGAAACTCCATGCTGCAGAAAATCCGTGCTGGGGAAACTACGCGCTGGAGAATCTCCGCGCTGGAGAGACTTCGTGTTGGAGAAACTCCGTGTTGCAGAAACTCCGTGTTGGAGAAACTCCGTGTGTGAGAAACTCCGTGATGGAGAAACTCCGTGTAGGAGAAGCTCCGTGTTGGAGAAACTTCGTATCGGAGAAAGTCCGTGTCGGAGAAACTCCGTGTCGCAGAAAATTCGTGTTGTAGAAACTTCGTGTTGGCGAAACTCCTTGTTGTAGAAACTCCGTGTTGGAGAAACTTATTGTTAGATAAACTCCGTGTTGGAGAAACTTCGTGCTGAAGAAACTCTGTGTCGGAGAAAGTCTGTGTCGGAGAAACTCCGTGTTGGAGAAACTCCGTGTCGGAGAAACTCCGTGTCGGAGAAACTCCGTGTTGGAGAAACTCCGTGTTAGAGAAACTCCATGTTGTAGAAACTTCGTGTTGGAGAAACGCCGTGTTGTAGAAGCTTCGTGTTGGCGAAACTCCATGTTGTAGAAACTTCGTGTTGGAGAAACCCTGTGTTGGAGAAACTTATTGTTAGAGAAACTTAGTGATGGAGAAACTTCGTGCTGGAGAAACTTTATGTTGTAGAAACTCCGTGTTGGAGAAACTCCATGTAGTAGAAACTCCGTGTTGGAGAAACTCTGTGTTGGAGAAACTCCTGTTGAAGGAACTCCGTGTTGTAGAAACTCCGTGTTGGAGATAATCTATGTTGGAGAAACTCCATGTTGGAGAAACTCCATGCTGCAGAAAATCCGCGCTGGGGAAACTACGCGCTGGAGAATCTCCGCGCTGGAGAGACTTCGTGTTGGAGAAACTTCGTGTTGGAGAAACTCCGTGTGTGAGAAACTCCGAGTTGGAGAAGCTCCGTGTTGGAGAAACTTCGTATCGGAGAAAGTCCGTGTCGGAGAAACTCCGTGTCGCAGAAACTCCGTGTTGTAGAAACTTCGTGTTGGCGAAACTTCTTGTTGTAGAAACTCCGTGTTGGAGAAACTTATTGTTAGATAAACTCCGTGTTGGAGAAACTTCGTGCTGGAGAAACTCTGTGTCGGAGAAACTCTGTGTCGGAGAAAGTCTGTGTCGGAGAAACTCCGTGTTGGAGAAACTCCGTGTCGGAGAAACTCCGTGCTGGGGAAACTTCGTGTTGGGGAAACGCCGTGTTGGAGAAATTCCATGTTGGAGAAACTCCGTGTTGGAGAAACTCCGTGTTGGAGAAACTCCGTGTTGGAGAAACTTCGTGTTGGAGAAAATCCTTGTTGGAGAAACTCCGTGCTATAGCAACTCCGTGTTGGAGAAACTCCGCGCTGGAGAAACTCCGTATTCGAAAAACTCCGTGTTGGAGGAACTCTGTGTTGGAGAAACTCCGTGTTGGAGAAACTCCGCGCTGGAGAAACTTCGTGTTGGAGAAACTCCGCGTTGGAGAAACTCCGTGTTGGAGAAACTCCGTGTTGGAGAAACTCCGTGTCGGAGAAACTCCGTATTGGAGAAACTCCGTGTTGGAGAAACCTTATGTTGGAGAAACTCCATGTCGAAGAAACTTCGTATTGGAGAAACTCCGTGTTGGAGAAACTTTATGTTGTTGAAACTCCGTGTTGGAGAAACTCCATGTTGTAGAAACTCCGTGTTGAAGAAACTCCGTGTTGGAGAAACTCCGTGTTGGAGAAACTCCGTGTTAGAGAAACTCCATGTTGGAGAAAGTCCGTGTTGGAGAATGTCCGTTTTGGAGAAACTCCGTGTTGGAGAAACTCCGTGTTGGAGAAACTATGTTGTAGAAACTCTGTGTTGGAGAAACTCCATGTTGTAGAAACTCCGTGTTGAAGAAACTCCGTGTTGGAGAAACTCCGTGTCGGAGAAACTCCGTGTTGGAGAAACTCTGTGTTGGAGAAAGTCCGTGTTGGAAAAACTCCGTGTTGGAGAAACTCCGTGTTGGAGAAACTCCGTGTTTTAGAAACTCCGTGTTGGAGAAACTCCGTGTTGTAGAAATTCTGTGTCAGAGAAACTCCGTGTCGGAGAAACTCCGTGTTGGAGAAACTCCGTGTTGGAGAAATTCTGTGTCGGAGAAATTCCTTGTTGGAGAAACTCCGTGCTGGAGAAACTCCTTGTTGGAGAAACTCCTTGTTGGAGAAACTCCGTGTTTTAGAAACTCCGTGTTGGAGAAACTCCGTGTTGTAGAAACTCCGTGTTAGAGAAACTCCATGTTGGAGAACCTTCTGGTTGGAGAAACTCCTTGTTGGAGAAAATCCTTGTTGGAGAAACTCCATGTTGGAGAAACTCCGTGTTGGAGAAACTCCGTGTTGTAGAAACTCCGTGTTGGAGAAACTCCGTGTTCGAGAAACTCCGCGTTAGAGAAACTCCATGTTGGAGAAAGTCCGTGTTGGAGAATGTCCGTGTTGGAGAAACTTCGTGTTGGAGAAACTCCGTGTGTGAGAAACTCCGAGTTGGAGAAGCTCCGTGTTGGAGAAACTTCGTATCGGAGAAAGTCCGTGTCGGAGAAACTCCGTGTCGCAGAAACTCCGTGTTATAGAAACTTCGTGTTGGCGAAACTTCTTGTTGTAGAAACTCCGTGTTGGAGAAACTTATTGTTAGATAAACTCCGTGTTGGAGAAACTTCGTGCTGGAGAAACTCTGTGTCGGAGAAACTCTGTGTCGGAGAAAGTCTGTGTCGGAGAAACTCCGTGTTGGAGAAACTCCGTGTCGGAGAAACTCCGTGCTGGGGAAACTTCGTGTTGGGGAAACGCCGTGTTGGAGAAATTCCATGTTGGAGAAACTCCGTGTTGGAGAAACTCCGTGTTGGAGAAACTCCGTGTTGGAGAAACTTCGTGTTGGAGAAAATCCTTGTTGGAGAAACTCCGTGCTATAGCAACTCCGTGTTGGAGAAACTCCGCGCTGGAGAAACTCCGTATTCGAAAAACTCCGTGTTGGAGGAACTCTGTGTTGGAGAAACTCCGTGTTGGAGAAACTCCGCGCTGGAGAAACTTCGTGTTGGAGAAACTCCGCGTTGGAGAAACTCCGTGTTGGAGAAACTCCGTGTTGGAGAAACTCCGTGCCGGAGAAACTCCGTATTGGAGAAACTCCGTGTTGGAGAAACCTTATGTTGGAGAAACTCCATGTCGAAGAAACTTCGTATTGGAGAAACTCCGTGTTGGAGAAACTTTATGTTGTTGAAACTCCGTGTTGGAGAAACTCCATGTTGTAGAAACTCCGTGTTGAAGAAACTCCGTGTTGGAGAAACTCCGTGTTGGAGAAACTCCGTGTTAGAGAAACTCCATGTTGGAGAAAGTCCGTGTTGGAGAATGTCCGTTTTGGAGAAACTCCGTGTTGGAGAAACTCCGTGTTGGAGAAACTATGTTGTAGAAACTCTGTGTTGGAGAAACTCCATGTTGTAGAAACTCCGTGTTGAAGAAACTCCGTGTTGGAGAAACTCCGTGTCGGAGAAACTCCGTGTTGGAGAAACTCTGTGTTCGAGAAAGTCCGTGTTGGAAAAACTCCGTGTTGGAGAAACTCCGTGTTGGAGAAACTCCGTGTTTTAGAAACTCCGTGTTGGAGAAACTCCGTGTTGTAGAAATTCTGTGTCAGAGAAACTCCGTGTCGGAGAAACTCCGTGTTGGAGAAACTCCGTGTTGGAGAAATTCTGTGTCGGAGAAATTCCTTGTTGGAGAAACTCCGTGCTGGAGAAACTCCTTGTTGGAGAAACTCCTTGTTGGAGAAACTCCGTGTTTTAGAAACTCCGTGTTGGAGAAACTCCGTGTTGTAGAAACTCCGTGTTAGAGAAACTCCATGTTGGAGAACCTTCTGGTTGGAGAAACTCCTTGTTGGAGAAAATCCTTGTTGGAGAAACTCCATGTTGGAGAAACTCCGTGTTGGAGAAACTCCGTGTTGTAGAAACTCCGTGTTGGAGAAACTCCGTGTTCGAGAAACTCCGCGTTAGAGAAACTCCATGTTGGAGAAAGTCCGTGTTGGAGAATGTCCGTGTTGGAGAAACTCCATGTTGGAGAAACTCCGTGTTGGAGAAACTTTATGTTGTAGAAACTCCGTGTTGGAGAAATTCCATGTTGTAGAAACTTCGTGTTGGAGAAACTCGGTGTTGGAGAAGCTCCCTGTTGAAGAAATTCCGTGTTGTAGAAACTCCGTGTTGTAGAAACTCCGTGTTGGAGATAATCCATGTTGGAGAAACTCCATGTTGGAGAAACTCCATGCTGCAGAAAATCCGTGCTGGGGAAACTACGCGCTGGAGAATCTCCGCGCTGGAGAGACTTCGTGTTGGAGAAACTCCGTGTTGCAGAAACTCCGTGTTGGAGAAACTCCGTGTGTGAGAAACTCCGTGATGGAGAAACTCCGTGTAGGAGAAGCTCCGTGTTGGAGAAACTTCGTATCGGAGAAAGTCCGTGTTGGAGAAACTCCGTGTTGGAGAAACTCCGTGTTTTAGAAACTCCGTGTTGGAGAAACTCCGTGTTGGAGAAACTTCGTGTTGGAGAAAATCCTTGTTGGAGAAACTCCGTGCTATAGCAACTCCGTGTTGGAGAAACTCCACGCTGGAGAAACTCCGTGTTGGAGAAACTCCGTGTTGGAGAAACTTTATGTTGTTGAAACTTCGTGTTGGAGAAACTCCATGTTGTAGAAACTCCGTGTTGAAGAAACTCCGTGTTGGAGAAACTCCGTGTTGGAGAAACTCCGTGTTAGAGAAACTTCATGTTGGAGAAAGTCCGTGTTGGAGAATGTCCGTTTTGGAGAAACTCCGTGTTGGAGAAACTCCGTGTTGGAGAAACTATGTTGTAGAAACTCTGTGTTGGAGAAACTCCATGTTGTAGAAACTCCGTGTTGAAGAAACTCCGTGTTGGAG
Organism: Amblyomma americanum; assembly: GCF_052857255.1. Classification (NCBI taxonomy): domain Eukaryota; kingdom Metazoa; phylum Arthropoda; class Arachnida; order Ixodida; family Ixodidae; genus Amblyomma; species Amblyomma americanum. Next base: position 261,867 of record NW_027526574.1, on the reverse strand, counting down.
AAACTCCGTGTCGGAGAAACTCCGTGTTGGAGAAACTCTGTGTTGGAGAAAGTCCGTGTTGGAAAAACTCCGTGTTGGAGAAACTCCGTGTTGGAGAAACTCCGTGTTTTAGAAACTCCGTGTTGGAGAAACTCCGTGTTGTAGAAATTCTGTGTCAGAGAAACTCCGTGTCGGAGAAACTCCGTGTTGGAGAAACTCCGTGTTGGAGAAATTCTGTGTCGGAGAAATTCCTTGTTGGAGAAACTCCGTGCTGGAGAAACTCCTTGTTGGAGAAACTCCTTGTTGGAGAAACTCCGTGTTTTAGAAACTCCGTGTTGGAGAAACTCCGTGTTGTAGAAACTCCGTGTTAGAGAAACTCCATGTTGGAGAACCTTCTGGTTGGAGAAACTCCTTGTTGGAGAAAATCCTTGTTGGAGAAACTCCATGTTGGAGAAACTCCGTGTTGGAGAAACTCCGTTTTGTAGAAACTCCGTGTTGGAGAAACTCCGTGTTCGAGAAACTCCGCGTTAGAGAAACTCCATGTTGGAGAAAGTCCGTGTTGGAGAATGTCCGTGTTGGAGAAACTCCATGTTGGAGAAACTCCGTGTTGGAGAAACTTTATGTTGTAGAAACTCCGTGTTGGAGAAATTCCATGTTGTAGAAACTTCGTGTTGGAGACACTCGGTGTTGGAGAAGCTCCCTGTTGACGAAATTCCGTGTTGTAGAAACTCCGTGTTGTAGAAACTCCGTGTTGGAGATAATCCATGTTGGAGAAACTCCATGTTGGAGAAACTCCATGCTGCAGAAAATCCGTGCTGGGGAAACTACGCGCTGGAGAATCTCCGCGCTGGAGAGACTTCGTGTTGGAGAAACTCCGTGTTGCAGAAACTCCGTGATGGAGAAACTCCGTGTAGGAGAAGCTCCGTGTTGGAGAAACTTCGTATCGGAGAAAGTCCGTGTTGGAGAAACTCCGTGTTGGAGAAACTCCGTGTTTATAAACTCCGTGTTGGAGAAACTCCGTGTTGGAGAAACTTCGTGTTGGAGAAAATCCTTGTTGGAGAAACTCCGTGCTATAGCAACTCCGTGTTGGAGAAACTCCGCGCTGGAGAAACTCCGTGTTGGAGAAACTCCGCGTTGGAGAAACTCCGTGTTGGAGAAACTCCGTGTTGGAGAAACTCCGTGTCGGAGAAACTCCGTATTGGAGAAACTCCGTGTTGGAGAAACTTTATGTTGGAGAAACTCCATGTCGAAGTAACTTCGTATTGTAGAAACTCCGTGTTGGAGAAACTTTATGTTGTAGAAACTCCGCGCTGGAGAAACTTCGTGTTGGAGAAACTCCGCGTTGGAGAAACTCCGTGTCGGAGAAACTCCGTGTTGGAGAAACTCCGTGTTGGAGAAACTCCGTGTTTTAGAAACTCCGTGTTGGAGAAACTCCGTGTTGGAGAAACTCTGTGTCGGAGAAATTACTTGTTGGAGAAACTCTGTGCTGGAGAAACTCCTTGTTGGAGAAGCTCCTTGTTGAAGAAACTCCGTGTTGGAGAAACTCCGTGTTGGAGAAAACTCGGTGTTGGAGAAACTTCGTGTTTAAGAAATTCCGTGTTGGAGAAACTCCGTGTTGTAGAAACCGCGTGTTAGAGAAACTCCTGTTGGAGAACCTTCTGGTTGGAGAAACTCCTTGTTGGAGAAACTCCTTGTTGGAGAAAATTCATGTTGGAGAAACTCCGTGTTGTGGAAACTCCGTGATGGGGAGACGCCGACATGGAGAAACTTCATGTTGTAGAAACTCCGTGTTGAAGAAACTCCGCGTTGGAGAAACTCCGTGTTGGAGAAACTCCGTGTTGGAGAAACTCCGTGTTAGAGAAACTCCATGTTGGAGAAAGTCCGTGTTGGAGAACGTCCGTGTTGGAGAAACTCCGTGTTGGAGAAACTCCGTGTTGGAGAAACTTTATGTTGTAGAAACTCCGTGTTGGAGAAACTCCGTGTTGGAGAAACTTTATGTTGTAGAAACTCCGTGTTGGAGAAATTCCATGTTGTAGAAACTTCGTGTTGGAGAAACTCGGTGTTGGAGAAGCTCCCTGTTGAAGAAATTCCGTGTTGTAGAAACTCCGTGTTGGAGAAACTCCATGCTGCAGAAAATCCGTGCTGGGGAAACTACGCGCTGGAGAATCTCCGCGCTGGAGAGACTTCGTGTTGGAGAAACTCCGTGTTGCAGAAACTCCGTGTTGGAGAAATTCCGTGTGTGAGAAACTCCGTGATGGAGAAACTCCGTGTAGGAGAAGCTCCGTGTTGGAGAAACTTCGTATCGGAGAAAGTCCGTGTCGGAGAAACTCCGTGTCGCAGAAACTTCGTGTTGTAGAAACTTCGTGTTGGCGAAACTCCGTGTTTTAGAAACTCCGTGTTGGAGAAACTCCGTGTTGGAGAAACTTCGTGTTGGAGAAAATCCTTGTTGGAGAAACTCCGTGCTATAGCAACTCCGTGTTGGAGAAACTCCACGCTGGAGAAACTCCGTGTTGGAGAAACTCCGCGTTGGAGAAACTCCGTGTTGGAGAAACTCCGTGTTGGAGAAACTCCGTGTCGGAGAAACTCCGTATTGGAGAAACTCCGTGTTGGAGAAACTTTATGTTGGAGAAACTCCATGTCGAAGTAACTTCGTATTGTAGAAACTCCGTGTTGGAGAAACTATATGTTGTAGAAACTCCGCGCTGGAGAAACTTCGTGTTGGAGAAACTCCGCGTTGGAGAAACTCCGTGTCGGAGAAACTCCGTGTTGGAGAAACTCCGTGTTGGAGAAACTCCGTGTTTTAGAAACTCCGTGTTGGAGAAACTCCGTGTTGGAGAAACTCTGTGTCGGAGAAATTACTTGTTGGAGAAACTCTGTGCTGGAGAAACTCCTTGTTGGAGAAACTCCTTGTTGAAGAAACTCCGTGTTGGAGAAACTCCGTGTTGGAGAAAACTCCGTGTTGGAGAAACTTCGTGTTTAAGAAATTCCGTGTTGGAGAAACTCCGTGTTGTAGAAACCGCGTGTTAGAGAAACTCCTGTTGGAGAACCTTCTGGTTGGAGAAACTCCTTGTTGGAGAAAATCCTTGATGGAGAAAATTCATGTTGGAGAAACTCCGTGTTGTGGAAACTCCGTGATGGGGAGACGCCGAGATGGAGAAACTTCATGTTGTAGAAACTCCGTGTTGAAGAAACTCCGCGTTGGAGAAACTCCGTGTTGGAGAAACTCCGTGTTGGAGAAACTCCGTGTTAGAGAAACTCCATGTTGGAGAAAGTCCGTGTTGGAGAACGTCCGTGTTGGAGAAACTCCGTGTTGGAGAAACTCCGTGTTGGATAAACTTTATGTTGTAGAAACTCCGTGTTGGAGAAACTCCGTGTTGGAGAAACTTTATGTTGTAGAAACTCCGTGTTGGAGAAATTCCATGTTGTAGAAACTTCGTGTTGGAGAAACTCGGTGTTGGAGAAGCTCCCTGTTGAAGAAATTCCGTGTTGTAGAAACTCCGTGTTGGAGAAACTCCATGCTGCAGAAAATCCGTGCTGGGAAAACTACGCGCTGGAGAATCTCCGCGCTGGAGAGACTTCGTGTTGGAGAAACTTCGTGTTGCAGAAACTCCGTGTTGGAGAAACTCCGTGTGTGAGAAACTCCGTGATGGAGAAACTCCGTGTAGGAGAAGCTCCGTGTTGGAGAAACTTCGTATCGGAGAAAGTCCGTGTCGGAGAAACTCCGTGTCGCAGAAACTTCGTGTTGTAGAAACTTCGTGTTGGCGAAACTCCTTGTTGTAGAAACTGCGTGTTGGAGAAACTTATTGTTAGATAAACTCCGTGTTGGAGAAACTTCGTGCTGAAGAAACTCTGTGTCGGAGAAACTCTGTGTCGGAGAAAGTCTGTGTCGGAGAAACTCCGTGTTGGAGAAACTCCGTGTCGGAGAAACTCCGTGTCGGAGAAACTCCGTGTTGGAGAAACTCCGTGTTAGAGAAACTCCAAGTTGTAGAAACTTCGTGTTGGAGAAACGCCGTGTTGTAGAAGCTTCGTGTTGGCGAAACTCCATGTTGTAGAAACTTCGTGTTGGAGAAACCCTGTGTTGGAGAAACTTATTGTTAGAGAAACTTAGTGATGGTGAAACTTCGTGCTGGAGAAACTTTATGTTGTAGAAACTCCGTGTTGGAGAAACTCCATGTAGTAGAAACTCCGTGTTGGAGAAACTCCTGTTGAAGGAACTCCGTGTTGTAGAAACTCCGTGTTGGAGATAATCTATGTTGGAGAAACTCCATGTTGGAGAAACTCCATGCTGCAGAAAATCCGCGCTGGGGAAACTACGTGCTGGAGAATCTCCGCGCTGGAGAGACTTCGTGTTGGAGAAACTCCGTGTTGGAGACACTCCGTGTGTGAGAAACTCCGAGTTGGAGAAGCTCCGTGTTGGAGAAACTTCGTATCGGAGAAAGTCCGTGTCGGAGAAACTCCGTGTCGCAGAAACTCCGTGTTGTAGAAACTTCGTGTTGGCGAAACTTCTTGTTGTAGAAACTCCGTGTTGGAGAAAGTTATTGTTAGATAAACTCCGTGTTGGAGAAACTTCGTGCTGGAGAAACTCTGTGTCGGAGAAACTCTGTGTCGGAGAAAGTCTGTGTCGGACAAACTCCGTATTGGAGAAACTCCGTGTTGGAGAAACTCCGTGTTCGAGAAACTCCGCGTTAGAGAAACTCCATGTTGGAGAAAGTCCGTGTTGGAGAATGTCCGTGTTGGAGAAACTCCATGTTGGAGAAACTCCGTGTTGGAGAAACTTTATGTTGTAGAAACTCCGTGTTGGAGAAATTCCATGTTGTAGAAACTTCGTGTTGGAGAAACTCGGTGTTGGAGAAGCTCCCTGTTGAAGAAATTCCGTGTTGTAGAAACTCCGTGTTGTAGAAACTCCGTGTTGGAGATAATCCATGTTGGAGAAACTCCATGTTGGAGAAACTCCATGCTGCAGAAAATCCGTGCTGGGGAAACTACGCGCTGGAGAATCTCCGCGCTGGAGAGACTTCGTGTTGGAGAAACTCCGTGTTGCAGAAACTCCGTGATGGAGAAACTCCGTGTAGGAGAAGCTCCGTGTTGGAGAAACTTCGTATCGGAGAAAGTCCGTGTTGGAGAAACTCCGTGTTGGAGAAACTCCGTGTTTATAAACTCCGTGTTGGAGAAACTCCGTGTTGGAGAAACTTCGTGTTGGAGAAAATCCTTGTTGGAGAAACTCCGTGCTATAGCAACTCCGTGTTGGAGAAACTCCGCGCTGGAGAAACTCCGTGTTGGAGAAACTCCGCGTTGGAGAAACTCCGTGTTGGAGAAACTCCGTGTTGGAGAAACTCCGTGTCGGAGAAACTCCGTATTGGAGAAACTCCGTGTTGGAGAAACTTTATGTTGGAGAAACTCCATGTCGAAGTAACTTCGTATTGTAGAAACTCCGTGTTGGAGAAACTTTATGTTGTAGAAACTCCGCGCTGGAGAAACTTCGTGTTGGAGAAACTCCGCGTTGGAGAAACTCCGTGTCGGAGAAACTCCGTGTTGGAGAAACTCCGTGTTGGAGAAACTCCGTGTTTTAGAAACTCCGTGTTGGAGAAACTCCGTGTTGGAGAAACTCTGTGTCGGAGAAATTACTTGTTGGAGAAACTCTGTGCTGGAGAAACTCCTTGTTGGAGAAACTCCTTGTTGAAGAAACTCCGTGTTGGAGAAACTCCGTGTTGGAGAAAACTCCGTGTTGGAGAAACTTCGTGTTTAAGAAATTCCGTGTTGGAGAAACTCCGTGTTGTAGAAACCGCGTGTTAGAGAAACTCCTGTTGGAGAACCTTCTGGTTGGAGAAACTCCTTGTTGGAGAAAATCCTTGTTGGAGAAAATTCATGTTGGAGAAACTCCGTGTTGTGGAAACTCCGTGATGGGGAGACGCCGAGATGGAGAAACTTCATGTTGTAGAAACTCCGTGTTGAAGAAACTCCGCGTTGGAGAAACTCCGTGTTGGAGAAACTCCGTGTTGGAGAAACTCCGTGTTAGAGAAACTCCACGTTGGAGAAAGTCCGTGTTGGAGAACGTCCGTGTTGGAGAAACTCCGTGTTGGAGAAACTCCGTGTTGGAGAAACTTTATGTTGTAGAAACTCCGTGTTGGAGAAACTCCGTGTTGGAGAAACTTTATGTTGTAGAAACTCCGTGTTGGAGAAATTCCATGTTGTAGAAACTTCGTGTTGGAGAAACTCGGTGTTGGAGAAGCTCCCTGTTGAAGAAATTCCGTGTTGTAGAAACTCCGTGTTGGAGAAACTCCATGCTGCAGAAAATCCGTGCTGGGGAAACTACGCGCTGGAGAATCTCCGCGCTGGAGAGACTTCGTGTTGGAGAAACTCCGTGTTGCAGAAACTCCGTGTTGGAGAAACTCCGTGTGTGAGAAACTCCGTGATGGAGAAACTCCGTGTAGGAGAAGCTCCGTGTTGGAGAAACTTCGTATCGGAGAAAGTCCGTGTCGGAGAAACTCCGTGTCGCAGAAACTTCGTGTTGTAGAAACTTCGTGTTGGCGAAACTCCTTGTTGTAGAAACTGCGTGTTGGAGAAACTTATTGTTAGATAAACTCCGTGTTGGAGAAACTTCGTGCTGAAGAAACTCTGTGTCGGAGAAACTCTGTGTCGGAGAAAGTCTGTGTCGGAGAAACTCCGTGTTGGAGAAACTCCGTGTCGGAGAAACTCCGTGTCGGAGAAACTCCGTGTTGGAGAAACTCCGTGTTAGAGAAACTCCAAGTTGTAGAAACTTCGTGTTGGAGAAACGCCGTGTTGTAGAAGCTTCGTGTTGGCGAAACTCCATGTTGTAGAAACTTCGTGTTGGAGAAACCCTGTGTTGGAGAAACTTATTGTTAGAGAAACTTAGTGATGGTGAAACTTCGTGCTGGAGAAACTTTATGTTGTAGAAACTCCGTGTTGGAGAAACTCCATGTAGTAGAAACTCCGTGTTGGAGAAACTCTGTGTTGGAGAAACTCCTGTTGAAGGAACTCCGTGTTGTAGAAACTCCGTGTTGGAGATAATCTATGTTGGAGAAACTCCATGTTGGAGAAACTCCATGCTGCAGAAAATCCGCGCTGGGGAAACTACGTGCTGGAGAATCTCCGCGCTGGAGAGACTTCGTGTTGGAGAAACTCCGTGTTGGAGAAACTCCGTGTGTGAGAAACTCCGAGTTGGAGAAGCTCCGTGTTGGAGAAACTTCGTATCGGAGAAAGTCCGTGTCGGAGAAACTCCGTGTCGCAGAAACTCCGTGTTGTAGAAACTTCGTGTTGGCGAAACTTCTTGTTGTAGAAACTCCGTGTTGGAGAAACTTATTGTTAGATAAACTCCGTGTTGGAGAAACTTCGTGCTGGAGAAACTCTGTGTCGGAGAAACTCTGTGTCGGAGAAAGTCTGTGTCGGAGAAACTCCGTATTGGAGAAACTCCGTGTTGGAGAAACTCCGTGTTCGAGAAACTCCGCGTTAGAGAAACTCCATGTTGGAGAAAGTCCGTGTTGGAGAATGTCCGTGTTGGAGAAACTCCATGTTGGAGAAACTCCGTGTTGGAGAAACTTTATGTTGTAGAAACTCCGTGTTGGAGAAATTCCATGTTGTAGAAACTTCGTGTTGGAGAAACTCGGTGTTGGAGAAGCTCCCTGTTGAAGAAATTCCGTGTTGTAGAAACTCCGTGTTGTAGAAACTCCGTGTTGGAGATAATCCATGTTGGAGAAACTCCATGTTGGAGAAACTCCATGCTGCAGAAAATCCGTGCTGGGGAAACTACGCGCTGGAGAATCTCCGCGCTGGAGAGACTTCGTGTTGGAGAAACTCCGTGTTGCAGAAACTCCGTGATGGAGAAACTCCGTGTAGGAGAAGCTCCGTGTTGGAGAAACTTCGTATCGGAGAAAGTCCGTGTTGGAGAAACTCCGTGTTGGAGAAACTCCGTGTTTATAAACTCCGTGTTGGAGAAACTCCGTGTTGGAGAAACTTCGTGTTGGAGAAAATCCTTGTTGGAGAAACTCCGTGCTATAGCAACTCCGTGTTGGAGAAACTCCGCGCTGGAGAAACTCCGTGTTGGAGAAACTCCGCGTTGGAGAAACTCCGTGTTGGAGAAACTCCGTGTTGGAGAAACTCCGTGTCGGAGAAACTCCGTATTGGAGAAACTCCGTGTTGGAGAAACTTTATGTTGGAGAAACTCCATGTCGAAGTAACTTCGTATTGTAGAAACTCCGTGTTGGAGAAACTTTATGTTGTAGAAACTGCGCGCTGGAGAAACTTCGTGTTGGAGAAACTCCGCGTTGGAGAAACTCCGTGTCGGAGAAACTCCGTGTTGGAGAAACTCCGTGTTGGAGAAACTCCGTGTTTTAGAAACTCCGTGTTGGAGAAACTCCGTGTTGGAGAAACTCTGTGTCGGAGAAATTACTTGTTGGAGAAACTCTGTGCTGGAGAAACTCCTTGTTGGAGAAACTCCTTGTTGAAGAAACTCCGTGTTGGAGAAACTCCGTGTTGGAGAAAACTCCGTGTTGGAGAAACTTCGTGTTTAAGAAATTCCGTGTTGGAGAAACTCCGTGTTGTAGAAACCGCGTGTTAGAGAAACTCCTGTTGGAGAACCTTCTGGTTGGAGAAACTCCTTGTTGGAGAAAATCCTTGTTGGAGAAAATTCATGTTGGAGAAACTCCGTGTTGTGGAAACTCCGTGATGGGGAGACGCCGAGATGGAGAAACTTCATGTTGTAGAAACTCCGTGTTGAAGAAACTCCGCGTTGGAGAAACTCCGTGTTGGAGAAACTCCGTGTTGGAGAAACTCCGTGTTAGAGAAACTCCATGTTGGAGAAAGTCCGTGTTGGAGAACGTCCGTGTTGGAGAAACTCCGTGTTGGAGAAACTCCGTGTTGGAGAAACTTTATGTTGTAGAAACTCCGTGTTGGAGAAACTCTGTGTTGGAGAAACTCCCTGTTGAAGAAACTCCGTGTTGTAGAAACTCCGTGTTGTAGAAACTCCCTGTTGGAGATAATCCATGTTGGAGAAACTCCATGTTGGAGAAACTCCATGCTGCATAAAATCCGCGCAGGGGAAACTAAGCGCTGGAGAATCTCCGCGCTGGAGAGACTTCGTGTTGGAGAAACTCCGTGTTGCAGAAACTCCGTGTTGGAGAAACTCCGTGTTGGAGAACCTCCGTGTTGGAGAAACTTCGTATCGGAGAAAGTCGGTGTCGGAGAAACTCCGTGTCGCAGAAACTCCGTGTTGTAGAAACTTCGTGTTGGCGAAACTCCTTGTTGTAGAAACTCCGTGTTGGAGAAACTTACTGTTAGATAAACTCCGTGTTGGAGAAACTTCGTGCTGGAGAGAAACTCTGTGTCGGAGAAACTCTGTGTCGGAGAATCTCCGTGTTGGAGAAAATTCGTGTTGTAGAAACTCTGTGTCAGAGAAACTCCGTGTTGGAGAAACTCCGTGTTGTAGAAACTCTGTGTCAGAGAAACTCCGTGCCGGAGAAACTCCGTGTTGGAGAAACTCCGTGTTGGAGAAACTCTGTGTCGGAGAAAACTCTGTGTCGGAGAAATTCCTTGTTGGAGAAACTCCGTGCTGGAGAAACTCCTTGTTGGAGAAACTCCTTGTTGGAGAAACTCCGTTTTGGAGAAACTCCGTGTTGGAGAAAAACTCCGTGTAGGAGAAACTCCGTGTTTTAGAAACTCCGTGTTGGAGAAACTCCGTGTTGTAGAAACTCTGTGTCAGAGAAACTCCGTGTCGGAGAAACTCCGTGTCGGAGAAACTCCGTGTTGGAGAAACTCCGTGTTGGAGAAACTCCGTGTTAGAGAAACTCTATGTTGGAGAACCTTCTTGTTGGAGAAACTCCTTGTTGGAGAAAATCCTTGTTGGAGAAACTCCATGTTGGAGAAACTCCGTGCTGGAGAAACTCCGTGTTGTGGAAACTCCATGTTGTAGAAACTCCGTGTTGAAGAAACTCCATGTTGGAGAAACTCCGTGTCGGAGAAACTCTGTGTTGGAGAAAGTCCGTGTTGGAGAAACTCCGTGTTGGAGAAACTCCGTGTTGGAGAAACTCCGTGTTTTAGAAACTCCGTGTTGGAGAAACTCCGTGTTGGAGAAACTCCGTGTTGGAGAAACTCCATGTTGGAGAAAGTCCGTGTTGGAGAATGTCCGTGTTGGAGAAACTCCCGTGTTGGAGAAACTTTATGTTGTAGAAACTCCGTGTTGGAGAAACTCCGTGTGTGAGAAACTCCGAGTTGGAGAAGCCTCCGTGTTGGAGAAACTTCGTATCGGAGAAAGTCCGTGTCGGAGAAACTCCGTGTCGCAGAAACTCCGTGTTGTAGAAACTTCGTGTTGGCGAAACTTCTTGTTGTAGAAACTCCGTGTTGGAGAAACTTATTGTTAGATAAACTCCGTGTTGGAGAAACTTCGTGCTGGAGAAACTCTGTGTCGGAGAAACTCTGTGTCGGAGAAAGTCTGTGTCGGAGAAACTCCGTATTGGAGAAACTCCGTGTTGGAGAAACTCCGTGTTCGAGAAACTCCGCGTTAGAGAAACTCCATGTTGGAGAAAGTCCGTGTTGGAGAATGTCCGTGTTGGAGAAACTCCATGTTGGAGAAACTCCGTGTTGGAGAAACTTTATGTTGTAGAAACTCCGTGTTGGAGAAATTCCATGTTGTAGAAACTTCGTGTTGGAGAAACTCGGTGTTGGAGAAGCTCCCTGTTGAAGAAATTCCGTGTTGTAGAAACTCCGTGTTGTAGAAACTCCGTGTTGGAGATAATCCATGTTGGAGAAACTCCATGTTGGAGAAACTCCATGCTGCAGAAAATCCGTGCTGGGGAAACTACGCGCTGGAGAATCTCCGCGCTGGAGAGACTTCGTGTTGGAGAAACTCCGTGTTGCAGAAACTCCGTGATGGAGAAACTCCGTGTAGGAGAAGCTCCGTGTTGGAGAAACTTCGTATCGGAGAAAGTCCGTGTTGGAGAAACTCCGTGTTGGAGAAACTCCGTGTTTATAAACTCCGTGTTGGAGAAACTCCGTGTTGGAGAAACTTCGTGTTGGAGAAAATCCTTGTTGGAGAAACTCCGTGCTATTCCGTGTTGGAGAAACTCCGCGCTGGAGAAACTCCGTGTTGGAGAAACTCCGCGTTGGAGAAACTCCGTGTTGGAGAAACTCCGTGTTGGAGAAACTCCGTGTCGGAGAAACTCCGTATTGGAGAAACTCCGTGTTGGAGAAACTTTATGTTGGAGAAACTCCATGTCGAAGTAACTTCGTATTGTAGAAACTCCGTGTTGGAGAAACTTTATGTTGTAGAAACTGCGCGCTGGAGAAACTTCGTGTTGGAGAAACTCCGCGTTGGAGAAACTCCGTGTCGGAGAAACTCCGTGTTGGAGAAACTCCGTGTTGGAGAAACTCCGTGTTTTAGAAACTCCGTGTTGGAGAAACTCCGTGTTGGAGAAACTCTGTGTCGGAGAAATTACTTGTTGGAGAAACTCTGTGCTGGAGAAACTCCTTGTTGGAGAAACTCCTTGTTGAAGAAACTCCGTGTTGGAGAAACTCCGTGTTGGAGAAAACTCCGTGTTGGAGAAACTTCGTGTTTAAGAAATTCCGTGTTGGAGAAACTCCGTGTTGTAGAAACCGCGTGTTAGAGAAACTCCTGTTGGAGAACCTTCTGGTTGGAGAAACTCCTTGTTGGAGAAAATCCTTGTTGGAGAAAATTCATGTTGGAGAAACTCCGTGTTGTGGAAACTCCGTGATGGGGAGACGCCGAGATGGAGAAACTTCATGTTGTAGAAACTCCGTGTTGAAGAAACTCCGCGTTGGAGAAACTCCGTGTTGGAGAAACTCCGTGTTGGAGAAACTCCGTGTTAGAGAAACTCCATGTTGGAGAAAGTCCGTGTTGGAGAACGTCCGTGTTGGAGAAACTCCGTGTTGGAGAAACTCCGTGTTGGAGAAACTTTATGTTGTAGAAACTCCGTGTTGGAGAAACTCTGTGTTGGAGAAACTCCCTGTTGAAGAAACTCCGTGTTGTAGAAACTCCGTGTTGTAGAAACTCCCTGTTGGAGATAATCCATGTTGGAGAAACTCCATGTTGGAGAAACTCCATGCTGCATAAAATCCGCGCAGGGGAAACTAAGCGCTGGAGAATCTCCGCGCTGGAGAGACTTCGTGTTGGAGAAACTCCGTGTTGCAGAAACTCCGTGTTGGAGAAACTCCGTGTTGGAGAACCTCCGTGTTGGAGAAACTTCGTATCGGAGAAAGTCGGTGTCGGAGAAACTCCGTGTCGCAGAAACTCCGTGTTGTAGAAACTTCGTGTTGGCGAAACTCCTTGTTGTAGAAACTCCGTGTTGGAGAAACTTACTGTTAGATAAACTCCGTGTTGGAGAAACTTCGTGCTGGAGAAACTCTGTGTCGGAGAAACTCTGTGTCGGAGAATCTCCGTGTTGGAGAAAATTCGTGTTGTAGAAACTCTGTGTCAGAGAAACTCCGTGTTGGAGAAACTCCGTGTTGTAGAAACTCTGTGTCAGAGAAACTCCGTGCCGGAGAAACTCCGTGTTGGAGAAACTCCGTGTTGGAGAAACTCTGTGTCGGAGAAACTCTGTGTCGGAGAAATTCCTTGTTGGAGAAACTCCGTGCTGGAGAAACTCCTTGTTGGAGAAACTCCTTGTTGGAGAAACTCCGTTTTGGAGAAACTCCGTGTTGGAGAAAACTCCGTGTAGGAGAAACTCCGTGTTTTAGAAACTCCGTGTTGGAGAAACTCCGTGTTGTAGAAACTCTGTGTCAGAGAAACTCCGTGTCGGAGAAACTCCGTGTCGGAGAAACTCCGTGTTGGAGAAACTCCGTGTTGGAGAAACTCCGTGTTAGAGAAACTCTATGTTGGAGAACCTTCTTGTTGGAGAAACTCCTTGTTGGAGAAAATCCTTGTTGGAGAAACTCCATGTTGGAGAAACTCCGTGCTGGAGAAACTCCGTGTTGTGGAAACTCCATGTTGTAGAAACTCCGTGTTGAAGAAACTCCATGTTGGAGAAACTCCGTGTCGGAGAAACTCTGTGTTGGAGAAAGTCCGTGTTGGAGAAACTCCGTGTTGGAGAAACTCCGTGTTGGAGAAACTCCGTGTTTTAGAAACTCCGTGTTGGAGAAACTCCGTGTTGGAGAAACTCCGTGTTGGAGAAACTCCATGTTGGAGAAAGTCCGTGTTGGAGAATGTCCGTGTTGGAGAAACTCCGTGTTGGAGAAACTTTATGTTGTAGAAACTCCGTGTTGGAGAAACTCTGTGTTGGAGAAACTCCCTGTTGAAGGAACTCCGTGTTGTAGAAACTCCGTGTTGTAGAAACTCCCTGTTGGAGATAATCCATGTTGGAGAAACTCCATGCTGCAGAAAATCCGCGCTGGGGAAACTACGCGCTGGAGAATCTCCGCGCTGAAGAGACTTCGTGTTGGAGAAACTCCGTGTTGCAGAAACTCCGTGTTGGAGAAACTCCGTGTTTGAGAAACTCCGTGTTGGAGAAACTCCGTGTTGGAGAACCTCCGTGTTGGAGAAACTTCGTATCGGAGAAAGTCCGTGTCGGAGAAACACCGTGTCGCAGAAACTCCGTGTTGTAGAAACTTCGTGTTGGCGAAACTCCTTGTTGTAGAAACTCCGTGTTGGAGAAACTTATTGTTAGATAAACTCCGTGTTGGAGAAACTTCGTGCTGGAGAAACTCTGTGTCGGAGAAACTCTGTGTCGATAAAGTCTGTGTCGCAGAAACTCCGTGTTGGAGAAAATCCGTGTTGGAGAAACTCCGTGTGTGAGAAACTCCGTGTTGGAGAAACTCCGTGTTGGAGAAGCTCCGTGTTGGAGAAACTTCGTATCGGAGAAATTCCGTGTCGGAGAAACTCCTTGTCGCAGAAACTCCGTGTTGTAGAAACTTCGTGTTGGCGAAACTCCTTGTTGTAGAAACTCCGTGTTGGAGAAACTTATTGTTAGATAAACTCCGTGTTGGAGAAACTTCGTGCTGGAGAAACTCTGTGTCGGAGAAACTCTGTGTCGGAGAAAGTCTGTGTCGGAGAAACTCCGTGTTGGAGAAACTCCGTGTTGGAGAAACTCCGTGCTAGAGAAACTCCGTGTTTGAGACACTCCACGTTGGAGAATCTTCTTGTTGGAAAAAACCTTGTTTGAGAAACTCCGTGTTGGAGAAACTCCGTGTTGGAGAAACTCCGTGTTGGAGAAACTTCGTGTTGGAGAAAATCCTTGTTGGAGAAACTCCGTGCTATAGCAACTTCGTGTTGGAGAAACTCCGCGCTGGAGAAACTCCGTGTTCGAAAAACTCCGTGTTGGAGGAACTCTGTGTTGGAGAAACCCCGTGTTGGAGAAACTCCGCGCTGGAGAAACTTCGTGTTGGAGAAACTCCGCGTTGGAGAAACTCCGTGTTGGAGAAACTCCGTGTTGGAGAAACTCCGTGTTGGAGAAACTCTGTGTCGGAGAAATTACTTGTTGGAGAAACTCTGTGCTGGAGAAACTCCTTGTTGGAGAAACTCCTTGTTGAAGAAACTCCGTGTTGGAGAAACTCCGTGTTGGAGAAAACTCCGTGTTGGAGAAACTTCGTGTTTAAGAAATTCCGTGTTGGAGAAACTCCGTGTTGTAGAAACCGCGTGTTAGAGAAACTCCTGTTGGAGAACCTTCTGGTTGGAGAAACTCCTTGTTGGAGAAAATCCTTGATGGAGAAAATTCATGTTGGAGAAACTCCGTGTTGTGGAAACTCCGTGATGGGGAGACGCCGAGATGGAGAAACTTCATGTTGTAGAAACTCCGTGTTGAAGAAACTCCGCGTTGGAGAAACTCCGTGTTGGAGAAACTCCGTGTTGGAGAAACTCCGTGTTAGAGAAACTCCATGTTGGAGAAAGTCCGTGTTGGAGAACGTCCGTGTTGGAGAAACTCCGTGTTGGAGAAACTCCGTGTTGGATAAACTTTATGTTGTAGAAACTCCGTGTTGGAGAAACTCCGTGTTGGAGAAACTTTATGTTGTAGAAACTCCGTGTTGGAGAAATTCCATGTTGTAGAAACTTCGTGTTGGAGAAACTCGGTGTTGGAGAAGCTCCCTGTTGAAGAAATTCCGTGTTGTAGAAACTCCGTGTTGGAGAAACTCCATGCTGCAGAAAATCCGTGCTGGGGAAACTACGCGCTGGAGAATCTCCGCGCTGGAGAGACTTCGTGTTGGAGAAACTCCGTGTTGCAGAAACTCCGTGTTGGAGAAACTCCGTGTGTGAGAAACTCCGTGATGGAGAAACTCCGTGTAGGAGAAGCTCCGTGTTGGAGAAACTTCGTATCGGAGAAAGTCCGTGTCGGAGAAACTCCGTGTCGCAGAAACTTCGTGTTGTAGAAACTTCGTGTTGGCGAAACTCCTTGTTGTAGAAACTGCGTGTTGGAGAAACTTATTGTTAGATAAACTCCGTGTTGGAGAAACTTCGTGCTGAAGAAACTCTGTGTCGGAGAAACTCTGTGTCGGAGAAAGTCTGTGTCGGAGAAACTCCGTGTTGGAGAAACTCCGTGTCGGAGAAACTCCGTGTCGGAGAAACTCCGTGTTGGAGAAACTCCGTGTTAGAGAAACTCCAAGTTGTAGAAACTTCGTGTTGGAGAAACGCCGTGTTGTAGAAGCTTCGTGTTGGCGAAACTCCATGTTGTAGAAACTTCGTGTTGGAGAAACCCTGTGTTGGAGAAACTTATTGTTAGAGAAACTTAGTGATGGTGAAACTTCGTGCTGGAGAAACTTTATGTTGTAGAAACTCCGTGTTGGAGAAACTCCATGTAGTAGAAACTCCGTGTTGGAGAAACTCTGTGTTGGAGAAACTCCTGTTGAAGGAACTCCGTGTTGTAGAAACTCCGTGTTGGAGATAATCTATGTTGGAGAAACTCCATGTTGGAGAAACTCCATGCTGCAGAAAATCCGCGCTGGGGAAACTACGTGCTGGAGAATCTCCGCGCTGGAGAGACTTCGTGTTGGAGAAACTCCGTGTTGGAGAAACTCCGTGTGTGAGAAACTCCGAGTTGGAGAAGCTCCGTGTTGGAGAAACTTCGTATCGGAGAAAGTCCGTGTCGGAGAAACTCCGTGTCGCAGAAACTCCGTGTTGTAGAAACTTCGTGTTGGCGAAACTTCTTGTTGTAGAAACTCCGTGTTGGAGAAAGTTATTGTTAGATAAACTCCGTGTTGGAGAAACTTCGTGCTGGAGAAACTCTGTGTCGGAGAAACTCTGTGTCGGAGAAAGTCTGTGTCGGAGAAACTCCGTATTGGAGAAACTCCGTGTTGGAGAAACTCCGTGTTCGAGAAACTCCGCGTTAGAGAAACTCCAGGTTGGAGAAAGTCCGTGTTGGAGAATGTCCGTGTTGGAGAAACTCCATGTTGGAGAAACTCCGTGTTGGAGAAACTTTATGTTGTAGAAACTCCGTGTTGGAGAAATTCCATGTTGTAGAAACTCCGTGTTGGAGAAACTCCGTGTTGGAGAAACTTCGTGTTGGAGAAAATCCTTGTTGGAGAAACTCCGTGCTATAGCAACTCCGTGTTGGAGAAACTCCGCGCTGGAGAAACTCCGTGTTGGAGAAACTCCGCGTTGGAGAAACTCCGTGTTGGAGAAACTCCGTGTTGGAGAAACTCCGTGTCGGAGAAACTCCGTATTGGAGAAACTCCGTGTTGGAGAAACTTTATGTTGGAGAAACTCCATGTCGAAGTAACTTCGTATTGTAGAAACTCCGTGTTGGAGAAACTTTATGTTGTAGAAACTGCGCGCTGGAGAAACTTCGTGTTGGAGAAACTCCGCGTTGGAGAAACTCCGTGTCGGAGAAACTCCGTGTTGGAGAAACTCCGTGTTGGAGAAACTCCGTGTTTTAGAAACTCCGTGTTGGAGAAACTCCGTGTTGGAGAAACTCTGTGTCGGAGAAATTACTTGTTGGAGAAACTCTGTGCTGGAGAAACTCCTTGTTGGAGAAACTCCTTGTTGAAGAAACTCCGTGTTGGAGAAACTCCGTGTTGGAGAAAACTCCGTGTTGGAGAAACTTCGTGTTTAAGAAATTCCGTGTTGGAGAAACTCCGTGTTGTAGAAACCGCGTGTTAGAGAAACTCCTGTTGGAGAACCTTCTGGTTGGAGAAACTCCTTGTTGGAGAAAATCCTTGTTGGAGAAAATTCATGTTGGAGAAACTCCGTGTTGTGGAAACTCCGTGATGGGGAGACGCCGAGATGGAGAAACTTCATGTTGTAGAAACTCCGTGTTGAAGAAACTCCGCGTTGGAGAAACTCCGTGTTGGAGAAACTCCGTGTTGGAGAAACTCCGTGTTAGAGAAACTCCATGTTGGAGAAAGTCCGTGTTGGAGAACGTCCGTGTTGGAGAAACTCCGTGTTGGAGAAACTCCGTGTTGGATAAACTTTATGTTGTAGAAACTCCGTGTTGGAGAAACTCCGTGTTGGAGAAACTTTATGTTGTAGAAACTCCGTGTTGGAGAAATTCCATGTTGTAGAAACTTCGTGTTGGAGAAACTCGGTGTTGGAGAAGCTCCCTGTTGAAGAAATTCCGTGTTGTAGAAACTCCGTGTTGGAGAAACTCCATGCTGCAGAAAATCCGTGCTGGGGAAACTACGCGCTGGAGAATCTCCGCGCTGGAGAGACTTCGTGTTGGAGAAACTCCGTGTTGCAGAAACTCCGTGTTGGAGAAACTCCGTGTGTGAGAAACTCCGTGATGGAGAAACTCCGTGTAGGAGAAGCTCCGTGTTGGAGAAACTTCGTATCGGAGAAAGTCCGTGTCGGAGAAACTCCGTGTCGCAGAAACTTCGTGTTGTAGAAACTTCGTGTTGGCGAAACTCCTTGTTGTAGAAACTGCGTGTTGGAGAAACTTATTGTTAGATAAACTCCGTGTTGGAGAAACTTCGTGCTGAAGAAACTCTGTGTCGGAGAAACTCTGTGTCGGAGAAAGTCTGTGTCGGAGAAACTCCGTGTTGGAGAAACTCCGTGTCGGAGAAACTCCGTGTCGGAGAAACTCCGTGTTGGAGAAACTCCGTGTTAGAGAAACTCCAAGTTGTAGAAACTTCGTGTTGGAGAAACGCCGTGTTGTAGAAGCTTCGTGTTGGCGAAACTCCATGTTGTAGAAACTTCGTGTTGGAGAAACCCTGTGTTGGAGAAACTTATTGTTAGAGAAACTTAGTGATGGTGAAACTTCGTGCTGGAGAAACTTTATGTTGTAGAAACTCCGTGTTGGAGAAACTCCATGTAGTAGAAACTCCGTGTTGGAGAAACTCTGTGTTGGAGAAACTCCTGTTGAAGGAACTCCGTGTTGTAGAAACTCCGTGTTGGAGATAATCTATGTTGGAGAAACTCCATGTTGGAGAAACTCCATGCTGCAGAAAATCCGCGCTGGGGAAACTACGTGCTGGAGAATCTCCGCGGTGGAGAGACTTCGTGTTGGAGAAACTCCGTGTTGGAGAAACTCCGTGTGTGAGAAACTCCGAGTTGGAGAAGCTCCGTGTTGGAGAAACTTCGTATCGGAGAAAGTCCGTGTCGGAGAAACTCCGTGTCGCAGAAACTCCGTGTTGTAGAAACTTCGTGTTGGCGAAACTTCTTGTTGTAGAAACTCCGTGTTGGAGAAAGTTATTGTTAGATAAACTCCGTGTTGGAGAAACTTCGTGCTGGAGAAACTCTGTGTCGGAGAAACTCTGTGTCGGAGAAAGTCTGTGTCGGAGAAACTCCGTATTGGAGAAACTCCGTGTTGGAGAAACTCCGTGTTCGAGAAACTCCGCGTTAGAGAAACTCCAGGTTGGAGAAAGTCCGTGTTGGAGAATGTCCGTGTTGGAGAAACTCCATGTTGGAGAAACTCCGTGTTGGAGAAACTTTATGTTGTAGAAACTCCGTGTTGGAGAAATTCCATGTTGTAGAAACTCCGTGTTGGAGAAACTCCGTGTTGGAGAAACTTCGTGTTGGAGAAAATCCTTGTTGGAGAAACTCCGTGCTATAGCAACTCCGTGTTGGAGAAACTCCGCGCTGGAGAAACTCCGTGTTGGAGAAACTCCGCGTTGGAGAAACTCCGTGTTGGAGAAACTCCGTGTTGGAGAAACTCCGTGTCGGAGAAACTCCGTATTGGAGAAACTCCGTGTTGGAGAAACTTTATGTTGGAGAAACTCCATGTCGAAGTAACTTCGTATTGTAGAAACTCCGTGTTGGAGAAACTTTATGTTGTAGAAACTGCGCGCTGGAGAAACTTCGTGTTGGAGAAACTCCGCGTTGGAGAAACTCCGTGTCGGAGAAACTCCGTGTTGGAGAAACTCCGTGTTGGAGAAACTCCGTGTTTTAGAAACTCCGTGTTGGAGAAACTCCGTGTTGGAGAAACTCTGTGTCGGAGAAATTACTTGTTGGAGAAACTCTGTGCTGGAGAAACTCCTTGTTGGAGAAACTCCTTGTTGAAGAAACTCCGTGTTGGAGAAACTCCGTGTTGGAGAAAACTCCGTGTTGGAGAAACTTCGTGTTTAAGAAATTCCGTGTTGGAGAAACTCCGTGTTGTAGAAACCGCGTGTTAGAGAAACTCCTGTTGGAGAACCTTCTGGTTGGAGAAACTCCTTGTTGGAGAAAATCCTTGTTGGAGAAAATTCATGTTGGAGAAACTCCGTGTTGTGGAAACTCCGTGATGGGGAGACGCCGAGATGGAGAAACTTCATGTTGTAGAAACTCCGTGTTGAAGAAACTCCGCGTTGGAGAAACTCCGTGTTGGAGAAACTCCGTGTTGGAGAAACTCCGTGTTAGAGAAACTCCATGTTGGAGAAAGTCCGTGTTGGAGAACGTCCGTGTTGGAGAAACTCCGTGTTGGAGAAACTCCGTGTTGGAGAAACTTTATGTTGTAGAAACTCCGTGTTGGAGAAACTCTGTGTTGGAGAAACTCCCTGTTGAAGAAACTCCGTGTTGTAGAAACTCCGTGTTGTAGAAACTCCCTGTTGGAGATAATCCATGTTGGAGAAACTCCATGTTGGAGAAACTCCATGCTGCATAAAATCCGCGCAGGGGAAACTAAGCGCTGGAGAATCTCCGCGCTGGAGAGACTTCGTGTTGGAGAAACTCCGTGTTGCAGAAACTCCGTGTTGGAGAAACTCCGTGTTGGAGAACCTCCGTGTTGGAGAAACTTCGTATCGGAGAAAGTCGGTGTCGGAGAAACTCCGTGTCGCAGAAACTCCGTGTTGTAGAAACTTCGTGTTGGCGAAACTCCTTGTTGTAGAAACTCCGTGTTGGAGAAACTTACTGTTAGATAAACTCCGTGTTGGAGAAACTTCGTGCTGGAGAAACTCTGTGTCGGAGAAACTCTGTGTCGGAGAATCTCCGTGTTGGAGAAAATTCGTGTTGTAGAAACTCTGTGTCAGAGAAACTCCGTGTTGGAGAAACTCCGTGTTGTAGAAACTCTGTGTCAGAGAAACTCCGTGCCGGAGAAACTCCGTGTTGGAGAAACTCCGTGTTGGAGAAACTCTGTGTCGGAGAAACTCTGTGTCGGAGAAATTCCTTGTTGGAGAAACTCCGTGCTGGAGAAACTCCTTGTTGGAGAAACTCCTTGTTGGAGAAACTCCGTTTTGGAGAAACTCCGTGTTGGAGAAAACTCCGTGTAGGAGAAACTCCGTGTTTTAGAAACTCCGTGTTGGAGAAACTCCGTGTTGTAGAAACTCTGTGTCAGAGAAACTCCGTGTCGGAGAAACTCCGTGTCGGAGAAACTCCGTGTTGGAGAAACTCCGTGTTGGAGAAACTCCGTGTTAGAGAAACTCTATGTTGGAGAACCTTCTTGTTGGAGAAACTCCTTGTTGGAGAAAATCCTTGTTGGAGAAACTCCATGTTGGAGAAACTCCGTGCTGGAGAAACTCCGTGTTGTGGAAACTCCATGTTGTAGAAACTCCGTGTTGAAGAAACTCCATGTTGGAGAAACTCCGTGTCGGAGAAACTCTGTGTTGGAGAAAGTCCGTGTTGGAGAAACTCCGTGTTGGAGAAACTCCGTGTTGGAGAAACTCCGTGTTTTAGAAACTCCGTGTTGGAGAAACTCCGTGTTGGAGAAACTCCGTGTTGGAGAAACTCCATGTTGGAGAAAGTCCGTGTTGGAGAATGTCCGTGTTGGAGAAACTCCGTGTTGGAGAAACTTTATGTTGTAGAAACTCCGTGTTGGAGAAACTCTGTGTTGGAGAAACTCCCTGTTGAAGGAACTCCGTGTTGTAGAAACTCCGTGTTGTAGAAACTCCCTGTTGGAGATAATCCATGTTGGAGAAACTCCATGCTGCAGAAAATCCGCGCTGGGGAAACTACGCGCTGGAGAATCTCCGCGCTGAAGAGACTTCGTGTTGGAGAAACTCCGTGTTGCAGAAACTCCGTGTTGGAGAAACTCCGTGTTTGAGAAACTCCGTGTTGGAGAAACTCCGTGTTGGAGAACCTCCGTGTTGGAGAAACTTCGTATCGGAGAAAGTCCGTGTCGGAGAAACACCGTGTCGCAGAAACTCCGTGTTGTAGAAACTTCGTGTTGGCGAAACTCCTTGTTGTAGAAACTCCGTGTTGGAGAAACTTATTGTTAGATAAACTCCGTGTTGGAGAAACTTCGTGCTGGAGAAACTCTGTGTCGGAGAAACTCTGTGTCGATAAAGTCTGTGTCGCAGAAACTCCGTGTTGGAGAAAATCCGTGTTGGAGAAACTCCGTGTGTGAGAAACTCCGTGTTGGAGAAACTCCGTGTTGGAGAAGCTCCGTGTTGGAGAAACTTCGTATCGGAGAAATTCCGTGTCGGAGAAACTCCTTGTCGCAGAAACTCCGTGTTGTAGAAACTTCGTGTTGGCGAAACTCCTTGTTGTAGAAACTCCGTGTTGGAGAAACTTATTGTTAGATAAACTCCGTGTTGGAGAAACTTCGTGCTGGAGAAACTCTGTGTCGGAGAAACTCTGTGTCGGAGAAAGTCTGTGTCGGAGAAACTCCGTGTTGGAGAAACTCCGTGTTGGAGAAACTCCGTGCTAGAGAAACTCCGTGTTTGAGACACTCCACGTTGGAGAATCTTCTTGTTGGAAAAAACCTTGTTTGAGAAACTCCGTGTTGGAGAAACTCCGTGTTGGAGAAACTCCGTGTTGGAGAAACTTCGTGTTGGAGAAAATCCTTGTTGGAGAAACTCCGTGCTATAGCAACTCCGTGTTGGAGAAACTCCGCGCTGGAGAAACTCCGTGTTCGAAAAACTCCGTGTTGGAGGAACTCTGTGTTGGAGAAACCCCGTGTTGGAGAAACTCCGCGCTGGAGAAACTTCGTGTTGGAGAAACTCCGCGTTGGAGAAACTCCGTGTTGGAGAAACTCCGTGTTGGAGAAACTCCGTGTTGGAGAAACTCTGTGTCGGAGAAATTACTTGTTGGAGAAACTCTGTGCTGGAGAAACTCCTTGTTGGAGAAACTCCTTGTTGAAGAAACTCCGTGTTGGAGAAACTCCGTGTTGGAGAAAACTCCGTGTTGGAGAAACTTCGTGTTTAAGAAATTCCGTGTTGGAGAAACTCCGTGTTGTAGAAACCGCGTGTTAGAGAAACTCCTGTTGGAGAACCTTCTGGTTGGAGAAACTCCTTGTTGGAGAAAATCCTTGATGGAGAAAATTCATGTTGGAGAAACTCCGTGTTGTGGAAACTCCGTGATGGGGAGACGCCGAGATGGAGAAACTTCATGTTGTAGAAACTCCGTGTTGAAGAAACTCCGCGTTGGAGAAACTCCGTGTTGGAGAAACTCCGTGTTGGAGAAACTCCGTGTTAGAGAAACTCCATGTTGGAGAAAGTCCGTGTTGGAGAACGTCCGTGTTGGAGAAACTCCGTGTTGGAGAAACTCCGTGTTGGATAAACTTTATGTTGTAGAAACTCCGTGTTGGAGAAACTCCGTGTTGGAGAAACTTTATGTTGTAGAAACTCCGTGTTGGAGAAATTCCATGTTGTAGAAACTTCGTGTTGGAGAAACTCGGTGTTGGAGAAGCTCCCTGTTGAAGAAATTCCGTGTTGTAGAAACTCCGTGTTGGAGAAACTCCATGCTGCAGAAAATCCGTGCTGGGGAAACTACGCGCTGGAGAATCTCCGCGCTGGAGAGACTTCGTGTTGGAGAAACTCCGTGTTGCAGAAACTCCGTGTTGGAGAAACTCCGTGTGTGAGAAACTCCGTGATGGAGAAACTCCGTGTAGGAGAAGCTCCGTGTTGGAGAAACTTCGTATCGGAGAAAGTCCGTGTCGGAGAAACTCCGTGTCGCAGAAACTTCGTGTTGTAGAAACTTCGTGTTGGCGAAACTCCTTGTTGTAGAAACTGCGTGTTGGAGAAACTTATTGTTAGATAAACTCCGTGTTGGAGAAACTTCGTGCTGAAGAAACTCTGTGTCGGAGAAACTCTGTGTCGGAGAAAGTCTGTGTCGGAGAAACTCCGTGTTGGAGAAACTCCGTGTCGGAGAAACTCCGTGTCGGAGAAACTCCGTGTTGGAGAAACTCCGTGTTAGAGAAACTCCAAGTTGTAGAAACTTCGTGTTGGAGAAACGCCGTGTTGTAGAAGCTTCGTGTTGGCGAAACTCCATGTTGTAGAAACTTCGTGTTGGAGAAACCCTGTGTTGGAGAAACTTATTGTTAGAGAAACTTAGTGATGGTGAAACTTCGTGCTGGAGAAACTTTATGTTGTAGAAACTCCGTGTTGGAGAAACTCCATGTAGTAGAAACTCCGTGTTGGAGAAACTCTGTGTTGGAGAAACTCCTGTTGAAGGAACTCCGTGTTGTAGAAACTCCGTGTTGGAGATAATCTATGTTGGAGAAACTCCATGTTGGAGAAACTCCATGCTGCAGAAAATCCGCGCTGGGGAAACTACGTGCTGGAGAATCTCCGCGCTGGAGAGACTTCGTGTTGGAGAAACTCCGTGTTGGAGAAACTCCGTGTGCGAGAAACTCCGAGTTGGAGAAGCTCCGTGTTGGAGAAACTTCGTATCGGAGAAAGTCCGTGTCGGAGAAACTCCGTGTCGCAGAAACTCCGTGTTGTAGAAACTTCGTGTTGGCGAAACTTCTTGTTGTAGAAACTCCGTGTTGGAGAAAGTTATTGTTAGATAAACTCCGTGTTGGAGAAACTTCGTGCTGGAGAAACTCTGTGTCGGAGAAACTCTGTGTCGGAGAAAGTCTGTGTCGGAGAAACTCCGTATTGGAGAAACTCCGTGTTGGAGAAACTCCGTGTTCGAGAAACTCCGCGTTAGAGAAACTCCAGGTTGGAGAAAGTCCGTGTTGGAGAATGTCCGTGTTGGAGAAACTCCATGTTGGAGAAACTCCGTGTTGGAGAAACTTTATGTTGTAGAAACTCCGTGTTGGAGAAATTCCATGTTGTAGAAACTTCGTGTTGGAGAAACTCGGTGTTGGAGAAGCTCCCTGTTGAAGAAATTCCGTGTTGTAGAAACTCCGTGTTGTAGAAACTCCGTGTTGGAGATAATCCATGTTGGAGAAACTCCATGTTGGAGAAACTCCATGCTGCAGAAAATCCGTGCTGGGGAAACTACGCGCTGGAGAATCTCCGCGCTGGAGAGACTTCGTGTTGGAGAAACTCCGTGTTGCAGAAACTCCGTGATGGAGAAACTCCGTGTAGGAGAAGC
Organism: Amblyomma americanum; assembly: GCF_052857255.1. Lineage (NCBI taxonomy): Eukaryota > Metazoa > Arthropoda > Arachnida > Ixodida > Ixodidae > Amblyomma > Amblyomma americanum. Next base: position 237,329 of record NW_027526574.1, on the reverse strand, counting down.
TCCGTGTTGGAGAAACTTCGTATCGGAGAAAGTCCGTGTTGGAGAAACTCCGTGTTGGAGAAACTCCGTGTTTATAAACTCCGTGTTGGAGAAACTCCGTGTTGGAGAAACTTCGTGTTGGAGAAAATCCTTGTTGGAGAAACTCCGTGCTATAGCAACTCCGTGTTGGAGAAACTCCGCGCTGGAGAAACTCCGTGTTGGAGAAACTCCGCGTTGGAGAAACTCCGTGTTGGAGAAACTCCGTGTTGGAGAAACTCCGTGTCGGAGAAACTCCGTATTGGAGAAACTCCGTGTTGGAGAAACTTTATGTTGGAGAAACTCCATGTCGAAGTAACTTCGTATTGTAGAAACTCCGTGTTGGAGAAACTTTATGTTGTAGAAACTCCGCGCTGGAGAAACTTCGTGTTGGAGAAACTCCGCGTTGGAGAAACTCCGTGTCGGAGAAACTCCGTGTTGGAGAAACTCCGTGTTGGAGAAACTCCGTGTTTTAGAAACTCCGTGTTGGAGAAACTCCGTGTTGGAGAAACTCTGTGTCGGAGAAATTACTTGTTGGAGAAACTCTGTGCTGGAGAAACTCCTTGTTGGAGAAACTCCTTGTTGAAGAAACTCCGTGTTGGAGAAACTCCGTGTTGGAGAAAACTCCGTGTTGGAGAAACTTCGTGTTTAAGAAATTCCGTGTTGGAGAAACTCCGTGTTGTAGAAACCGCGTGTTAGAGAAACTCCTGTTGGAGAACCTTCTGGTTGGAGAAACTCCTTGTTGGAGAAAATCCTTGTTGGAGAAAATTCATGTTGGAGAAACTCCGTGTTGTGGAAACTCCGTGATGGGGAGACGCCGAGATGGAGAAACTTCATGTTGTAGAAACTCCGTGTTGAAGAAACTCCGCGTTGGAGAAACTCCGTGTTGGAGAAACTCCGTGTTGGAGAAACTCCGTGTTAGAGAAACTCCACGTTGGAGAAAGTCCGTGTTGGAGAACGTCCGTGTTGGAGAAACTCCGTGTTGGAGAAACTCCGTGTTGGAGAAACTTTATGTTGTAGAAACTCCGTGTTGGAGAAACTCCGTGTTGGAGAAACTTTATGTTGTAGAAACTCCGTGTTGGAGAAATTCCATGTTGTAGAAACTTCGTGTTGGAGAAACTCGGTGTTGGAGAAGCTCCCTGTTGAAGAAATTCCGTGTTGTAGAAACTCCGTGTTGGAGAAACTCCATGCTGCAGAAAATCCGTGCTGGGGAAACTACGCGCTGGAGAATCTCCGCGCTGGAGAGACTTCGTGTTGGAGAAACTCCGTGTTGCAGAAACTCCGTGTTGGAGAAACTCCGTGTGTGAGAAACTCCGTGATGGAGAAACTCCGTGTAGGAGAAGCTCCGTGTTGGAGAAACTTCGTATCGGAGAAAGTCCGTGTCGGAGAAACTCCGTGTCGCAGAAACTTCGTGTTGTAGAAACTTCGTGTTGGCGAAACTCCTTGTTGTAGAAACTGCGTGTTGGAGAAACTTATTGTTAGATAAACTCCGTGTTGGAGAAACTTCGTGCTGAAGAAACTCTGTGTCGGAGAAACTCTGTGTCGGAGAAAGTCTGTGTCGGAGAAACTCCGTGTTGGAGAAACTCCGTGTCGGAGAAACTCCGTGTCGGAGAAACTCCGTGTTGGAGAAACTCCGTGTTAGAGAAACTCCAAGTTGTAGAAACTTCGTGTTGGAGAAACGCCGTGTTGTAGAAGCTTCGTGTTGGCGAAACTCCATGTTGTAGAAACTTCGTGTTGGAGAAACCCTGTGTTGGAGAAACTTATTGTTAGAGAAACTTAGTGATGGTGAAACTTCGTGCTGGAGAAACTTTATGTTGTAGAAACTCCGTGTTGGAGAAACTCCATGTAGTAGAAACTCCGTGTTGGAGAAACTCTGTGTTGGAGAAACTCCTGTTGAAGGAACTCCGTGTTGTAGAAACTCCGTGTTGGAGATAATCTATGTTGGAGAAACTCCATGTTGGAGAAACTCCATGCTGCAGAAAATCCGCGCTGGGGAAACTACGTGCTGGAGAATCTCCGCGCTGGAGAGACTTCGTGTTGGAGAAACTCCGTGTTGGAGAAACTCCGTGTGTGAGAAACTCCGAGTTGGAGAAGCTCCGTGTTGGAGAAACTTCGTATCGGAGAAAGTCCGTGTCGGAGAAACTCCGTGTCGCAGAAACTCCGTGTTGTAGAAACTTCGTGTTGGCGAAACTTCTTGTTGTAGAAACTCCGTGTTGGAGAAACTTATTGTTAGATAAACTCCGTGTTGGAGAAACTTCGTGCTGGAGAAACTCTGTGTCGGAGAAACTCTGTGTCGGAGAAAGTCTGTGTCGGAGAAACTCCGTATTGGAGAAACTCCGTGTTGGAGAAACTCCGTGTTCGAGAAACTCCGCGTTAGAGAAACTCCATGTTGGAGAAAGTCCGTGTTGGAGAATGTCCGTGTTGGAGAAACTCCATGTTGGAGAAACTCCGTGTTGGAGAAACTTTATGTTGTAGAAACTCCGTGTTGGAGAAATTCCATGTTGTAGAAACTTCGTGTTGGAGAAACTCGGTGTTGGAGAAGCTCCCTGTTGAAGAAATTCCGTGTTGTAGAAACTCCGTGTTGTAGAAACTCCGTGTTGGAGATAATCCATGTTGGAGAAACTCCATGTTGGAGAAACTCCATGCTGCAGAAAATCCGTGCTGGGGAAACTACGCGCTGGAGAATCTCCGCGCTGGAGAGACTTCGTGTTGGAGAAACTCCGTGTTGCAGAAACTCCGTGATGGAGAAACTCCGTGTAGGAGAAGCTCCGTGTTGGAGAAACTTCGTATCGGAGAAAGTCCGTGTTGGAGAAACTCCGTGTTGGAGAAACTCCGTGTTTATAAACTCCGTGTTGGAGAAACTCCGTGTTGGAGAAACTTCGTGTTGGAGAAAATCCTTGTTGGAGAAACTCCGTGCTATAGCAACTCCGTGTTGGAGAAACTCCGCGCTGGAGAAACTCCGTGTTGGAGAAACTCCGCGTTGGAGAAACTCCGTGTTGGAGAAACTCCGTGTTGGAGAAACTCCGTGTCGGAGAAACTCCGTATTGGAGAAACTCCGTGTTGGAGAAACTTTATGTTGGAGAAACTCCATGTCGAAGTAACTTCGTATTGTAGAAACTCCGTGTTGGAGAAACTTTATGTTGTAGAAACTCCGCGCTGGAGAAACTTCGTGTTGGAGAAACTCCGCGTTGGAGAAACTCCGTGTCGGAGAAACTCCGTGTTGGAGAAACTCCGTGTTGGAGAAACTCCGTGTTTTAGAAACTCCGTGTTGGAGAAACTCCGTGTTGGAGAAACTCTGTGTCGGAGAAATTACTTGTTGGAGAAACTCTGTGCTGGAGAAACTCCTTGTTGGAGAAACTCCTTGTTGAAGAAACTCCGTGTTGGAGAAACTCCGTGTTGGAGAAAACTCCGTGTTGGAGAAACTTCGTGTTTAAGAAATTCCGTGTTGGAGAAACTCCGTGTTGTAGAAACCGCGTGTTAGAGAAACTCCTGTTGGAGAACCTTCTGGTTGGAGAAACTCCTTGTTGGAGAAAATCCTTGTTGGAGAAAATTCATGTTGGAGAAACTCCGTGTTGTGGAAACTCCGTGATGGGGAGACGCCGAGATGGAGAAACTTCATGTTGTAGAAACTCCGTGTTGAAGAAACTCCGCGTTGGAGAAACTCCGTGTTGGAGAAACTCCGTGTTGGAGAAACTCCGTGTTAGAGAAACTCCATGTTGGAGAAAGTCCGTGTTGGAGAACGTCCGTGTTGGAGAAACTCCGTGTTGGAGAAACTCCGTGTTGGAGAAACTTTATGTTGTAGAAACTCCGTGTTGGAGAAACTCTGTGTTGGAGAAACTCCCTGTTGAAGAAACTCCGTGTTGTAGAAACTCCGTGTTGTAGAAACTCTCTGTTGGAGATAATCCATGTTGGAGAAACTCCATGTTGGAGAAACTCCATGCTGCATAAAATCCGCGCAGGGGAAACTAAGCGCTGGAGAATCTCCGCGCTGGAGAGACTTCGTGTTGGAGAAACTCCGTGTTGCAGAAACTCCGTGTTGGAGAAACTCCGTGTTGGAGAACCTCCGTGTTGGAGAAACTTCGTATCGGAGAAAGTCGGTGTCGGAGAAACTCCGTGTCGCAGAAACTCCGTGTTGTAGAAACTTCGTGTTGGCGAAACTCCTTGTTGTAGAAACTCCGTGTTGGAGAAACTTACTGTTAGATAAACTCCGTGTTGGAGAAACTTCGTGCTGGAGAAACTCTGTGTCGGAGAAACTCTGTGTCGGAGAATCTCCGTGTTGGAGAAAATTCGTGTTGTAGAAACTCTGTGTCAGAGAAACTCCGTGTTGGAGAAACTCCGTGTTGGAGAAACTCTGTGTCGGAGAAACTCTGTGTCGGAGAAATTCCTTGTTGGAGAAACTCCGTGCTGGAGAAACTCCTTGTTGGAGAAACTCCTTGTTGGAGAAACTCCGTTTTGGAGAAACTCCGTGTTGGAGAAAACTCCGTGTAGGAGAAACTCCGTGTTTTAGAAACTCCGTGTTGGAGAAACTCCGTGTTGTAGAAACTCTGTGTCAGAGAAACTCCGTGTCGGAGAAACTCCGTGTTGGAGAAACTCCGTGTTGGAGAAACTCCGTGTTAGAGAAACTCTATGTTGGAGAACCTTCTTGTTGGAGAAACTCCTTGTTGGAGAAAATCCTTGTTGGAGAAACTCCATGTTGGAGAAACTCCGTGCTGGAGAAACTCCGTGTTGTGGAAACTCCATGTTGTAGAAACTCCGTGTTGAAGAAACTCCATGTTGGAGAAACTCCGTGTCGGAGAAACTCTGTGTTGGAGAAAGTCCGTGTTGGAGAAACTCCGTGTTGGAGAAACTCCGCGTTGGAGAAACTCCGTGTTTTAGAAACTCCGTGTTGGAGAAACTCCGTGTTGGAGAAACTCCGTGTTGGAGAAACTCCATGTTGGAGAAAGTCCGTGCTGGAGAATGTCCGTGTTGGAGAAACTCCGTGTTGGAGAAACTTTATGTTGTAGAAACTCCGTGTTGGAGAAACTCTGTGTTGGAGAAACTCCCTGTTGAAGGAACTCCGTGTTGTAGAAACTCCGTGTTGTAGAAACTCCCTGTTGGAGATAATCCATGTTGGAGAAACTCCATGCTGCAGAAAATCCGCGCTGGGGAAACTACGCGCTGGAGAATCTCCGCGCTGAAGAGACTTCGTGTTGGAGAAACTCCGTGTTGCAGAAACTCCGTGTTGGAGAAACTCCGTGTTTGAGAAACTCCGTGTTGGAGAAACTCCGTGTTGGAGAACCTCCGTGTTGGAGAAACTTCGTATCGGAGAAAGTCCGTGTCGGAGAAACACCGTGTCGCAGAAACTCCGTGTTGTAGAAACTTCGTGTTGGCGAAACTCCTTGTTGTAGAAACTCCGTGTTGGAGAAACTTATTGTTAGATAAACTCCGTGTTGGAGAAACTTCGTGCTGGAGAAACTCTGTGTCGGAGAAACTCTGTGTCGATAAAGTCTGTGTCGCAGAAACTCCGTGTTGGAGAAAATCCGTGTTGGAGAAACTCCGTGTGTGAGAAACTCCGTGTTGGAGAAACTCCGTGTTGGAGAAGCTCCGTGTTGGAGAAACTTCGTATCGGAGAAATTCCGTGTCGGAGAAACTCCTTGTCGCAGAAACTCCGTGTTGTAGAAACTTCGTGTTGGCGAAACTCCTTGTTGTAGAAACTCCGTGTTGGAGAAACTTATTGTTAGATAAACTCCGTGTTGGAGAAACTTCGTGCTGGAGAAACTCTGTGTCGGAGAAACTCTGTGTCGGAGAAAGTCTGTGTCGGAGAAACTCCGTGTTGGAGAAACTCCGTGTTGGAGAAACTCCGTGCTAGAGAAACTCCGTGTTTGAGACACTCCACGTTGGAGAATCTTCTTGTTGGAAAAAACCTTGTTTGAGAAACTCCGTGTTGGAGAAACTCCGTGTTGGAGAAACTCCGTGTTGGAGAAACTTCGTGTTGGAGAAAATCCTTGTTGGAGAAACTCCGTGCTATAGCAACTCCGTGTTGGAGAAACTCCGCGCTGGAGAAACTCCGTGTTCGAAAAACTCCGTGTTGGAGGAACTCTGTGTTGGAGAAACCCCGTGTTGGAGAAACTCCGCGCTGGAGAAACTTCGTGTTGGAGAAACTCCGCGTTGGAGAAACTCCGTGTTGGAGAAACTCCGTGTTGGAGAAACTCCGTGTCGGAGAAACTCCGTGTTGGAGAAACTCCGTGTTGGAGAAACTCTGTGTCGGAGAAATTACTTGTTGGAGAAACTCTGTGCTGGAGAAACTCCTTGTTGGAGAAACTCCTTGTTGAAGAAACACCGTGTTGGAGAAACTCCGTGTTGGAGAAAACTCCGTGTTGGAGAAACTTCGTGTTTAAGAAACTCCGTGTTGGAGAAACTCCGTGTTGTAGAAACCGCGTGTTAGAGAAACTCCTGTTGGAGAACCTTCTGGTTGGAGAAACTCCTTGTTGGAGAAAATCCTTGTTGGAGAAACTTCATGTTGGAGAAACTCCGTGTTGGAGAAACTCCGTGTTGTGGAAACTCCGTGATGGGGAAACGCCGAGATGGAGAAACTTCATGTTGTAGAAACTCCGTGTTGAAGAAACTCCGTGTTGGAGAAACTCCGTGTTGGAGAAACTCCGTGTTGGAGAAACTCCGTGTTAGAGAAACTCCATGTTGGAGAAAGTCCGTGTTGGAGAACGTCCGTGTTGGAGAAACTCCGTGTTGGAGAAACTCTGTGTTGGAGAAACTTTATGTTGTAGAAACTCCGTGTTGGAGAAACTCTGTGTTGGAGAAACTCCCTGTTGAAGAAACTCCGTGTTGTAGAAACTCCGTGTTGTAGAAACTCCCTGTTGGAGATAATCCATGTTGGAGAAACTCCATGCTGCAGAAAATCCGCGCCGGGGAAACTACGCGCTGGAGAATCTCCGCGCTGAAGAGACTTCGTGTTGGAGAAACTCCGTGTTGCAGAAACTCCGTGTTGGAGAAACTCCGTGTTTGAGAAACTCCGTGTTGGAGAAACTCCGTGTTGGAGAACCTCCGTGTTGGAGAAACTTCGTATCGGAGAAAGTCCGTGTCGGAGAAACACCGTGTCGCAGAAACTCCGTGTTGTAGAAACTTCGTGTTGGCGAAACTCCTTGTTGTAGAAACTCCGTGTTGGAGAAACTTATTGTTAGATAAACTCCGTGTTGGAGAAACTTCGTGCTGGAGAAACTCTGTGTCGGAGAAACTCTGTGTCGATAAAGTCTGTGTCGGAGAAACTCCGTGTTGGAGAAAATCCGTGTTGGAGAAACTCCGTGTGTGAGAAACTCCGTGTTGGAGAAACTCCGTGTTGGAGAAGCTCCGTGTTGGAGAAACTTCGTATCGGAGAAATTCCGTGTCGGAGAAACTCCTTGTCGCAGAAACTCCGTGTTGTAGAAACTTCGTGTTGGCGAAACTCCTTGTTGTAGAAACTCCGTGTTGGAGAAACTTATTGTTAGATAAACTCCGTGTTGGAGAAACTTCGTGCTGGAGAAACTCTGTGTCGGAGAAACTCTGTGTCGGAGAAAGTCTGTGTCGGAGAAACTCCGTGTTGGAGAAACTCCGTGTTGGAGAAACTCCGTGCTAGAGAAACTCCGTGTTTGAGACACTCCACGTTGGAGAATCTTCTTGTTGGAAAAACCTTGTTTGAGAAACTCCTTGTTGGAGAGACTCCGTGTCGGAGAAACTCCGTGTCAGAGAAACTCCGTGTTGGAGAAACTCCGTGTTGGAGAAACTCCGTGTTGGAGAAACTCCGTGTTGGAGAAACTCCGTGTTGGAGAAACTCCGTGTTAGAGAAACTTCATGTTGGAGAAAGTCCGTGTTGGAGAATGTCCGTTTTGGAGAAACTCCGTGTTGGAGAAACTCCGTGTTGGAGAAACTATGTTGTAGAAACTCTGTGTTGGAGAAACTCCATGTTGTAGAAACTCCGTGTTGAAGAAACTCCGTGTTGGAGAAACTCCGTGTCGGAGAAACTCCGTGTTGGAGAAACTCTGTGTTGGAGAAAGTCCGTGTTGGAAAAACTCCGTGTTGGAGAAACTCCGTGTTCGAGAAACTCCGTGTTTTAGAAACTCCGTGTTGGAGAAACTCCGTGTTGTAGAAATTCTGTGTCAGAGAAACTCCGTGTCGGAGAAACTCCGTGTTGGAGAAACTCCGTGTTGGAGAAATTCTGTGTCGGAGAAATTCCTTGTTGGAGAAACTCCGTGCTGGAGAAACTCCTTGTTGGAGAAACTCCTTGTTGGAGAAACTCCGTGTTTTAGAAACTCCGTGTTGGAGAAACTCCGTGTTGTAGAAACTCCGTGTTAGAGAAACTCCATGTTGGAGAACCTTCTGGTTGGAGAAACTCCTTGTTGGAGAAAATCCTTGTTGGAGAAACTCCATGTTGGAGAAACTCCGTGTTGGAGAAACTCCGTTTTGTAGAAACTCCGTGTTGGAGAAACTCCGTGTTCGAGAAACTCCGCGTTAGAGAAACTCCATGTTGGAGAAAGTCCGTGTTGGAGAATGTCCGTGTTGGAGAAACTCCATGTTGGAGAAACTCCGTGTTGGAGAAACTTTATGTTGTAGAAACTCCGTGTTGGAGAAATTCCATGTTGTAGAAACTTCGTGTTGGAGAAACTCGGTGTTGGAGAAGCTCCCTGTTGAAGAAATTCCGTGTTGTAGAAACTCCGTGTTGTAGAAACTCCGTGTTGGAGATAATCCAAGTTGGAGAAACTCCATGTTGGAGAAACTCCATGCTGCAGAAAATCCGTGCTGGGGAAACTACGCGCTGGAGAATCTCCGCGCTGGAGAGACTTCGTGTTGGAGAAACTCCGTGTTGCAGAAACTCCGTGTTGGAGAAACTCCGTGTGTGAGAAACTCCGTGATGGAGAAACTCCGTGTAGGAGAAGCTCCGTGTTGGAGAAACTTCGTATCGGAGAAAGTCCGTGTTGGAGAAACTCCGTGTTGGAGAAACTCCGTGTTTTAGAAACTCCGTGTTGGAGAAACTCCGTGTTGGAGAAACTCCGTGTTGGAGAAACTCCGTGTTGGAGAAACTCCGTGTTGGAGAAATTCTGTGTCGGAGAAAATCCTTGTTGGAGAAACTCCGTGCTATAGCAACTCCGTGTTGGAGAAACTCCACGCTGGAGAAACTCCGTGTTGGAGAAACTCCGCGTTGGAGAAACTCCGTGTTGGAGAAACTCCGTGTTGGAGAAACTCCGTGTCGGAGAAACTCCGTATTGGAGAAACTCCGTGTTGGAGAAACTTTATGTTGGAGAAACTCCATGTCGAAGTAACTTCGTATTGTAGAAACTCCGTGTTGGAGAAACTATATGTTGTAGAAACTCCGCGCTGGAGAAACTTCGTGTTGGAGAAACTCCGCGTTGGAGAAACTCCGTGTCGGAGAAACTCCGTGTTGGTTAAACTCCGTGTTGGAGAAACTCCGTGTTTTAGAAACTCCGTGCTGGAGAAACTCCTTGTTGGAGAAACTCCTTGTTGAAGAAACTCCGTGTTGGAGAAACTCCGTGTTGGAGAAAACTCCGTGTTGGAGAAACTTCGTGTTTAAGAAATTCCGTGTTGGAGAAACTCCGTGTTGTAGAAACCGCGTGTTAGAGAAACTCCTGTTGGAGAACCTTCTGGTTGGAGAAACTCCTTGTTGGAGAAAATCCTTGTTGGAGAAAATTCATGTTGGAGAAACTCCGTGTTGTGGAAACTCCGTGATGGGGAGACGCCGAGATGGAGAAACTTCATGTTGTAGAAACTCCGTGTTGAAGAAACTCCGCGTTGGAGAAACTCCGTGTTGGAGAAACTCCGTGTTGGAGAAACTCCGTGTTAGAGAAACTCCATGTTGGAGAAAGTCCGTGTTGGAGGACGTCCGTGTTGGAGAAACTCCGTGTTGGAGAAACTCCGTGTTGGAGAAAATTTATGTTGTAGAAACTCCGTGTTGGAGAAACTCCGTGTTGGAGAAACTTTATGTTGTAGAAACTCCGTGTTGGAGAAATTCCATGTTGTAGAAACTTCGTGTTGGAGAAACTCGGTGTTGGAGAAGCTCCCTGTTGAAGAAATTTAGTGTTGTAGAAACTCCGTGTTGGAGAAACTCCATGCTGCAGAAAATCCGTGCTGGGGAAACTACGCGCTGGAGAATCTCCGCGCTGGAGAGACTTCGTGTTGGAGAAACTCCGTGTTGCAGAAACTCCGTGTTGGAGAAACTCCGTGTGTGAGAAACTCCGTGATGGAGAAACTCCGTGTAGGAGAAGCTCCGTGTTGGAGAAACTTCGTATCGGAGAAAGTCCGTGTCGGAGAAACTCCGTGTCGCAGAAACTTCGTGTTGTAGAAACTTCGTGTTGGCGAAACTCCTTGTTGTAGAAACTTCGTGTTGGAGAAACCCTGTGTTGGAGAAACTTATTGTTAGAGAAACTCCGTGATGGAGAAACTTCGTGCTGGAGAAACTTCGTGTTGTAGAAACTGTGTCGGAGAAACTCCGTGTTGGAGAAACTCCGTGTTGGAGAAACTTCGTGTTGGAGAAAATCCTTGTTGGAGAAACTCCGTGCTATAGCAACTGCGTGTTGGAGAAACTTCACGCTGGAAAAATTCCGTGTTCGAAAAACTCCGTGTTGGAGGAACTCTGTGTTGGACAAACTCCGTGTTGGAGAAACTCCGCGCTGGAGGAACTTCGTGTTGGAGAAACTCGATGTTGTAGAAACTCTGTGTTGAAGAAACTCCGTGTTGGAGAAACTCCGTGTTGGAGAAACTCCGTGTTAGAGAAACTCCATGTTGGAGAAAGTCCGTGTTGGAGAATGTCCGTGTTGGAGAAACTCCGTGTTGGAGAAACTCCGTGTTGGAGAAACTTTATGTTGTAGAAACTCCGTGTTGGAGATTCTCCATGTTGTAGAAACTCCGTGTGGAAGAAACTCCGTGTTGGAGAAACTCCGCGTCTGAGAAACTCCGTGTTGGAGAAACTCTGTGTTGGAGAAAGTCCGTGTTGGAGAAACTCCGTGTTGGAGAAACTCCGTGTTGGAGAAACTCCGTGTTTTAGAAACTCCGTGTTGGAGAAACTCCGTGTTGTAGAAACTCTGTGTCAGAGAAACTCCGTGTCGGAGAAACTCCGTGTTGGAGAAACTCCGTGTTGGAGAAACTCTGTGTCGGAGAAATTCCTTGTTGGAGAAACTCCGTGCTGGAGAAACTCCTTGTTGGAGAAACTCCTTGTTGGAGAAACTTCGTGTTGGAGAAACTCCGTGTTGGAGAAAACTCCGTGTAGGAGAAACTCCGTGTTTTAGAAACTCCGTGTTGGAGAAACTCCGTGTTGTAGAAACTCTGTGTCAGAGAAACTCCGTGTCGGAGAAACTTCGTGTTGGAGAAACTCCGTGTTGGAGAAACTCCGTGTTAGAGAAACTCTGTGTTTTAGAAACTCCGTGTTGGAGAAACTCCCTGTTGTAGAAACTCCGTGTTAGAGAAACTCCATGTTGGAGAACCTTCTGGTTGGAGAAAATCCTTGTTGGAGAAAATCCTTGTTGGAGAAACTCCATGTTGGAGAAACTCCGTGTTGGAGAAACTCCGTGTTGTGGAAACTCCGTGTTGGGGAAACGCCGAGATGGAGAAACTTCATGTTGTAGAAACTCCGTGTTGAAGAAACTCCGTGTTGGAGAAACTCCGTGTTAGAGAAACTCCATGTTGGAGAAAGTCCGTGTTGGAGAATGTCCGTGTTGGAGAAACTTCGTGTTGGAGAAACTTTATGTTGTAGAAACTCCGTGTTGGAGAAACTCCATGTAGTAGAAACTCCGTGTTGGACAAACTCTGTGTTGGAGAAACTCCTGTTGAAGAAACTCCGTGTTGTAGAAACTCCGTGTTGGAGATAATCTATGTTGGAGAAACTCCATGTTGGAGAAACTCCATGCTGCAGAAAATCCGCGCTGGGGAAACTACGCGCTGGAGAATCTCCGCGCTGGAGAGACTTCGTGTTGGAGAAACTCCGTGTTGCAGAAACTCCGTGTTGGAGAAACTCCGTGTGTGAGAAACTCCGAGTTGGAGAAGCTCCGTGTTGGAGAAACTTCGTATCGGAGAAAGTCCGTGTCGGAGAAACTCCGTGTCGCAGAAACTCCGTGTTGTAGAAACTTCGTGTTGGCGAAACTCCTTGTTGTAGAAACTCCGTGTTGGAGAAACTTATTGTTAGATAAACTCCGTGTTGGAGAAACTTCGTGCTGGAGAAACTCTGTGTCGGAGAAACTCTGTGTCGGAGAAAGTCTGTGTCGGAGAAACTCCGTGTTGGAGAAACTCCGTGTCGGAGAAACTCCGTGCTGGGGAAACTTCGTGTTGGGGAAACGCCGTGTTGGAGAAATTCCATGTTGGAGAAACTCCGTGTTGGAGAAACTTCGTGTTGGAGAAACTCCGTGTTGGAGAAACTCCGTGTTGGAGAAACTTCGTGTTGGAGAAAATCCTTGTTGGAGAAACTCCGTGCTATAGCAACTCCGTGTTGGAGAAACTCCGCGCTGGAGAAACTCCGTATTCGAAAAACTCCGTGTTGGAGGAACTCTGTGTTGGAGAAACTCCGTGTTGGAGAAACTCCGCGCTGGAGAAACTTCGTGTTGGAGAAACTCCGCGTTGGAGAAACTCCGTGTTGGAGAAACTCCGTGTTGGAGAAACTCCGTGTCGGAGAAACTCCGTATTGGAGAAACTCCGTGTTGGAGAAACTTTATGTTGGAGAAACTCCATGTCGAAGAAACTTCGTATTGGAGAAACTCCGTGTTGGAGAAACTTTGTGTTGTAGAAACTCCGTGTTGGAGAAACTCCATGTTGTAGAAACTCCGTGTTGAAGAAACTCCGTGTTGGAGAAACTCCGTGTTGGAGAAACTCCGTGTTAGAGAAACTCCATGTTGGAGAAAGTCCGTGTTGGAGAATGTCCGTTTTGGAGAAACTCCATGTTGGAGAAACTCCGTGTTGGAGAAACTTTATGTTGTAGAAACTCTGTGTTGGAGAAACTCCATGTTGTAGAAACTCCGTGTTGAAGAAACTCCGTGTTGGAGAAACTCCGTGTCGGAGAAACTCCGTGTTGGAGAAACTCTGTGTTGGAGAAAATCCGTGTTGGAAAAACTCCGTGTTGGAGAAACTCCGTGTTGGAGAAACTCCGTGTTTTAGAAACTCCGTGTTGGAGAAACTCCGTGTTGTAGAAATTCTGTGTCAGAGAAACTCCGTGTCGGAGAAACTCCGTGTTGGAGAAACTCCGTGTTGGAGAAATTCTGTGTCGGAGAAATTCCTTGTTGGAGAAACTCCGTGCTGGAGAAACTCCTTGTTGGAGAAACTCCTTGTTGGAGAAACTCCGTGTTTTAGAAACTCCGTGTTGGAGAAACTCCGTGTTGTAGAAACTCCGTGTTAGAGAAACTCCATGTTGGAGAACCTTCTGGTTGGAGAAACTCCTTGTTGGAGAAAATCCTTGTTGGAGAAACTCCATGTTGGAGAAACTCCGTGTTGGAGAAACTCCGTGTTGTGGAAACTCCGTGTTGGGGAAACGCCGAGATGGAGAAACTTCATGTTGTAGAAACTCCGTGTTTGAGAAACTCCGTGTTCGAGAAACTCCGCGTTAGAGAAACTCCATGTTGGAGAAAGTCCGTGTTGGAGAATGTCCGTGTTGGAGAAACTCCATGTTGGAGAAACTCCGTGTTGGAGAAACTTTATGTTGTAGAAACTCCGTGTTGGAGAAATTCCATGTTGTAGAAACTTCGTGTTGGAGAAACTCGGTGTTGGAGAAGCTCCCTGTTGAAGAAATTCTGTGTTGTAGAAACTCCGTGTTGGAGAAACTCCATGCTGCAGAAAATCCGTGCTGGGGAAACTACGCGCTGGAGAATCTCCGCGCTGGAGAGACTTCGTGTTGGAGAAACTCCGTGTTGCAGAAACTCCGTGTTGGAGAAACTCCGTGTGTGAGAAACTCCGTGATGGAGAAACTCCGTGTAGGAGAAGCTCCGTGTTGGAGAAACTTCGTATCGGAGAAAGTCCGTGTCGGAGAAACTCCGTGTCGCAGAAACTTCGTGTTGTAGAAACTTCGTGTTGGCGAAACTCCTTGTTGTAGAAACTCCGTGTTGGAGAAACTTATTGTTAGATAAACTCCGTGTTGGAGAAACTTCGTGCTGAAGAAACTCTGTGTCGGAGAAAGTCTGTGTCGGAGAAACTCCGTGTTGGAGAAACTCCGTGTCGGAGAAACTCCGTGTCGGAGAAACTCCGTGTTGGAGAAACTCCGTGTTAGAGAAACTCCATGTTGTAGAAACTTCGTGTTGGAGAAACGCCGTGTTGTAGAAGCTTCGTGTTGGCGAAACTCCATGTTGTAGAAACTTCGTGTTGGAGAAACCCTGTGTTGGAGAAACTTATTGTTAGAGAAACTTAGTGATGGAGAAACTTTGTGCTGGAGAAACTTTATGTTGTAGAAACTCCGTGTTGGAGAAACTCCATGTAGTAGAAACTCCGTGTTGGAGAAACTCTGTGTTGGAGAAACTCCTGTTGAAGGAACTCCGTGTTGTAGAAACTCCGTGTTGGAGATAATCTATGTTGGAGAAACTCCATGTTGGAGAAACTCCATGCTGCAGAAAATCCGCGCTGGGGAAACTACGCGCTGGAGAATCTCCGCGCTGGAGAGACTTCGTGTTGGAGAAACTTCGTGTTGGAGAAACTCCGTGTGTGAGAAACTCCGAGTTGGAGAAGCTCCGTGTTGGAGAAACTTCGTATCGGAGAAAGTCCGTGTCGGAGAAACTCCGTGTCGCAGAAACTCCGTGTTGTAGAAACTTCGTGTTGGCGAAACTTCTTGTTGTAGAAACTCCGTGTTGGAGAAACTTATTGTTAGATAAACTCCGTGTTGGAGAAACTTCGTGCTGGAGAAACTCTGTGTCGGAGAAACTCTGTGTCGGAGAAAGTCTGTGTCGGAGAAACTCCGTGTTGGAGAAACTCCGTGTCGGAGAAACTCCGTGCTGGGGAAACTTCGTGTTGGGGAAACGCCGTGTTGGAGAAATTCCATGTTGGAGAAACTCCGTGTTGGAGAAACTCCGTGTTGGAGAAACTCCGTGTTGGAGAAACTTCGTGTTGGAGAAAATCCTTGTTGGAGAAACTCCGTGCTATAGCAACTCCGTGTTGGAGAAACTCCGCGCTGGAGAAACTCCGTATTCGAAAAACTCCGTGTTGGAGGAACTCTGTGTTGGAGAAAGTCCGTGTTGGAGAATGTCCGTGTTGGAGAAACTCCATGTTGGAGAAACTCCGTGTTGGAGAAACTTTATGTTGTAGAAACTCCGTGTTGGAGAAATTCCATGTTGTAGAAACTTCGTGTTGGAGAAACTCGGTGTTGGAGAAGCTCCCTGTTGAAGAAATTCTGTGTTGTAGAAACTCCGTGTTGGAGAAACTCCATGCTGCAGAAAATCCGTGCTGGGGAAACTACGCGCTGGAGAATCTCCGCGCTGGAGAGACTTCGTGTTGGAGAAACTCCGTGTTGCAGAAACTCCGTGTTGGAGAAACTCCGTGTGTGAGAAACTCCGTGATGGAGAAACTCCGTGTAGGAGAAGCTCCGTGTTGGAGAAACTTCGTATCGGAGAAAGTCCGTGTCGGAGAAACTCCGTGTCGCAGAAACTTCGTGTTGTAGAAACTTCGTGTTGGCGAAACTCCTTGTTGTAGAAACTCCGTGTTGGAGAAACTTATTGTTAGATAAACTCCGTGTTGGAGAAACTTCGTGCTGAAGAAACTCTGTGTCGGAGAAAGTCTGTGTCGGAGAAACTCCGTGTTGGAGAAACTCCGTGTCGGAGAAACTCCGTGTCGGAGAAACTCCGTGTTGGAGAAACTCCGTGTTAGAGAAACTCCATGTTGTAGAAACTTCGTGTTGGAGAAACGCCGTGTTGTAGAAGCTTCGTGTTGGCGAAACTCCATGTTGTAGAAACTTCGTGTTGGAGAAACCCTGTGTTGGAGAAACTTATTGTTAGAGAAACTTAGTGATGGAGAAACTTTGTGCTGGAGAAACTTTATGTTGTAGAAACTCCGTGTTGGAGAAACTCCATGTAGTAGAAACTCCGTGTTGGAGAAACTCTGTGTTGGAGAAACTCCTGTTGAAGGAACTCCGTGTTGTAGAAACTCCGTGTTGGAGATAATCTATGTTGGAGAAACTCCATGTTGGAGAAACTCCATGCTGCAGAAAATCCGCGCTGGGGAAACTACGCGCTGGAGAATCTCCGCGCTGGAGAGACTTCGTGTTGGAGAAACTTCGTGTTGGAGAAACTCCGTGTGTGAGAAACTCCGAGTTGGAGAAGCTCCGTGTTGGAGAAACTTCGTATCGGAGAAAGTCCGTGTCGGAGAAACTCCGTGTCGCAGAAACTCCGTGTTGTAGAAACTTCGTGTTGGCGAAACTTCTTGTTGTAGAAACTCCGTGTTGGAGAAACTTATTGTTAGATAAACTCCGTGTTGGAGAAACTTCGTGCTGGAGAAACTCTGTGTCGGAGAAACTCTGTGTCGGAGAAAGTCTGTGTCGGAGAAACTCCGTGTTGGAGAAACTCCGTGTCGGAGAAACTCCGTGCTGGGGAAACTTCGTGTTGGGGAAACGCCGTGTTGGAGAAATTCCATGTTGGAGAAACTCCGTGTTGGAGAAACTCCGTGTTGGAGAAACTCCGTGTTGGAGAAACTTCGTGTTGGAGAAAATCCTTGTTGGAGAAACTCCGTGCTATAGCAACTCCGTGTTGGAGAAACTCCGCGCTGGAGAAACTCCGTATTCGAAAAACTCCGTGTTGGAGGAACTCTGTGTTGGAGAAACTCCGTGTTGGAGAAACTCCGCGCTGGAGAAACTTCGTGTTGGAGAAACTCCGCGTTGGAGAAACTCCGTGTTGGAGAAACTCCGTGTTGGAGAAACTCCGTGTCGGAGAAACTCCGTATTGGAGAAACTCCGTGTTGGAGAAACCTTATGTTGGAGAAACTCCAAGTCGAAGAAACTTCGTATTGGAGAAACTCCGTGTTGGAGAAACTTTATGTTGTTGAAACTCCGTGTTGGAGAAACTCCATGTTGTAGAAACTCCGTGTTGAAGAAACTCCGTGTTGGAGCAACTCCGTGTTGGAGAAACTCCGTGTTAGAGAAACTCCATGTTGGAGAAAGTCCGTGTTGGAGAATGTCCGTTTTGGAGAAACTCCGTGTTGGAGAAACTCCGTGTTGGAGAAACTATGTTGTAGAAACTCTGTGTTGGAGAAACTCCATGTTGTAGAAACTCCGTGTTGAAGAAACTCCGTGTTGGAGAAACTCCGTGTCGGAGAAACTCCGTGTTGGAGAAACTCTGTGTTGGAGAAAGTCCGTGTTGGAAAAACTCCGTGTTGGAGAAACTCCGTGTTGGAGAAACTCCGTGTTTTAGAAACTCCGTGTTGGAGAAACTCCGTGTTGTAGAAATTCTGTGTCAGAGGAACTCCGTGTTGGAGAAATTCTGTGTCGGAGAAATTCCTTGTTGGAGAAACTCCGTGCTGGAGAAACTCCTTGTTGGAGAAACTCCTTGTTGGAGAAACTCCGTGTTTTAGAAACTCCGTGTTGGAGAAACTCCGTGTTGTAGAAACTCCGTGTTAGAGAAACTCCATGTTGGAGAACCTTCTGGTTGGAGAAACTCCTTGTTGGAGAAAATCCTTGTTGGAGAAACTCCATGTTGGAGAAACTCCGTGTTGGAGAAACTCCGTGTTGTAGAAACTCCGTGTTCGAGAAACTCCGTGTTCGAGAAACTCCGCGTTAGAGAAACTCCATGTTGGAGAAAGTCCGTGTTGGAGAATGTCCGTGTTGGAGAAACTTCGTGTTGGAGAAACTCCGTGTGTGAGAAACTCCGAGTTGGAGAAGCTCCGTGTTGGAGAAACTTCGTATCGGAGAAAGTCCGTGTCGGAGAAACTCCGTGTCGCAGAAACTCCGTGTTGTAGAAACTTCTTGTTGGCGAAACTTCTTGTTGTAGAAACTCCGTGTTGGAGAAACTTATTGTTAGATAAACTCCGTGTTGGAGAAACTTCGTGCTGGAGAAACTCTGTGTCGGAGAAACTCTGTGTCGGAGAAAGTCTGTGTCGGAGAAACTCCGTGTTGGAGAAACTCCGTGTCGGAGAAACTCCGTGCTGGGGAAACTTCGTGTTGGGGAAACGCCGTGTTGGAGAAATTCCATGTTGGAGAAACTCCGTGTTGGAGAAACTCCGTGTTGGAGAAACTCCGTGTTGGAGAAACTTCGTGTTGGAGAAAATCCTTGTTGGAGAAACTCCGTGCTATAGCAACTCCGTGTTGGAGAAACTCCGCGCTGGAGAAACTCCGTATTCGAAAAACTCCGTGTTGGAGGAACTCTGTGTTGGAGAAACTCCGTGTTGGAGAAACTCCGCGCTGGAGAAACTTCGTGTTGGAGAAACTCCGCGTTGGAGAAACTCCGTGTTGGAGAAACTCCGTGTTGGAGAAACTCCGTGTCGGAGAAACTCCGTATTGGAGAAACTCCGTGTTGGAGAAACCTTATGTTGGAGAAACTCCATGTCGAAGAAACTTCGTATTGGAGAAACTCCGTGTTGGAGAAACTTTATGTTGTTGAAACTCCGTGTTGGAGAAACTCCATGTTGTAGAAACTCCGTGTTGAAGAAACTCCGTGTTGGAGAAACTCCGTGTTGGAGAAACTCCGTGTTAGAGAAACTCCATGTTGGAGAAAGTCCGTGTTGGAGAATGTCCGTTTTGGAGAAACTCCGTGTTGGAGAAACTCCGTGTTGGAGAAACTATGTTGTAGAAACTCTGTGTTGGAGAAACTCCATGTTGTAGAAACTCCGTGTTGAAGAAACTCCGTGTTGGAGAAACTCCGTGTCGGAGAAACTCCGTGTTGGAGAAACTCTGTGTTGGAGAAAGTCCGTGTTGGAAAAACTCCGTGTTGGAGAAACTCCGTGTTGGAGAAACTCCGTGTTTTAGAAACTCCGTGTTGGAGAAACTCCGTGTTGTAAAAATTCTGTGTCAGAGAAACTCCGTGTCGGAGAAACTCCGTGTTGGAGAAACTCCGTGTTGGAGAAATTCTGTGTCGGAGAAATTCCTTGTTGGAGAAACTCCGTGCTGGAGAAACTGCTTGTTGGAGAAACTCCTTGTTGGAGAAACTCCGTGTTTTAGAAACTCCGTGTTGGAGAAACTCCGTGTTGTAGAAACTCCGTGTTAGAGAAACTCCATGTTGGAGAACCTTCTGGTTGGAGAAACTCCTTGTTGGAGAAAATCCTTGTTGGAGAAACTCCATGTTGGAGAAACTCCGTGTTGGAGAAACTCCGTTTTGTAGAAACTCCGTGTTGGAGAAACTCCGTGTTCGAGAAACTCCGCGTTAGAGAAACTCCATGTTGGAGAAAGTCCGTGTTGGAGAATGTCCGTGTTGGAGAAACTCCATGTTGGAGAAACTCCGTGTTGGAGAAACTTTATGTTGTAGAAACTCCGTGTTGGAGAAATTCCATGTTGTAGAAACTTCGTGTTGGAGACACTCGGTGTTGGAGAAGCTCCCTGTTGAAGAAATTCCGTGTTGTAGAAACTCCGTGTTGTAGAAACTCCGTGTTGGAGATAATCCATGTTGGAGAAACTCCATGTTGGAGAAACTCCATGCTGCAGAAAATCCGTGCTGGGGAAACTACGCGCTGGAGAATCTCCGCGCTGGAGAGACTTCGTGTTGGAGAAACTCCGTGTTGCAGAAACTCCGTGTTGGAGAAACTCCGTGTGTGAGAAACTCCGTGATGGAGAAACTCCGTGTAGGAGAAGCTCCGTGTTGGAGAAACTTCGTGTCGGAGAAAGTCCGTGTTGGAGAAACTCCGTGTTGGAGAAACTCCGTGTTTTAGAAACTCCGTGTTGGAGAAACTCCGTGTTGGAGAAACTTCGTGTTGGAGAAAATCCTTGTTGGAGAAACTCCGTGCTATAGCAACTCCGTGTTGGAGAAACTCCACGCTGGAGAAACTCCGTGTTGGAGAAACTCCGCGTTGGAGAAACTCCGTGTTGGAGAAACTCCGTGTTGGAGAAACTCCGTGTCGGAGAAACTCCGTGTTGGAGAAACTTCGTATCGGAGAAAGTCCGTGTTGGAGAAACTCCGTGTTGGAGAAACTCCGTGTTTTAGAAACTCCGTGTTGGAGAAACTCCGTGTTGGAGAAACTTCGTGTTGGAGAAAATCCTTGTTGGAGAAACTCCGTGCTATAGCAACTCCGTGTTGGAGAAACTCCACGCTGGAGAAACTCCGTGTTGGAGAAACTCCGTGTTGGAGAAACTTTATGTTGTTGAAACTTCGTGTTGGAGAAACTCCATGTTGTAGAAACTCCGTGTTGAAGAAACTCCGTGTTGGAGAAACTCCGTGTTGGAGAAACTCCGTGTTAGAGAAACTTCATGTTGGAGAAAGTCCGTGTTGGAGAATGTCCGTTTTGGAGAAACTCCGTGTTGGAGAAACTCCGTGTTGGAGAAACTATGTTGTAGAAACTCTGTGTTGGAGAAACTCCATGTTGTAGAAACTCCGTGTTGAAGAAACTCCGTGTTGGAGAAACTCCGTGTCGGAGAAACTCCGTGTTGGAGAAACTCTGTGTTGGAGAAAGTCCGTGTTGGAAAAACTCCGTGTTGGAGAAACTCCGTGTTGGAGAAACTCCGTGTTTTAGAAACTCCGTGTTGGAGAAACTCCGTGTTGTAGAAATTCTGTGTCAGAGAAACTCCGTGTCGGAGAAACTCCGTGTTGGAGAAACTCCGTGTTGGAGAAATTCTGTGTCGGAGAAATTCCTTGTTGGAGAAACTCCGTGCTGGAGAAACTGCTTGTTGGAGAAACTCCTTGTTGGAGAAACTCCGTGTTTTAGAAACTCCGTGTTGGAGAAACTCCGTGTTGTAGAAACTCCGTGTTAGAGAAACTCCATGTTGGAGAACCTTCTGGTTGGAGAAACTCCTTGTTGGAGAAAATCCTTGTTGGAGAAACTCCATGTTGGAGAAACTCCGTGTTGGAGAAACTCCGTTTTGTAGAAACTCCGTGTTGGAGAAACTCCGTGTTCGAGAAACTCCGCGTTAGAGAAACTCCATGTTGGAGAAAGTCCGTGTTGGAGAATGTCCGTGTTGGAGAAACTCCATGTTGGAGAAACTCCGTGTTGGAGAAACTTTATGTTGTAGAAACTCCGTGTTGGAGAAATTCCATGTTGTAGAAACTTCGTGTTGGAGACACTCGGTGTTGGAGAAGCTCCCTGTTGAAGAAATTCCGTGTTGTAGAAACTCCGTGTTGTAGAAACTCCGTGTTGGAGATAATCCATGTTGGAGAAACTCCATGTTGGAGAAACTCCATGCTGCAGAAAATCCGTGCTGGGGAAACTACGCGCTGGAGAATCTCCGCGCTGGAGAGACTTCGTGTTGGAGAAACTCCGTGTTGCAGAAACTCCGTGTTGGAGAAACTCCGTGTGTGAGAAACTCCGTGATGGAGAAACTCCGTGTAGGAGAAGCTCCGTGTTGGAGAAACTTCGTGTCGGAGAAAGTCCGTGTTGGAGAAACTCCGTGTTGGAGAAACTCCGTGTTTTAGAAACTCCGTGTTGGAGAAACTCCGTGTTGGAGAAACTTCGTGTTGGAGAAAATCCTTGTTGGAGAAACTCCGTGCTATAGCAACTCCGTGTTGGAGAAACTCCACGCTGGAGAAACTCCGTGTTGGAGAAACTCCGCGTTGGAGAAACTCCGTGTTGGAGAAACTCCGTGTTGGAGAAACTCCGTGTCGGAGAAACTCCGTATTGGAGAAACTCCGTGTTGGAGAAACTTTATGTTGGAGAAACTCCATGTCGAAGTAACTTTGTATTGTAGAAACTCCGTGTTGGAGAAACTATATGTTGTAGAAACTCCGCGCTGGAGAAACTTCGTGTTGGAGAAACTCCGCGTTGGAGAAACTCCGTGTCGGAGAAACTCCGTGTTGGAGAAACTCCGTGTTGGAGAAACTCCGTGTTTTAGAAACTCCGTGTTGGAGAAACTCCGTGTTGGAGAAACTCTGTGTCGGAGAAATTACTTGTTGGAGAAACTCTGTGCTGGAGAAACTCCTTGTTGGAGAAACTCCTTGTTGAAGAAACTCCGTGTTGGAGAAACTCCGTGTTGGAGAAAACTCCGTGTTGGAGAAACTTCGTGTTTAAGAAATTCCGTGTTGGAGAAACTCCGTGTTGTAGAAACCGCGTGTTAGAGAAACTCCTGTTGGAGAACCTTCTGGTTGGAGAAACTCCTTGTTGGAGAAAATCCTTGTTGGAGAAAATTCATGTTGGAGAAACTCCGTGTTGTGGAAACTCCGTGATGGGGAGACGCCGAGATGGAGAAACTTCATGTTGTAGAAACTCCGTGTTGAAGAAACTCCGCGTTGGAGAAACTCCGTGTTGGAGAAACTCCGTGTTGGAGAAACTCCGTGTTAGAGAAACTCCATGTTGGAGAAAGTCCGTGTTGGAGAACGTCCGTGTTGGAGAAACTCCGTGTTGGAGAAACTCCGTGTTGGAGAAACTTTATGTTGTAGAAACTCCGTGTTGGAGAAACTCCGTGTTGGAGAAACTTTATGTTGTAGAAACTCCGTGTTGGAGAAATTCCATGTTGTAGAAACTTCGTGTTGGAGAAACTCGGTGTTGGAGAAGCTCCCTGTTGAAGAAATTCCGTGTTGTAGAAACTCCGTGTTGGAGAAACTCCATGCTGCAGAAAATCCGTGCTGGGGAAACTACGCGCTGGAGAATCTCCGCGCTGGAGAGACTTCGTGTTGGAGAAACTCCGTGTTGCAGAAACTCCGTGTTGGAGAAACTCCGTGTGTGAGAAACTCCGTGATGGAGAAACTCCGTGTAGGAGAAGCTCCGTGTTGGAGAAACTTCGTATCGGAGAAAGTCCGTGTCGGAGAAACTCCGTGTCGCAGAAACTTCGTGTTGTAGAAACTTCGTGTTGGCGAAACTCCTTGTTGTAGAAACTGCGTGTTGGAGAAACTTATTGTTAGATAAACTCCGTGTTGGAGAAACTTCGTGCTGAAGAAACTCTGTGTCGGAGAAACTCTGTGTTGGAGAAAGTCTGTGTCGGAGAAACTCCGTGTTGGAGAAACTCCGTGTCGGAGAAACTCCGTGTCGGAGAAACTCCGTGTTGGAGAAACTCCGTGTTAGAGAAACTCCAAGTTGTAGAAACTTCGTGTTGGAGAAACGCCGTGTTGTAGAAGCTTCGTGTTGGCGAAACTCCATGTTGTAGAAACTTCGTGTTGGAGAAACCCTGTGTTGGAGAAACTTATTGTTAGAGAAACTTAGTGATGGTGAAACTTCGTGCTGGAGAAACTTTATGTTGTAGAAACTCCGTGTTGGAGAAACTCCATGTAGTAGAAACTCCGTGTTGGAGAAACTCTGTGTTGGAGAAACTCCTGTTGAAGGAACTCCGTGTTGTAGAAACTCCGTGTTGGAGATAATCTATGTTGGAGAAACTCCATGTTGGAGAAACTCCATGCTGCAGAAAATCCGCGCTGGGGAAACTACGTGCTGGAGAATCTCCGCGCTGGAGAGACTTCGTGTTGGAGAAACTCCGTGTTGGAGAAACTCCGTGTGTGAGAAACTCCGAGTTGGAGAAGCTCCGTGTTGGAGAAACTTCGTATCGGAGAAAGTCCGTGTCGGAGAAACTCCGTGTCGCAGAAACTCCGTGTTGTAGAAACTTCGTGTTGGCGAAACTTCTTGTTGTAGAAACTCCGTGTTGGAGAAACTTATTGTTAGATAAACTCCGTGTTGGAGAAACTTCGTGCTGGAGAAACTCTGTGTCGGAGAAACTCTGTGTCGGAGAAAGTCTGTGTCGGAGAAACTCCGTATTGGAGAAACTCTGTGTTGGAGAAACTCCGTGTTCGAGAAACTCCGCGTTAGAGAAACTCCATGTTGGAGAAAGTCCGTGTTGGAGAATGTCCGTGTTGGAGAAACTCCATGTTGGAGAAACTCCGTGTTGGAGAAACTTTATGTTGTAGAAACTCCGTGTTGGAGAAATTCCATGTTGTAGAAACTTCGTGTTGGAGAAACTCGGTGTTGGAGAAGCTCCCTGTTGAAGAAATTCCGTGTTGTAGAAACTCCGTGTTGTAGAAACTCCGTGTTGGAGATAATCCATGTTGGAGAAACTCCATGTTGGAGAAATTCCATGCTGCAGAAAATCCGTGCTGGGGAAACTACGCGCTGGAGAATCTCCGCGCTGGAGAGACTTCGTGTTGGAGAAACTCCGTGTTGCAGAAACTCCGTGATGGAGAAACTCCGTGTAGGAGAAGCTCCGTGTTGGAGAAACTTCGTATCGGAGAAAGTCCGTGTTGGAGAAACTCCGTGTTGGAGAAACTCCGTGTTTATAAACTCCGTGTTGGAGAAACTCCGTGTTGGAGAAACTTCGTGTTGGAGAAAATCCTTGTTGGAGAAACTCCGTGCTATAGCAACTCCGTGTTGGAGAAACTCCGCGCTGGAGAAACTCCGTGTTGGAGAAACTCCGCGTTGGAGAAACTCCGTGTTGGAGAAACTCCGTGTTGGAGAAACTCCGTGTCGGAGAAACTCCGTATTGGAGAAACTCCGTGTTGGAGAAACTTTATGTTGGAGAAACTCCATGTCGAAGTAACTTCGTATTGTAGAAACTCCGTGTTGGAGAAACTTTATGTTGTAGAAACTCCGCGCTGGAGAAACTTCGTGTTGGAGAAACTCCGCGTTGGAGAAACTCCGTGTCGGAGAAACTCCGTGTTGGAGAAACTCCGTGTTGGAGAAACTCCGTGTTTTAGAAACTCCGTGTTGGAGAAACTCCGTGTTGGAGAAACTCTGTGTCGGAGAAATTACTTGTTGGAGAAACTCTGTGCTGGAGAAACTCCTTGTTGGAGAAACTCCTTGTTGAAGAAACTCCGTGTTGGAGAAACTCCGTGTTGGAGAAAACTCCGTGTTGGAGAAACTTCGTGTTTAAGAAATTCCGTGTTGGAGAAACTCCGTGTTGTAGAAACCGCGTGTTAGAGAAACTCCTGTTGGAGAACCTTCTGGTTGGAGAAACTCCTTGTTGGAGAAAATCCTTGTTGGAGAAAATTCATGTTGGAGAAACTCCGTGTTGTGGAAACTCCGTGATGGGGAGACGCCGAGATGGAGAAACTTCATGTTGTAGAAACTCCGTGTTGAAGAAACTCCGCGTTGGAGAAACTCCGTGTTGGAGAAACTCCGTGTTGGAGAAACTCCGTGTTAGAGAAACTCCATGTTGGAGAAAGTCCGTGTTGGAGAACGTCCGTGTTGGAGAAACTCCGTGTTGGAGAAACTCCGTGTTGGAGAAACTTTATGTTGTAGAAACTCCGTGTTGGAGAAACTCTGTGTTGGAGAAACTCCCTGTTGAAGAAACTCCGTGTTGTAGAAACTCCGTGTTGTAGAAACTCCCTGTTGGAGATAATCCATGTTGGAGAAACTCCATGTTGGAGAAACTCCATGCTGCATAAAATCCGCGCAGGGGAAACTAAGCGCTGGAGAATCTCCGCGCTGGAGAGACTTCGTGTTGGAGAAACTCCGTGTTGCAGAAACTCCGTGTTGGAGAAACTCCGTGTTGGAGAACCTCCGTGTTGGAGAAACTTCGTATCGGAGAAAGTCGGTGTCGGAGAAACTCCGTGTCGCAGAAACTCCGTGTTGTAGAAACTTCGTGTTGGCGAAACTCCTTGTTGTAGAAACTCCGTGTTGGAGAAACTTACTGTTAGATAAACTCCGTGTTGGAGAAACTTCGTGCTGGAGAAACTCTGTGTCGGAGAAACTCTGTGTCGGAGAATCTCCGTGTTGGAGAAAATTCGTGTTGTAGAAACTCTGTGTCAGAGAAACTCCGTGTTGGAGAAACTCCGTGTTGTAGAAACTCTGTGTCAGAGAAACTCCGTGCCGGAGAAACTCCGTGTTGGAGAAACTCCGTGTTGGAGAAACTCTGTGTCGGAGAAACTCTGTGTCGGAGAAATTCCTTGTTGGAGAAACTCCGTGCTGGAGAAACTCCTTGTTGGAGAAACTCCTTGTTGGAGAAACTCCGTTTTGGAGAAACTCCGTGTTGGACAAAACTCCGTGTAGGAGAAACTCCGTGTTTTAGAAACTCCGTGTTGGAGAAACTCCGTGTTGTAGAAACTCTGTGTCAGAGAAACTCCGTGTCGGAGAAACTCCGTGTCGGAGAAACTCCGTGTTGGAGAAACTCCGTGTTGGAGAAACTCCGTGTTAGAGAAACTCTATGTTGGAGAACCTTCTTGTTGGAGAAACTCCTTGTTGGAGAAAATCCTTGTTGGAGAAACTCCATGTTGGAGAAACTCCGTGCTGGAGAAACTCCGTGTTGTGGAAACTCCATGTTGTAGAAACTCCGTGTTGAAGAAACTCCATGTTGGAGAAACTCCGTGTCGGAGAAACTCTGTGTTGGAGAAAGTCCGTGTTGGAGAAACTCCGTGTTGGAGAAACTCCGTGTTGGAGAAACTCCGTGTTTTAGAAACTCCGTGTTGGAGAAACTCCGTGTTGGAGAAACTCCGTGTTGGAGAAACTCCATGTTGGAGAAAGTCCGTGTTGGAGAATGTCCGTGTTGGAGAAACTCCGTGTTGGAGAAACTTTATGTTGTAGAAACTCCGTGTTGGAGAAACTCTGTGTTGGAGAAACTCCCTGTTGAAGGAACTCCGTGTTGTAGAAACTCCGTGTTGTAGAAACTCCCTGTTGGAGATAATCCATGTTGGAGAAACTCCATGCTGCAGAAAATCCGCGCTGGGGAAACTACGCGCTGGAGAATCTCCGCGCTGAAGAGACTTCGTGTTGGAGAAACTCCGTGTTGCAGAAACTCCGTGTTGGAGAAACTCCGTGTTTGAGAAACTCCGTGTTGGAGAAACTCCGTGTTGGAGAACCTCCGTGTTGGAGAAACTTCGTATCGGAGAAAGTTCGTGTCGGAGAAACACCGTGTCGCAGAAACTCCGTGTTGTAGAAACTTCGTGTTGGCGAAACTCCTTGTTGTAGAAACTCCGTGTTGGAGAAACTTATTGTTAGATAAACTCCGTGTTGGAGAAACTTCGTGCTGGAGAAACTCTGTGTCGGAGAAACTCTGTGTCGATAAAGTCTGTGTCGGAGAAACTCCGTGTTGGAGAAAATCCGTGTTGGAGAAACTCCGTGTGTGAGAAACTCCGTGTTGGAGAAACTCCGTGTTGGAGAAGCTCCGTGTTGGAGAAACTTCGTATCGGAGAAATTCCGTGTCGGAGAAACTCCTTGTCGCAGAAACTCCGTGTTGTAGAAACTTCGTGTTGGCGAAACTCCTTGTTGTAGAAACTCCGTGTTGGAGAAACTTATTGTTAGATAAACTCCGTGTTGGAGAAACTTCGTGCTGGAGAAACTCTGTGTCGGAGAAACTCTGTGTCGGAGAAAGTCTGTGTCGGAGAAACTCCGTGTTGGAGAAACTCCGTGTTGGAGAAACTCCGTGCTAGAGAAACTCCGTGTTTGAGACACTCCACGTTGGAGAATCTTCTTGTTGGAAAAAACCTTGTTGGAGAGACTCCGTGTCGGAGAAACTCCGTGTCAGAGAAACTCCGTGTTGGAGAAACTCCGTGTTGGAGAAACTCCGTGTTGGAGAAACTCCGAGTTGGAGAAACTTCGTGTTGGAGAAAATCCTTGTTGGAGAAACTCCGTGCTATAGCAACTCCGTGTTGGAGAAACTCCGCGCTGGAGAAACTCCGTGTTCGAAAAACTCCGTGTTGGAGGAACTCTGTGTTGGAGAAACCCCGTGTTGGAGAAACTCCGCGCTGGAGAAACTTCGTGTTGGAGAAACTCCGCGTTGGAGAAACTCCGTGTTGGAGAAACTCCGTGTTGGAGAAACTCCGTGTCGGAGAAACTCCGTGTTGGAGAAACTCCGTGTTGGAGAAACTCTGTGTCGGAGAAATTACTTGTTGGAGAAACTCTGTGCTGGAGAAACTCCTTGTTGGAGAAACTCCTTGTTGAAGAAACACCGTGTTGGAGAAACTCCGTGTTGGAGAAAACTCCGTGTTGGAGAAACTTCGTGTTTAAGAAACTCCGTGTTGGAGAAACTCCGTGTTGTAGAAACCGCTTGTTAGAGAAACTCCTGTTGGAGAACCTTCTGGTTGGAGAAACTCCTTGTTGGAGAAAATCCTTGTTGGAGAAACTTCATGTTGGAGAAACTCCGTGTTGGAGAAACTCCGTGTTGTGGAAACTCCGTGATGGGGAAACGCCGAGATGGAGAAACTTCATGTTGTAGAAACTCCGTGTTGAAGAAACTCCGTGTTGGAGAAACTCCGTGTTGGAGAAACTCCGTGTTGGAGAAACTCCGTGTTAGAGAAACTCCATGTTGGAGAAAGTCCGTGTTGGAGAAACTCCGTGTTGGAGAAACTCTGTGTTGGAGAAACTTTATGTTGTAGAAACTCTGTGTTGGAGAAACTCTGTGTTGGAGAAACTCCCAGTTGAAGAAACTCCGTGTTGTAGAAACTCCGTGTTGTAGAAACTCCCTGTTGGAGATAATCCATGTTGGAGAAACTCCATGCTGCAGAAAATCCGCGCTGGGGAAACTACGCGCTGGAGAATCTCCGCGCTGAAGAGACTTCGTGTTGGAGAAACTCCGTGTTGCAGAAACTCCGTGTTGGAGAAACTCCGTGTTTGAGAAACTCCGTGTTGGAGAAACTCCGTGTTGGAGAACCTCCGTGTTGGAGAAACTTCGTATCGGAGAAAGTCCGTGTCGGAGAAACACCGTGTCGCAGAAACTCCGTGTTGTAGAAACTTCGTGTTGGCGAAACTCCTTGTTGTAGAAACTCCGTGTTGGAGAAACTTATTGTTAGATAAACTCCGTGTTGGAGAAACTTCGTGCTGGAGAAACTCTGTGTCGGAGAAACTCTGTGTCGATAAAGTCTGTGTCGGAGAAACTCCGTGTTGGAGAAAATCCGTGTTGGAGAAACTCCGTGTGTGAGAAACTCCGTGTTGGAGAAACTCCGTGTTGGAGAAGCTCCGTGTTGGAGAAACTTCTTATCGGAGAAATTCCGTGTCGGAGAAACTCCTTGTCGCAGAAACTCCGTGTTGTAGAAACTTCGTGTTGGCGAAACTCCTTGTTGTAGAAACTCCGTGTTGGAGAAACTTATTGTTAGATAAACTCCGTGTTGGAGAAACTTCGTGCTGGAGAAACTCTGTGTCGGAGAAACTCTGTGTCGGAGAAAGTCTGTGTCGGAGAAACTCCGTGTTGGAGAAACTCCGTGTTGGAGAAACTCCGTGCTAGAGAAACTCCGTGTTTGAGACACTCCACGTTGGAGAATCTTCTTGTTGGAAAAACCTTGTTTGAGAAACTCCTTGTTGGAGAGACTCCATGTCGGAGAAACTCCGTGTCAGAGAAACTCCGTGTTGGAGAAACTCCGTGTTGGAGAAACTCCGTGTTGGAGAAACTCCGTGTTGGAGAAACTCCGTGTTGGAGAAACTCCGTGTTAGAGAAACTTCATGTTGGAGAAAGTCCGTGTTGGAGAATGTCCGTTTTGGAGAAACTCCGTGTTGGAGAAACTCCGTGTTGGAGAAACTATGTTGTAGAAACTCTGTGTTGGAGAAACTCCATGTTGTAGAAACTCCGTGTTGAAGAAACTCCGTGTTGGAGAAACTCCGTGTCGGAGAAACTCCGTGTTGGAGAAACTCTGTGTTGGAGAAAGTCCGTGTTGGAAAAACTCCGTGTTGGAGAAACTCCGTGTTTGAGAAACTCCGTGTTTTAGAAACTCCGTGTTGGAGAAACTCCGTGTTGTAGAAATTCTGTGTCAGAGAAACTCCGTGTCGGAGAAACTCCGTGTTGGAGAAACTCCGTGTTGGAGAAATTCTGTGTCGGAGAAATTCCTTGTTGGAGAAACTCCGTGCTGGAGAAACTCCTTGTTGGAGAAACTCCTTGTTGGAGAAACTCCGTGTTTTAGAAACTCCGTGTTGGAGAAACTCCGTGTTGTAGAAACTCCGTGTTAGAGAAACTCCATGTTGGAGAACCTTCTGGTTGGAGAAACTCCTTGTTGGAGAAAATCCTTGTTGGAGAAACTCCATGTTGGAGAAACTCCGTGTTGGAGAAACTCCGTTTTGTAGAAACTCCGCGTTGGAGAAACTCCGTGTTCGAGAAACTCCGCGTTAGAGAAACTCCATGTTGGAGAAAGTCCGTGTTGGAGAATGTCCGTGTTGGAGAAACTCCATGTTGGAGAAACTCCGTGTTGGAGAAACTTTATGTTGTAGAAACTCCGTGTTGGAGAAATTCCATGTTGTAGAAACTTCGTGTTGGAGAAACTCGGTGTTGGAGAAGCTCCCTGTTGAAGAAATTCCGTGTTGTAGAAACTCCGTGTTGTAGAAACTCCGTGTTGGAGATAATCCATGTTGGAGAAACTCCATGTTGGAGAAACTCCATGCTGCAGAAAATCCGTGCTGGGGAAACTACGCGCTGGAGAATCTCCGCGCTGGAGAGACTTCGTGTTGGAGAAACTCCGTGTTGCAGAAACTCCGTGTTGGAGAAACTCCGTGTGTGAGAAACTCCGTGATGGAGAAACTCCGTGTAGGAGAAGCTCCGTGTTGGAGAAACTTCGTATCGGAGAAAGTCCGTGTTGGAGAAACTCCGTGTTGGAGAAACTCCGTGTTTTAGAAACTCCGTGTTGGAGAAACTCCGTGTTGGAGAAACTTCGTGTTGGAGAAAATCCTTGTTGGAGAAACTCCGTGCTATAGCAACTCCGTGTTGGAGAAACTCCACGCTGGAGAAACTCCGTGTTGGAGAAACTCCGCGTTGGAGAAACTCCGTGTTGGAGAAACTCCGTGTTGGAGAAACTCCGTGTCGGAGAAACTCCGTATTGGAGAAACTCCGTGTTGGAGAAACTTTATGTTGGAGAAACTCCATGTCGAAGTAACTTCGTATTGTAGAAACTCCGTGTTGGAGAAACTATATGTTGTAGAAACTCCGCGCTGGAGAAACTTCGTGTTGGAGAAACTCCGCGTTGGAGAAACTCCGTGTCGGAGAAACTCCGTGTTGGAGAAACTCCGTGTTGGAGAAACTCCGTGTTTTAGAAACTCCGTGTTGGAGAAACTCCGTGTTGGAGAAACTCTGTGTCGGAGAAATTACTTGTTGGAGAAACTCTGTGCTGGAGAAACTCCTTGTTGGAGAAACTCCTTGCTGAAGAAACTCCGTGTTGGAGAAACTCCGTGTTGGAGAAAACTCCGTGTTGGAGAAACTTCGTGTTTAAGAAATTCCGTGTTGGAGAAACTCCGTGTTGTAGAAACCGCGTGTTAGAGAAACTCCTGTTGGAGAACCTTCTGGTTGGAGAAACTCCTTGTTGGAGAAAATCCTTGTTGGAGAAAATTCATGTTGGAGAAACTCCGTGTTGTGGAAACTCCGTGATGGGGAGACGCCGAGATGGAGAAACTTCATGTTGTAGAAACTCCGTGTTGAAGAAACTCCGCGTTGGAGAAACTCCGTGTTGGAGAAACTCCGTGTTGTAGAAACTCCGTGTTAGAGAAACTCCATGTTGGAGAAAGTCCGTGTTGGAGAACGTCCGTGTTGGAGAAACTCCGTGTTGGAGAAACTCCGTGTTGGAGAAACTTTATGTTGTAGAAACTCCGTGTTGGAGAAACTCCGTGTTGGAGAAACTTTATGTTGTAGAAACTCCGTGTTGGAGAAATTCCATGTTGTAGAAACTTCGTGTTGGAGAAACTCGGTGTTGGAGAAGCTCCCTGTTGAAGAAATTCCGTGTTGTAGAAACTCCGTGTTGGAGAAACTCCATGCTGCAGAAAATCCGTGCTGGGGAAACTACGCGCTGGAGAATCTCCGCGCTGGAGAGACTTCGTGTTGGAGAAACTCCGTGTTGCAGAAACTCCGTGTTGGAGAAACTCCGTGTGTGAGAAACTCCGTGATGGAGAAACTCCGTGTAGGAGAAGCTCCGTGTTGGAGAAACTTCGTATCGGAGAAAGTCCGTGTCGGAGAAACTCCGTGTCGCAGAAACTTCGTGTTGTAGAAACTTCGTGTTGGCGAAACTCCTTGTTGTAGAAACTGCGTGTTGGAGAAACTTATTGTTAGATAAACTCCGTGTTGGAGAAACTTCGTGCTGAAGAAACTCTGTGTCGGAGAAACTCTGTGTCGGAGAAAGTCTGTGTCGGAGAAACTCCGTGTTGGAGAAACTCCGTGTCGGAGAAACTCCGTGTCTGAGAAACTCCGTGTTGGAGAAACTCCGTGTTAGAGAAACTCCAAGTTGTAGAAACTTCGTGTTGGAGAAACGCCGTGTTGTAGAAGCTTCGTGTTGGCGAAACTCCATGTTGTAGAAACTTCGTGTTGGAGAAACC
Organism: Amblyomma americanum; assembly: GCF_052857255.1. Lineage (NCBI taxonomy): Eukaryota > Metazoa > Arthropoda > Arachnida > Ixodida > Ixodidae > Amblyomma > Amblyomma americanum. The sequence continues at coordinate 205,115 of NW_027526574.1, read as the reverse complement.
TTGTGTTGGAGAAACTTATTGTTAGAGAAACTTAGTGATGGTGAAACTTCGTGCTGGAGAAACTTTATGTTGTAGAAACTCCGTGTTGGAGAAACTCCATGTAGTAGAAACTCCGTGTTGGAGAAACTCTGTGTTGGAGAAACTCCTGTTGAAGGAACTCCGTGTTGTAGAAACTCCGTGTTGGAGATAATCTATGTTGGAGAAACTCCATGTTGGAGAAACTCCATGCTGCAGAAAATCCGCGCTGGGGAAACTACGTGCTGGAGAATCTCCGCGCTGGAGAGACTTCGTGTTGGAGAAACTCCGTGTTGGAGAAACTCCGTGTGTGAGAAACTCCGAGTTGGAGAAGCTCCGTGTTGGAGAAACTTCGTATCGGAGAAAGTCCGTGTCGGAGAAACTCCGTGTCGCAGAAACTCCGTGTTGTAGAAACTTCGTGTTGGCGAAACTTCTTGTTGTAGAAACTCCGTGTTGGAGAAACTTATTGTTAGATAAACTCCGTGTTGGAGAAACTTCGTGCTGGAGAAACTCTGTGTCGGAGAAACTCTGTGTCGGAGAAAGTCTGTGTCGGAGAAACTCCGTATTGGAGAAACTCCGTGTTGGAGAAACTCCGTGTTCGAGAAACTCCGCGTTAGAGAAACTCCATGTTGGAGAAAGTCCGTGTTGGAGAATGTCCGTGTTGGAGAAACTCCATGTTGGAGAAACTCCGTGTTGGAGAAACTTTATGTTGTAGAAACTCCGTGTTGGAGAAATTCCATGTTGTAGAAACTTCGTGTTGGAGAAACTCGGTGTTGGAGAAGCTCCCTGTTGAAGAAATTCCGTGTTGTAGAAACTCCGTGTTGTAGAAACTCCGTGTTGGAGATAATCCATGTTGGAGAAACTCCATGCTGCAGAAAATCCGTGCTGGGGAAACTACGCGCTGGAGAATCTCCGCGCTGGAGAGACTTCGTGTTGGAGAAACTCCGTGTTGCAGAAACTCCGTGATGGAGAAACTCCGTGTAGGAGAAGCTCCGTGTTGGAGAAACTTCGTATCGGAGAAAGTCCGTGTTGGAGAAACTCCGTGTTGGAGAAACTCCGTGTTTATAAACTCCGTGTTGGAGAAACTCCGTGTTGGAGAAACTTCGTGTTGGAGAAAATCCTTGTTGGAGAAACTCCGTGCTATAGCAACTCCGTGTTGGAGAAACTCCGCGCTGGAGAAACTCCGTGTTGGAGAAACTCCGCGTTGGAGAAACTCCGTGTTGGAGAAACTCCTTGTTGGAGAAACTCCGTGTCGGAGAAACTCCGTATTGGAGAAACTCCGTGTTGGAGAAACTTTATGTTGGAGAAACTCCATGTCGAAGTAACTTCGTATTGTAGAAACTCCGTGTTGGAGAAACTTTATGTTGTAGAAACTCCGCGCTGGAGAAACTTCGTGTTGGAGAAACTCCGCGTTGGAGAAACTCCGTGTCGGAGAAACTCCGTGTTGGAGAAACTCCGTGTTGGAGAAACTCCGTGTTTTAGAAACTCCGTGTTGGAGAAACTCCGTGTTGGAGAAACTCTGTGTCGGAGAAATTACTTGTTGGAGAAACTCTGTGCTGGAGAAACTCCTTGTTGGAGAAACTCCTTGTTGAAGAAACTCCGTGTTGGAGAAACTCCGTGTTGGAGAAAACTCCGTGTTGGAGAAACTTCGTGTTTAAGAAATTCCGTGTTGGAGAAACTCCGTGTTGTAGAAACCGCGTGTTAGAGAAACTCCTGTTGGAGAACCTTCTGGTTGGAGAAACTCCTTGTTGGAGAAAATCCTTGTTGGAGAAAATTCATGTTGGAGAAACTCCGTGTTGTGGAAACTCCGTGATGGGGAGACGCCGAGATGGAGAAACTTCATGTTGTAGAAACTCCGTGTTGAAGAAACTCCGCGTTGGAGAAACTCCGTGTTGGAGAAACTCCGTGTTGGAGAAACTCCGTGTTAGAGAAACTCCATGTTGGAGAAAGTCCGTGTTGGAGAACGTCCGTGTTGGAGAAACTCCGTGTTGGAGAAACTCCGTGTTGGAGAAACTCCGTGTTGGAGAAACTTTATGTTGTATAAACTCCGTGTTGGAGAAACTCTGTGTTGGAGAAACTCCCTGTTGAAGAAACTCGGTGTTGTAGAAACTCCGTGTTGTAGAAACTCCCTGTTGGAGATAATCCATGTTGGAGAAACTCCATGTTGGAGAAACTCCATGCTGCATAAAATCCGCGCAGGGGAAACTAAGCGCTGGAGAATCTCCGCGCTGGAGAGACTTCGTGTTGGAGAAACTCCGTGCCGTGTTGCAGAAACTCCGTGTTGGAGAAACTCCGTGTTGGAGAACCTCCGTGTTGGAAAAACTTCGTATCGGAGAAAGTCGGTGTCGGAGAAACTCCGTGTCGCAGAAACTCCGTGTTGTAGAAACTTCGTGTTGGCGAAACTCCTTGTTGTAGAAACTCCGTGTTGGAGAAACTTACTGTTAGATAAACTCCGTGTTGGAGAAACTTCGTGCTGGAGAAACTCTGTGTCGGAGAAACTCTGTGTCGGAGAATCTCCGTGTTGGAGAAAATTCGTGTTGTAGAAACTCTGTGTCAGAGAAACTCCGTGTTGGAGAAACTCCGTGTTGTAGAAACTCTGTGTCAGAGAAACTCCGTGCCGGAGAAACTCCGTGTTGGAGAAACTCCGTGTTGGAGAAACTCTGTGTCGGAGAAACTCTGTGTCGGAGAAATTCCTTGTTGGAGAAACTCCGTGCTGGAGAAACTCCTTGTTGGAGAAACTCCTTGTTGGAGAAACTCCGTTTTGGAGAAACTCCGTGTTGGAGAAAACTCCGTGTAGGAGAAACTCCGTGTTTTAGAAACTCCGTGTTGGAGAAACTCCGTGTTGTAGAAACTCTGTGTCAGAGAAACTCCGTGTCGGAGAAACTCCGTGTCGGAGAAACTCCGTGTTGGAGAAACTCCGTGTTGGAGAAACTCCGTGTTAGAGAAACTCTATGTTGGAGAACCTTGTTGGAGAAACTCCTTGTTGGAGAAAATCCTTGTTGGAGAAACTCCATGTTGGAGAAACTCCGTGCTGGAGAAACTCCATGTTGTAGAAACTCCGTGTTGAAGAAACTCCATGTTGGAGAAACTCCGTGTCGGAGAAACTCTGTGTTGGAGAAAGTCCGGTGTTGGAGAAACTCCGTGTTGGAGAAACTCCGTGTTGAGAGAAACTCCGTGTTTTAGAAACTCCGTGTTGGAGAAACTCCGTGTTGGAGAAACTCCGTGTTGGAGAAACTCCGTGTTGGAGAAACTCCATGTTGGAGAAAGTCCGTGTTGGAGAATGTCCGTGTTGGAGAAACTCCGTGTTGGAGAAACTTTATGTTGTAGAAACTCCGTGTTGGAGAAACTCTGTGTTGGAGAAACTCCCTGTTGAAGGAACTCCGTGTTGTAGAAACTCCGTGTTGTAGAAACTCCCTGTTGGAGATAATCCATGTTGGAGAAACTCCATGCTGCAGAAAATCCGCGCTGGGGAAACTACGCGCTGGAGAATCTCCGCGCTGAAGAGACTTCGTGTTGGAGAAACTCCGTGTTGCAGAAACTCCGTGTTGGAGAAACTCTGTGTTTGAGAAACTCCGTGTTGGAGAAACTCCGTGTTGGAGAACCTCCGTGTTGGAGAAACTTCGTATCGGAGAAAGTCCGTGTCGGAGAAACACCGTGTCGCAGAAACTCCGTGTTGTAGAAACTTCGTGTTGGCGAAACTCCTTGTTGTAGAAACTCCGTGTTGGAGAAACTTATTGTTAGATAAACTCCGTGTTGGAGAAACTTCGTGCTGGAGAAACTCTGTGTCGGAGAAACTTTGTGTCGATAAAGTCTGTGTCGGAGAAACTCCGTGTTGGAGAAAATCCGTGTTGGAGAAACTCCGTGTGTGAGAAACTCCGTGTTGGAGAAACTCCGTGTTGGAGAAGCTCCGTGTTGGAGAAACTTCGTATCGGAGAAATTCCGTGTCGGAGAAACAAACTCCTTGTCGCAGAAACTCCGTGTTGTAGAAACTTCGTGTTGGCGAAACTCCTTGTTGTAGAAACTCCGTGTTGGAGAAACTTATTGTTAGATAAACTCCGTGTTGGAGAAACTTCGTGCTGGAGAAACTCTGTGTCGGAGAAACTCTGTGTCGGAGAAAGTCTGTGTCGGAGAAACTCCGTGTTGGAGAAACTCCGTGTTGGAGAAACTCCGTGCTAGAGAAACTCCGTGTTTGAGACACTCCACGTTGGAGAATCTTCTTGTTGGAAAAAACCTTGTTTGAGAAACTCCTTGTTGGAGAGACTCCGTGTCGGAGAAACTCCGTGTCAGAGAAACTCCGTGTTGGAGAAACTCCGTGTTGGAGAAACTCCGTGTTGGAGAAACTCCGTGTTGGAGAAACTTCGTGTTGGAGAAAATCCTTGTTGGAGAAACTCCGTGCTATAGCAACTCCGTGTTGGAGAAACTCCGCGCTGGAGAAACTCCGTGTTCGAAAAACTCCGTGTTGGAGGAACTCTGTGTTGGAGAAACCCCGTGTTGGAGAAACTCCGCGCTGGAGAAACTTCGTGTTGGAGAAACTCCGCGTTGGAGAAACTCCGTGTTGGAGAAACTCCGTGTTGGAGAAACTCCGTGTCGGAGAAACTCCGTGTTGGAGAAACTCCGTGTTGGAGAAACTCTGTGTCGGAGAAATTACTTGTTGGAGAAACTCTGTGCTGGAGAAACTCCTTGTTGGAGAAACTCCTTGTTGAAGAAACACCGTGTTGGAGAAACTCCGTGTTGGAGAAAACTCCGTGTTGGAGAAACTTCGTGTTTAAGAAACTCCGTGTTGGAGAAACTCCGTGTTGTAGAAACCGCGTGTTAGAGAAACTCCTGTTGGAGAACCTTCTGGTTGGAGAAACTCCTTGTTGGAGAAACTTCATGTTGGAGAAACTCCGTGTTGGAGAAACTCCGTGTTGTGGAAACTCCGTGATGGGGAAACGCCGAGATGGAGAAACTTCATGTTGTAGAAACTCCGTGTTGAAGAAACTCCGTGTTGGAGAAACTCCGTGTTGGAGAAACTCCGTGTTGGAGAAACTCCGTGTTAGAGAAACTCCATGTTGGAGAAAGTCCGTGTTGGAGAACGTCCGTGTTGGAGAAACTCCGTGTTGGAGAAACTCTGTGTTGGAGAAACTTTATGTTGTAGAAACTCCGTGTTGGAGAAACTCTGTGTTGGAGAAACTCCCTGTTGAAGAAACTCCGTGTTGTAGAAACTCCGTGTTGTAGAAACTCCCTGTTGGAGATAATCCATGTTGGAGAAACTCCATGCTGCAGAAAATCCGCGCTGGGGAAACTACGCGCTGGAGAATCTCCGCGCTGAAGAGACTTCGTGTTGGAGAAACTCCGTGTTGCAGAAACTCCGTGTTGGAGAAATGGAGTGCTCTGCTGTGCGACTCCCGCGCCGCCCTCAGCCGCCTGCAATCTAACGGCCGCGGTACCCCACTAGTGCGGGAAATTCGCTCGCGCATCGAGCGCCTCGCGCAGAGAGGTTGTGCCGTGCGTGCACAGTGGGTGCCCGGTCACTGCGGCATCGCCGGCAACGAAGAAGCTGACGACCTCGCGACCGCTGCACACCAACTACCTGCCAGCGATCTGCCCCTTGCGCTGGAGGACGTGCGTGTGGCCATTCACGACCATCTCCGAAAGCAGCACCCCGACCCACGCATCGCGGGAGGTGAGCGCATCGACAGTGTCACCGGCTGTCGCGCACTTACACGGTCGCAACGTGCAATGATCCTCCGCGCGCGCATTGGCTGCGTGTGGCCCGGGGAACGACGGGTGCGTCACGGAATCGCGACGAGTGATGTGTGTGACGGATGCGGTGCAGTGGAAACACTAGAACATCTGCTCCTTCGCTGCTCCGCGTTCGCCGATGCTCGTCGCGATATGCTCGCGGCCTATAGGGCGCAGGGCATACTTCCAGACTCCATCAAGACGCTATTGTGGCCGCAGGGCAGTGCGCGCACTCGTGAGCGAACTTTGGTGAGCCTCTGTGCATTCCTCGAACACACGGGCTTGACGTCCCGTCTGTTCTCCGTCAGGTAGTTACACGCAGTGACCGAACGCTCCGCGAGTTCTACCTTGAACGATTAATAACTGGACGCCCCACTCCAGTTGTAACCTACACAGTGCTGTGCGCGTGTGTGATTTAATTCCTCCAAAATGAACTAATCACGCGCACAACATGGACACATTACTTATTGTGTAAATAGTTTATACATATTACTTCTCCCCCTATCCTCTCTTCCTGTCCCCTCACCTCTTTCATTTCATTTCTCCATTCTGCCTGCTGTCCTTTATTTCCGCTGCCCCAGCTCAGGTGCTTCAGTATCGATGGCAGATGCCGGGGCTAGCAAAAATCTTTTCCTTCCTTTTTACTATTATTTTTAATAAAACCACTACCACCACCACCACTCCGTGTTTGAGAAACTCCGTGTTGGAGAAACTCCGTGTTGGAGAACCTCCGTGTTGGAGAAACTTCGTATCGGAGAAAGTCCGTGTCGGAGAAACACCGTGTCGCAGAAACTCCGTGTTGTAGAAACTTCGTGTTGGCGAAACTCCTTGTTGTAGAAACTCCGTGTTGGAGAAACTTATTGTTAGATAAACTCCGTGTTGGAGAAACTTCGTGCTGGAGAAACTCTGTGTCGGAGAAACTCTGTGTCGATAAAGTCTGTGTCGGAGAAACTCCGTGTTGGAGAAAATCCGTGTTGGAGAAACTCCGTGTGTGAGAAACTCCGTGTTGGAGAAACTCCGTGTTGGAGAAGCTCCGTGTTGGAGAAACTTCGTATCGGAGAAATTCCGTGTAGGAGAAACTCCTTGTCGCAGAAACTCCGTGTTGTAGAAACTTCGTGTTGGCGAAACTCCTTGTTGTAGAAACTCCGTGTTGGAGAAACTTATTGTTAGATAAACTCCGTGTTGGAGAAACTTCGTGCTGGAGAAACTCTGTGTCGGAGAAACTCTGTGTCGGAGAAAGTCTGTGTCGGAGAAACTCCGTGTTGGAGAAACTCCGTGTTGGAGAAACTCCGTGCTAGAGAAACTCCGTGTTTGAGACACTCCACGTTGGAGAATCTTCTTGTTGGAAAAACCTTGTTTGAGAAACTCCTTGTTGGAGAGACTCCGTGTCGGAGAAACTCCGTGTCAGAGAAACTCCGTGTTGGAGAAACTCCGTGTTGGAGAAACTCCGTGTTGGAGAAACTCCGTGTTGGAGAAACTTCGTGTTGGAGAAAATCCTTGTTGGAGAAACTCCGTGCTATAGCAACTCCGTGTTGGAGAAACTCCGCGCTGGAGAAACTCCGTGTTCGAAAAACTCCGTGTTTGAGGAACTCTGTGTTGGAGAAACCCCGTGTTGGAGAAACTCCGCGCTGGAGAAACTTCGTGTTGGAGAAACTCCGCGTTGGAGAAACTCCGTGTTGGAGAAACTCCGTGTTGGAGAAACTCCGTGTCGGAGAAACTCCGTGTTGGAGAAACTCCGTGTTGGAGAAACTCTGTGTCGGAGAAATTACTTGTTGGAGAAACTCTGTGCTGGAGAAACTCCTTGTTGGAGAAACTCCTTGTTGAAGAAACACCGTGTTGGAGAAACTCCGTGTTGGAGAAAACTCCGTGTTGGAGAAACTTCGTGTTTAAGAAACTCCGTGTTGGAGAAACTCCGTGTTGTAGAAACCGCGTGTTAGAGAAACTCCTGTTGGAGAACCTTCTGGTTGGAGAAACTCCTTGTTGGAGAAAATCCTTGTTGGAGAAACTTCATGTTGGAGAAACTCCGTGTTGGAGAAACTCCGTGTTGTGGAAACTCCGTGATGGGGAAACGCCGAGATGGAGAAACTTCATGTTGTAGAAACTCCGTGTTGAAGAAACTCCGTGTTGGAGAAACTCCGTGTTGGAGAAACTCCGTGTTGGAGAAACTCCGTGTTAGAGAAACTCCATGTTGGAGAAAGTCCGTGTTGGAGAACGTCCGTGTTGGAGAAACTCCGTGTTGGAGAAACTCTGTGTTGGAGAAACTTTATGTTGTAGAAACTCCGTGTTGGAGAAACTCTGTGTTGGAGAAACTCCCTGTTGAAGAAACTCCGTGTTGTAGAAACTCCGTGTTGTAGAAACTCCCTGTTGGAGATAATCCATGTTGGAGAAACTCCATGTTGGAGAAACTCCATGCTGCAGAAAATCCGCGCAGGGGAAACTACGCGCTGGAGAATCTCCGCGCTGGAGAGACTTCGGGTTGGAGAAACTCCGTGTTGCAGAAACTCCGTGTTGGAGAAACTCCGTGTGTGAGAAACTCCGTGTTGGAGAAACTCCGTGTTGGAGAACCTCCGTGTTGGAGAAACTTCGTATCGGAGAAAGTCGGTGTCGGAGAAACTCCGTGTCGCAGAAACTCCGTGTTGTAGAAACTTCGTGTTGGCGAAACTTCTTGTTGTAGAAACTCCGTGTTGGAGAAACTTATTGTGAGATAAACTCCGTGTTGGAGAAACTTCGTGCTGGAGAAACTCTGTGTCGGAGAAACTCTGTGTCGATAAAGTCTGTGTCGGAGAAACTCCGTGTTGGAGAAAATCCGTGTTGTAGAAACTCTGTGTCAGAGAAACTCCGTGTCGGAGAAACTCCGTGTTGGAGAAACTCCGTGTTGTAGAAACTCTGTGTCAGAGAAACTCTGTGTCGGAGAAACTCCGTGTTGGAGAAACTCCGTGTTGGAGAAACTTTATGTTGTAGAAACTCCGTGTTGGAGAAACTCCGTGTTGGAGAAACTTTATGTTGTAGAAACTCCGTGTTGGAGAAATTCCATGTTGTAGAAACTTCGTGTTGGAGAAACTCGGTGTTGGAGAAGCTCCCTGTTGAAGAAATTCCGTGTTGTAGAAACTCCGTGTTGGAGAAACTCCATGCTGCAGAAAATCCGTGCTGGGGAAACTACGCGCTGGAGAATCTCCGCGCTGGAGAGACTTCGTGTTGGAGAAACTCCGTGTTGCAGAAACTCCGTGTTGGAGAAACTCCGTGTGTGAGAAACTCCGTGATGGAGAAACTCCGTGTAGGAGAAGCTCCGTGTTGGAGAAACTTCGTATCGGAGAAAGTCCGTGTCGGAGAAACTCCGTGTCGCAGAAACTTCGTGTTGTAGAAACTTCGTGTTGGCGAAACTCCTTGTTGTAGAAACTCCGTGTTGGAGAAACTTATTGTTAGATAAACTCCGTGTTGGAGAAACTTCGTGCTGAAGAAACTCTGTGTCGGAGAAACTCTGTGTCGGAGAAAGTCTGTGTCGGAGAAACTCCGTGTTGGAGAAATTCCGTGTCGGAGAAACTCCGTGTCGGAGAAACTCCGTGTAGGAGAAACTCCGTGTTAGAGAAACTCCATGTTGTAGAAACTTCGTGTTGGAGAAACGCCGTGTTGTAGAAGCTTCGTGTTGGCGAAACTCCATGTTGTAGAAACTTCGTGTTGGAGAAACCCTGTGTTGGAGAAACTTATTGTTAGAGAAACTTAGTGATGGAGAAACTTCGTGCTGGAGAAACTTTATGTTGTAGAAACTCCGTGTTGGAGAAACTCCATGTAGTAGAAACTCCGTGTTGGAGAAACTCCATGCTGCAGAAAATCCGTGCTGGGGAAACTACGCGCTGGAGAATCTCCGCGCTGGAGAGACTTCGTGTTGGAGAAACTCCGTGTTGCAGAAACTCCGTGTTGGAGAAACTCCGTGTGTGAGAAACTCCGTGATGGAGAAACTCCGTGTAGGAGAAGCTCCGTGTTGGAGAAACTTCGTATCGGAGAAAGTCCGTGTTGGAGAAACTCCGTGTTGGAGAAACTCCGTGTTTTAGAAACTCCGTGTTGGAGAAACTCGGTGTTGGAGAAGCTCCCTGTTGAAGAAATTCCGTGTTGTAGAAACTCCGTGTTGTAGAAACTCCGTGTTGGAGATAATCCATGTTGGAGAAACTCCATGTTGGAGAAACTCCATGCTGCAGAAAATCCGTGCTGGGGAAACTACGCGCTGGAGAATCTCCGCGCTGGAGAGACTTCGTGTTGGAGAAACTCCGTGTTGCAGAAACTCCGTGTTGGAGAAACTCCGTGTGTGAGAAACTCCGCGATGGAGAAACTCCGTGTAGGAGAAGCTCCGTGTTGGAGAAACTTCGTATCGGAGAAAGTCCGTGTTGGAGAAACTCCGTGTTGGAGAAACTTCGTGTTTTAGAAACTCCGTGTTGGAGAAACTCCGTGTTGGAGAAACTTCGTGTTGGAGAAAATCCTTGTTGGAGAAACTCCGTGCTATAGCAACTCCGTGTTGGAGAAACTCCGCGCTGGAGAAACTCCGTGTTGGAGAAACTCCGCGTTGGAGAAACTCCGTGTTGGAGAAACTCCGTGTTGGAGAAACTCCGTGTCGGAGAAACTCCGTGTCGGAGAAACTCCGTGTTGGAGAAACTCCGTGTTGGAGAAACTCCGTGTTTTAGAAACTCCGTGTTGGAGAAACTCCGTGTTGGAGAAACTCCGTGTTGGAGAAACTCCGTGTTGGAGAAAACTCCGTGTTGGAGAAACTTCGTGTTTAAGAAATTCCGTGTTGTAGAAACCGCGTGTTAGAGAAACTCCTGTTGGAGAACCTTCTGGTTGGAGAAACTCCTTGTTGGAGAAAATCCTTGTTGGAGAAAATTCATGTTGGAGAAACTCCGTGTTGTGGAAACTCCGTGATGGGGAGACGCCGAGATGGAGAAACTTCATGTTGTAGAAACTCCGTGTTGAAGAAACTCCGCGTTGGAGAAACTCCGTGTTGGAGAAACTCCGTGTTGGAGAAACTCCGTGTTAGAGAAACTCCATGTTGGAGAAAGTCCGTGTTGGAGAACGTCCGTGTTGGAGAAACTCCGTGTTGGAGAAACTCCGTGTTGGAGAAACTTTATGTTGTAGAAACTCCGTGTTGGAGAAACTCTGTGTTGGAGAAACTCCCTGTTGAAGAAACTCCGTGTTGTAGAAACTCCGTGTTGTAGAAACTCCCTGTTGGAGATAATCCATGTTGGAGAAACTCCATGTTGGAGAAACTCCATGCTGCATAAAATCCGCGCAGGGGAAACTAAGCGCTGGAGAATCTCCGCGCTGGAGAGACTTCGTGTTGGAGAAACTCCGTGTTGCAGAAACTCCGTGTTGGAGAAACTCCGTGTTGGAGAACCTCCGTGTTGGAGAAACTTCCTATCGGAGAAAGTCGGTGTCGGAGAAACTCCGTGTCGCAGAAACTCCGTGTTGTAGAAACTTCGTGTTGGCGAAACTCCTTGTTGTAGAAACTCCGTGTTGGAGAAACTTACTGTTAGATAAACTCCGTGTTGGAGAAACTTCGTGCTGGAGAAACTCTGTGTCGGAGAAACTCTGTGTCGGAGAATCTCCGTGTTGGAGAAAATTCGTGTTGTAGAAACTCTGTGTCAGAGAAACTCCGTGTTGGAGAAACTCCGTGTTGTAGAAACTCTGTGTCAGAGAAACTCCGTGTCGGAGAAACTCCGTGTTGGAGAAACTCCGTGTTGGAGAAACTCTGTGTCGGAGAAACTCTGTGTCGGAGAAATTCCTTGTTGGAGAAACTCCGTGCTGGAGAAACTCCTTGTTGGAGAAACTCCTTGTTGGAGAAACTCCGTTTTGGAGAAACTCCGTGTTGGAGAAAACTCCGTGTAGGAGAAACTCCGTGTTTTAGAAACTCCGTGTTGGAGAAACTCCGTGTTGTAGAAACTCTGTCAGAGAAACTCCGTGTCGGAGAAACTCCGTGTTGGAGAAACTCCGTGTTGGAGAAACTCCGTGTTAGAGAAACTCTATGTTGGAGAACGTTCTTGTTGGAGAAACTCCTTGTTGGAGAAAATCCTTGTAGGAGAAACTCCATGTTGGAGAAACTCCGTGCTGGAGAAATCCGTGTTGTGGAAACTCCATGTTGTATAAACTCCGTGTTGAAGAAACTCCATGTTGGAGAAACTCCGTGTCGGAGAAACTCTGTGTTGGAGAAAGTCCGTGTTGGAGAAACTCCGTGTTGGAGAAACTCCGTGTTGGAGAAACTCCTTGTTTTAGAAACTCCGTGTTGGAGAAACTCCGTGTTGGAGAAACTCCGTGTTGGCGAAACTCCATGTTGGAGAAAGTCCGTGTTGGAGAATGTCCGTGTTGGAGAAACTCCGTGTTGGAGAAACTCCGTGTTAGAGAAACTCCATGTTGGAGAACCTTCTTGTTGGAGAAACTCCTTGTTGGAGAAAATCCTTGTTGGAGAAACTCCATGTTGGAGAAACTCCGTGCTGGAGAAACTCCGTGTTGTGGAAACTCCGTGTTGGAGAAACTCCGTGTTTTAGAAACTCCGTGTTGGAGAAACTCCGTGTTGGAGAAACTCCTTGTTGGAGAAACTCCGTGTTGGAGAAACTCCATGTTGGAGAAAGTCCGTGTTGGAGAATGTCCCTGTTGGAGAAACTCCGTGTTGGAGAAACTCCGTGTTGGAGAAACTTTATGTTGTAGAAACTCCGTGTTGGAGAAACTCCATGTTGTAGAAACTCCGTGTTGGAGAAACTCTGTGTTGGAGAAACTCCCTGTTGAAGAAACTCCGTGTTGTAGAAACTCCGTGTTGTAGAAACTTTCTGTTAGAGATAATCCATGTTGGAGAAACTCCATGTTGGAGAAACTCCATGCTGCAGAAAATCCGCGCTGGGGGAAACTACGCGCTGGAGAATCTCCGCGCTGGAGACTTCGTGTTGGAGAAACTCCGTGTTGCAGAAACTCCGTGTTGGAGAAACTCCGTGTTTGAGAAACTCCGTGTTGGAGAAACTCCGTGTTGGAGAACCTCCGTGTTGGAGAAACTTCGTATCGGAGAAAGTCCGTGTCGGAGAAACACCGTGTCGCAGAAACTCCGTGTTGTAGAAACTTCGTGTTGGCGAAACTCCTTGTCGTAGAAACTCCGTGTTGGAGAAACTTATTGTTAAACTCCGTGTTGGAGAAACTTCGTGCTGGAGAAACTCTGTGTCGGAGAAACTCTGTGTCGATAAAGTCTGTGTCGGAGAAACTCCGTGTTGGAGAAAATCCGTGTTGGAGAAACTCCGTGTGTGAGAAACTCCGTGTTGGAGAAACTCCGTGTTGGAGAAGCTCCGTGTTGGAGAAACTTCGTATCGGAGAAAGTCCGTGTCGGAGAAACTCCTTGTCGCAGAAACTCCGTGTTGTAGAAACTTCGTGTTGGCGAAACTCCTTGTTGTAGAAACTCCGTGTTGGAGAAACCTATTGTTAGATAAACTCCGTGTTGGAGAAACTTCGTGCTGGAGAAACTCTGTGTCGGAGAAACTCCGTGTTGGAGAAACTCTGTGTCGGAGAAACTCTGTGTCGGAGAAATTCCTTGTTGGAGAAACTCCGTGCTGGAGAAACTCCTTGTTGGAGAAACTCCTTGTTGGAGAAACTCCGTTTTGGAGAAACTCCGTGTTGGAGAAAACTCCGTGTAGGAGAAACTCCGTGTTTTAGAAACTCCGTGTTGGAGAAACTCCGTGTTGTAGAAACTCTGTCAGAGAAACTCCGTGTCGGAGAAACTCCGTGTTGGAGAAACTCCGTGTTGGAGAAACTCCGTGTTAGAGAAACTCTGTTGGAGAACGTTCTTGTTGGAGAAACTCCTTGTTGGAGAAAATCCTTGTAGGAGAAACTCCATGTTGGAGAAACTCCGTGCTGGAGAAACTCCGTGTTGTGGAAACTCCATGTTGTAGAAACTCCGTGTTGAAGAAACTCCATGTTGGAGAAACTCCGTGTCGGAGAAACTCTGTGTTGGAGAAAGTCCGTGTTGGAGAAACTCCGTGTTGGAGAAACTCCGTGTTGGAGAAACTCCGTGTTTTAGAAACTCCGTGTTGGAGAAACTCCGTGTTGGAGAAACTCCGTGTTGGAGAAACTCCATGTTGGAGAAAGTCCGTGTTGGAGAATGTCCGTGTTGGAGAAACTCCGTGTTGGAGAAACTCCGTGTTAGAGAAACTCCATGTTGGAGAACCTTCTTGTTGGAGAAACTCCTTGTTGGAGAAAATCCTTGTTGGAGAAACTCCATGTTGGAGAAACTCCGTGCTGGAGAAACTCCGTGTTGTGGAAACTCCGTGTTGGAGAAACTCCGTGTTTTAGAAACTCCGTGTTGGAGAAACTCCGTGTTGGAGAAACTCCTTGTTGGAGAAACTCCGTGTTGGAGAAACTCCATGTTGGAGAAAGTCCGTGTTGGAGAATGTCCCTGTTGGAGAAACTCCGTGTTGGAGAAACTCCGTGTTGGAGAAACTTTATGTTGTAGAAACTCCGTGTTGGAGAAACTCCATGTTGTAGAAACTCCGTGTTGGAGAAACTCTGTGTTGGAGAAACTCCCTGTTGAAGAAACTCCGTGTTGTAGAAACTCCGTGTTGTAGAAACTTTCTGTTAGAGATAATCCATGTTGGAGAAACTCCATGTTGGAGAAACTCCATGCTGCAGAAAATCCGCGCTGGGGAAACTACGCGCTGGAGAATCTCCGCGCTGGAGACTTCGTGTTGGAGAAACTCCGTGTTGCAGAAACTCCGTGTTGGAGAAACTCCGTGTTTGAGAAACTCCGTGTTGGAGAAACTCCGTGTTGGAGAACCTCCGTGTTGGAGAAACTTCGTATCGGAGAAAGTCCGTGTCGGAGAAACACCGTGTCGCAGAAACTCCGTGTTGTAGAAACTTCGTGTTGGCGAAACTCCTTGTCGTAGAAACTCCGTGTTGGAGAAACTTATTGTTAAACTCCGTGTTGGAGAAACTTCGTGCTGGAGAAACTCTGTGTCGGAGAAACTCTGTGTCGATAAAGTCTGTGTCGGAGAAACTCCGTGTTGGAGAAAATCCGTGTTGGAGAAACTCCGTGTGTGAGAAACTCCGTGTTGGAGAAACTCCGTGTTGGAGAAGCTCCGTGTTGGAGAAACTTCGTATCGGAGAAAGTCCGTGTCGGAGAAACTCCTTGTCGCAGAAACTCCGTGTTGTAGAAACTTCGTGTTGGCGAAACTCCTTGTTGTAGAAACTCCGTGTTGGAGAAACCTATTGTTAGATAAACTCCGTGTTGGAGAAACTTCGTGCTGGAGAAACTCTGTGTCGGAGAAACTCTGTGTCGGAGAAAGTCTGTGTCGGAGAAACTCCGTGTTGGAGAAACTTCGTGTTGGAGAAACTCCGTGCTAGAGAAACTCCGTGTTTGAGACACTCCACGTTGGAGAATCTTCTTGTTGGAAAAACCTTGTTTGAGAAACTCCTTGTTGGAGAAACTCTGTGTCGGAGAAACTCCGTGCTGGGGAAACTTCGTGTTGGGGAAACGCCGTGTTGGAGAAACTCCATGTTGGAGAAACTCCGTGTCGGAGAAACTCCGTGTCAGAGAAACTCCGTGTTGGAGAAACTCCGTGTTGGAGAAACTCCGTGTTGGAGAAACTCCGTGTTGGAGAAACTCCGTGTTGGAGAAACTCCGTGTTGGAGAAGCTCCGTGTTGGAGAAACTTCGTATCGGAGAAAGTCCGTGTCGGAGAAACTCCTTGTCGCAGAAACTCCGTGTTGTAGAAACTTCGTGTTGGCGAAACTCCTTGTTGTAGAAACTCCGTGTTGGAGAAACCTATTGTTAGATAAACTCCGTGTTGGAGAAACTTCGTGCTGGAGAAACTCTGTGTCGGAGAAACTCCGTGTTGGAGAAACTCTGTGTCGGAGAAACTCTGTGTCGGAGAAATTCCTTGTTGGAGAAACTCCGTGCTGGAGAAACTCCTTGTTGGAGAAACTCCTTGTTGGAGAAACTCCGTTTTGGAGAAACTCCGTGTTGGAGAAAACTCCGTGTAGGAGAAACTCCGTGTTTTAGAAACTCCGTGTTGGAGAAACTCCGTGTTGTAGAAACTCTGTCAGAGAAACTCCGTGTCGGAGAAACTCCGTGTTGGAGAAACTCCGTGTTGGAGAAACTCCGTGTTAGAGAAACTCTGTTGGAGAACGTTCTTGTTGGAGAAACTCCTTGTTGGAGAAAATCCTTGTAGGAGAAACTCCATGTTGGAGAAACTCCGTGCTGGAGAAACTCCGTGTTGTGGAAACTCCATGTTGTAGAAACTCCGTGTTGAAGAAACTCCATGTTGGAGAAACTCCGTGTCGGAGAAACTCTGTGTTGGAGAAAGTCCGTGTTGGAGAAACTCCGTGTTGGAGAAACTCCGTGTTGGAGAAACTCCGTGTTTTAGAAACTCCGTGTTGGAGAAACTCCGTGTTGGAGAAACTCCGTGTTGGAGAAACTCCATGTTGGAGAAAGTCCGTGTTGGAGAATGTCCGTGTTGGAGAAACTCCGTGTTGGAGAAACTCCGTGTTAGAGAAACTCCATGTTGGAGAACCTTCTTGTTGGAGAAACTCCTTGTTGGAGAAAATCCTTGTTGGAGAAACTCCATGTTGGAGAAACTCCGTGCTGGAGAAACTCCGTGTTGTGGAAACTCCGTGTTGGAGAAACTCCGTGTTTTAGAAACTCCGTGTTGGAGAAACTCCGTGTTGGAGAAACTCCTTGTTGGAGAAACTCCGTGTTGGAGAAACTCCATGTTGGAGAAAGTCCGTGTTGGAGAATGTCCCTGTTGGAGAAACTCCGTGTTGGAGAAACTCCGTGTTGGAGAAACTTTATGTTGTAGAAACTCCGTGTTGGAGAAACTCCATGTTGTAGAAACTCCGTGTTGGAGAAACTCTGTGTTGGAGAAACTCCCTGTTGAAGAAACTCCGTGTTGTAGAAACTCCGTGTTGTAGAAACTTTCTGTTAGAGATAATCCATGTTGGAGAAACTCCATGTTGGAGAAACTCCATGCTGCAGAAAATCCGCGCTGGGGAAACTACGCGCTGGAGAATCTCCGCGCTGGAGACTTCGTGTTGGAGAAACTCCGTGTTGCAGAAACTCCGTGTTGGAGAAACTCCGTGTTTGAGAAACTCCGTGTTGGAGAAACTCCGTGTTGGAGAACCTCCGTGTTGGAGAAACTTCGTATCGGAGAAAGTCCGTGTCGGAGAAACACCGTGTCGCAGAAACTCCGTGTTGTAGAAACTTCGTGTTGGCGAAACTCCTTGTCGTAGAAACTCCGTGTTGGAGAAACTTATTGTTAAACTCCGTGTTGGAGAAACTTCGTGCTGGAGAAACTCTGTGTCGGAGAAACTCTGTGTCGATAAAGTCTGTGTCGGAGAAACTCCGTGTTGGAGAAAATCCGTGTTGGAGAAACTCCGTGTGTGAGAAACTCCGTGTTGGAGAAACTCCGTGTTGGAGAAGCTCCGTGTTGGAGAAACTTCGTATCGGAGAAAGTCCGTGTCGGAGAAACTCCTTGTCGCAGAAACTCCGTGTTGTAGAAACTTCGTGTTGGCGAAACTCCTTGTTGTAGAAACTCCGTGTTGGAGAAACCTATTGTTAGATAAACTCCGTGTTGGAGAAACTTCGTGCTGGAGAAACTCTGTGTCGGAGAAACTCTGTGTCGGAGAAAGTCTGTGTCGGAGAAACTCCGTGTTGGAGAAACTTCGTGTTGGAGAAACTCCGTGCTAGAGAAACTCCGTGTTTGAGACACTCCACGTTGGAGAATCTTCTTGTTGGAAAAACCTTGTTTGAGAAACTCCTTGTTGGAGAAACTCTGTGTCGGAGAAACTCCGTGCTGGGGAAACTTCGTGTTGGGGAAACGCCGTGTTGGAGAAACTCCATGTTGGAGAAACTCCGTGTCGGAGAAACTCCGTGTCAGAGAAACTCCGTGTTGGAGAAACTCCGTGTTGGAGAAACTCCGTGTTGGAGAAACTCCGTGTTGGAGAAACTCCGTGTTGGAGAAACTCCGTGTTGGAGAAGCTCCGTGTTGGAGAAACTTCGTATCGGAGAAAGTCCGTGTCGGAGAAACTCCTTGTCGCAGAAACTCCGTGTTGTAGAAACTTCGTGTTGGCGAAACTCCTTGTTGTAGAAACTCCGTGTTGGAGAAACCTATTGTTAGATAAACTCCGTGTTGGAGAAACTTCGTGCTGGAGAAACTCTGTGTCGGAGAAACTCCGTGTTGGAGAAACTCTGTGTCGGAGAAACTCTGTGTCGGAGAAATTCCTTGTTGGAGAAACTCCGTGCTGGAGAAACTCCTTGTTGGAGAAACTCCTTGTTGGAGAAACTCCGTTTTGGAGAAACTCCGTGTTGGAGAAAACTCCGTGTAGGAGAAACTCCGTGTTTTAGAAACTCCGTGTTGGAGAAACTCCGTGTTGTAGAAACTCTGTCAGAGAAACTCCGTGTCGGAGAAACTCCGTGTTGGAGAAACTCCGTGTTGGAGAAACTCCGTGTTAGAGAAACTCTGTTGGAGAACGTTCTTGTTGGAGAAACTCCTTGTTGGAGAAAATCCTTGTAGGAGAAACTCCATGTTGGAGAAACTCCGTGCTGGAGAAACTCCGTGTTGTGGAAACTCCATGTTGTAGAAACTCCGTGTTGAAGAAACTCCATGTTGGAGAAACTCCGTGTCGGAGAAACTCTGTGTTGGAGAAAGTCCGTGTTGGAGAAACTCCGTGTTGGAGAAACTCCGTGTTGGAGAAACTCCGTGTTTTAGAAACTCCGTGTTGGAGAAACTCCGTGTTGGAGAAACTCCGTGTTGGAGAAACTCCATGTTGGAGAAAGTCCGTGTTGGAGAATGTCCGTGTTGGAGAAACTCCGTGTTGGAGAAACTCCGTGTTAGAGAAACTCCATGTTGGAGAACCTTCTTGTTGGAGAAACTCCTTGTTGGAGAAAATCCTTGTTGGAGAAACTCCATGTTGGAGAAACTCCGTGCTGGAGAAACTCCGTGTTGTGGAAACTCCGTGTTGGAGAAACTCCGTGTTTTAGAAACTCCGTGTTGGAGAAACTCCGTGTTGGAGAAACTCCTTGTTGGAGAAACTCCGTGTTGGAGAAACTCCATGTTGGAGAAAGTCCGTGTTGGAGAATGTCCCTGTTGGAGAAACTCCGTGTTGGAGAAACTCCGTGTTGGAGAAACTTTATGTTGTAGAAACTCCGTGTTGGAGAAACTCCATGTTGTAGAAACTCCGTGTTGGAGAAACTCTGTGTTGGAGAAACTCCCTGTTGAAGAAACTCCGTGTTGTAGAAACTCCGTGTTGTAGAAACTTTCTGTTAGAGATAATCCATGTTGGAGAAACTCCATGTTGGAGAAACTCCATGCTGCAGAAAATCCGCGCTGGGGAAACTACGCGCTGGAGAATCTCCGCGCTGGAGACTTCGTGTTGGAGAAACTCCGTGTTGCAGAAACTCCGTGTTGGAGAAACTCCGTGTTTGAGAAACTCCGTGTTGGAGAAACTCCGTGTTGGAGAACCTCCGTGTTGGAGAAACTTCGTATCGGAGAAAGTCCGTGTCGGAGAAACACCGTGTCGCAGAAACTCCGTGTTGTAGAAACTTCGTGTTGGCGAAACTCCTTGTCGTAGAAACTCCGTGTTGGAGAAACTTATTGTTAAACTCCGTGTTGGAGAAACTTCGTGCTGGAGAAACTCTGTGTCGGAGAAACTCTGTGTCGATAAAGTCTGTGTCGGAGAAACTCCGTGTTGGAGAAAATCCGTGTTGGAGAAACTCCGTGTGTGAGAAACTCCGTGTTGGAGAAACTCCGTGTTGGAGAAGCTCCGTGTTGGAGAAACTTCGTATCGGAGAAAGTCCGTGTCGGAGAAACTCCTTGTCGCAGAAACTCCGTGTTGTAGAAACTTCGTGTTGGCGAAACTCCTTGTTGTAGAAACTCCGTGTTGGAGAAACCTATTGTTAGATAAACTCCGTGTTGGAGAAACTTCGTGCTGGAGAAACTCTGTGTCGGAGAAACTCTGTGTCGGAGAAAGTCTGTGTCGGAGAAACTCCGTGTTGGAGAAACTTCGTGTTGGAGAAACTCCGTGCTAGAGAAACTCCGTGTTTGAGACACTCCACGTTGGAGAATCTTCTTGTTGGAAAAACCTTGTTTGAGAAACTCCTTGTTGGAGAAACTCTGTGTCGGAGAAACTCCGTGCTGGGGAAACTTCGTGTTGGGGAAACGCCGTGTTGGAGAAACTCCATGTTGGAGAAACTCCGTGTCGGAGAAACTCCGTGTCAGAGAAACTCCGTGTTGGAGAAACTCCGTGTTGGAGAAACTCCGTGTTGGAGAAACTCCGTGTTGGAGAAACTTCGTGTTGGAGAAAATCCTTGTTGGAGAAACTCCGTGCTATAGCAACTCCGTGTTGGAGAAACTCCGCGCTGGAGAAACTCCGTGTTCGAAAAACTCCGTGTTGGAGGAACTCTGTGTTGGAGAAACCCCGTGTTGGAGAAACTCCGCGCTGGAGAAACTTCGTGTTGGAGAAACTCCGCGTTGGAGAAACTCCGTGTTGGAGAAACTCCGTGTTGGAGAAACTCCGTGTCGGAGAAACTCCGTATTGGAGAAACTCCGTGTTGGAGAAACTTTATGTTGGAGAAACTCCATGTCGAAGAAACTTCGTATTGTAGAAACTCCGTGTTGGAGAAACTTTATGTTGTAGAAACTCCGCGCTGGAGAAACTTCGTGTTGGAGAAACTCCGCGTTGGAGAAACTCCGTGTCGGAGAAACTCCGTGTTGGAGAAACTCCGTGTTGGAGAAACTCCGTGTTTTAGAAACTCCGTGTTGGAGAAACTCCGTGTTGGAGAAACTTCGTGTTGGAGAAAATCCTTGTTGGAGAAACTCCGTGCTATAGCAACTCCGTGTTGGAGAAACTCCGCGCTGGAGAAACTCCGTGTTCGAAAAACTCCGTGTTGGAGGAACTCTGTGTTGGAGAAACCCCGTGTTGGAGAAACTCCGCGCTGGAGAAACTTCGTGTTGGAGAAACTCCGCGTTGGAGAAACTCCGTGTTGGAGAAACTCCGTGTTGGAGAAACTCCGTGTCGGAGAAACTCCGTATTGGAGAAACTCCGTGTTGGAGAAACTTTATGTTGGAGAAACTCCATGTCGAAGAAACTTCGTATTGTAGAAACTCCGTGTTGGAGAAACTTTATGTTGTAGAAACTCCGCGCTGGAGAAACTTCGTGTTGGAGAAACTCCGCGTTGGAGAAACTCCGTGTCGGAGAAACTCCGTGTTGGAGAAACTCCGTGTTGGAGAAACTCCGTGTTTTTGAAACTCCGTGTTGGAGAAACTCCGTGTTGGAGAAACTGTGTCGGAGAAATTTCTTGTTGGAGAAACTCTGTACTGGAGAAACTCCTTGTTGGAGAAACTCCTTGTTGAAGAAACTCCGTGTTGGAGAAACTCCGTGTTGGAGAAAACTCCGTGTTGGAGAAACTTCGTGTTTAAGAAACTCCGTGTTGGAGAAACTCCGTGTTGTAGAAACCGGGTGTTAGAGAAACTCCTGTTGGAGAACCTTCTGGTTGGAGAAACTCCTAGTTGGAGAAAATCCGTGTTGGAGAAACTCCGTGTTGTGGAAACTCCGTGATGGGGAAACGCCGAGATGGAGAAACTTCATGTTGTAGAAACTCCGTGTTGAAGAAACTCCGTGTTGGAGAAACTCCGTGTTGGAGAAACTCCGTGTTGGAGAAACTCCGTGTTAGAGAAACTCCATGTTGGAGAAAGTCCGTGTTGGAGAACGTCCGTGTTGGAGAAACTCCGTGTTGGAGAAACTCCGTGTTGGAGAAACTTTATGTTGTAGAAACTCCGTGTTGGAGAAACTCTGTGTTAAAGAAACTCCCTGCTGAAGAAACTCCGTGTTGTAGAAACTCCGTGTTGTAGAAACTCCCTGTTGGAGATAATCCATGTTGGAGAAACTCCATGCTGCAGAAAATCCGCGCGGGGGAAACTACGCGCTGGAGAATTTCCGCGCTGGAGAGACTTCGTGTTGGAGAAACTCCGTGTTGCAGAAACTTCGTGTTGGAGAAACTCCGTGTGTGAGAAACTCCGTGTTGGAGAACATCCGTGTTGGAGAAACTTCGTATCGGAGAAAGTCGGTGTCGGAGAAAATCCGTGTCGCAGAAACTCCGTGTTGTAGAAACTTCGTGTTGGCGAAACTCCTTGTTGTAGAAACTCCGTGTTGGAGAAACTTATTGTTAGATAAACTCCGTGTTGGAGAAACTTCGTGCTGGAGAAACTCTGTGTCGGAGAAACTCTGTGTCGATAAAGTCTGTGTCGGAGAAACTCCGTGTTGGAGAAAATCCGTTTTGGAGAAACTCCGTGTCGGAGAAACTCCGTGTCGGAGAAACTCTGTGTCGGAGAAAGTCTGTGGCGGAGAAACTCCGTGTTGGAGAAACTCCGTGTTGGAGAAACTCCGTGTCGGAGAAACTCTGTGTCGGAGAAACTCCGTGTTGGAGAAACTTATTGTTAGATAAACTCCGTGTTGGAGAAACTTCGTGCTGGAGAAACTCTGTGTCGGAGAAACTCTGTGTCGGAGAAAGTCTGTGTCGGAGAAACTCCGTGTTGGAGAAACTCCGTGTTGGAGAAACTCCGCTTTGGAGAAACTCCGTGTCAGAGAAACTGCGTGTTGGAGAAACTCCGTGTTAGAGAAACGCTATGTTGTAGAAACTTCGTGTTGGAGAAACTCCGTGTTGTAGTAGCTTCGTGTTGGCAAAACTCCATGTTGTAGAAACTCCGTGTTGAAGAAACTCCGTGTTGGAGAAACTCCGCGTCGGAGAAACTCCGTGTTGGAGAAACTCCGTGTTGGAGAAACTCTGTGTTTTAGAAACTCCGTGTTGGAGAAACTCTGTGTTGAAGAAACTCTGTGTCAGAGAAACTCCGTGTCGGAGAAACTCCGTGTTGGAGAAACTCCGTGTTGGAGAAACTCTGTGTCGGAGAAATTCCTTGTTGGAGAAACTCCGTGCTGGAGAAACTCCTTGTTGGAGAAACTCCTTGTTGGAGAAACTCCGTGTTGGAGAAACTCCGTGTTGGAGAAAACTCCGTGTAGGAGAAACTCCGTGTTTTAGAAACTCCGTGTTTTAGAAACTCCGTGTTGTAGAAACTCTGTGTCAGAGAAACTCCGTGTCGGAGAAACTCCGTGTTGGAGAAACTCCGTGTTGGAGAAACTCCGTGTTGGAGAAACTCCGTGTTAGAGAAACTCCATGTTGGAGAACCTTCTTGTTGGAGAAACTCCTTGTTGGAGAAAATCCTTGTTGGAGAAACTCCATGTTGGAGAAACTCCGTGCTTGAGAAACTCCGTGTTGTGGAAACTCCATGTTGTAGAAACTCCGTGTTGAAGAAACTCCGTGTTGGAGAAACTCCGTGTCGGAGAAACTCTGTGTTGGAGAAAGTCCGTGTTGGAGAAACTCCGTGTTGGAGAAACTCCGTGTCGGAGAAACTCCGTGTTTTAGAAACTCCGTGTTGGAGAAACTCCGTGTTGGAGAAACTCCTTCTTGGAGAAACTCTGTGTTGGAGAAACTCCATGTTGGAGAAAGTCCGTGTTGGAGAATGTCCGTGTTGGAAAAACTCCGTGTTGGAGAAACTCCGTGTTGGAGAAACTTTATGTTGTAGAAACTCCGTGTTGGAGAAACTCCATGTTGTAGAAACTCCGTGTTGGAGAAACTCTGTGTTGGAGAAACTCCCTGTTGAAGAAACTCCGTGTTGTAGAAACTCCGTGTTGTAGAAACTCCCTGTTGGAGATAATCCATGTTGGAGAAACTCCATGTTGGAGAAACTCCATGCTGCAGAAAATCCGCGCTGGGGAAACTACGCGCTGGAGAATCTCCGCGCTGGAGAGACTTCGTGTTGGAGAAACTTTATGTTGGAGAAACTCCATGTCGAAGAAACTTCGTATTGTAGAAACTCCGTGTTGGAGAAACTTTATGTTGTAGAAACTCCGCGCTGGAGAAACTTCGTGTTGGAGAAACTCCGCGTTGGAGAAACTCCGTGTCGGAGAAACTCCGTGTTGGAGAAACTCCGTGTTGGAGAAACTCCGTGTTTTAGAAACTCCGTGTTGGAGAAACTCCGTGTTGGAGAAACTTCGTGTTGGAGAAAATCCTTGTTGGAGAAACTCCGTGCTATAGCAACTCCGTGTTGGAGAAACTCCGCGCTGGAGAAACTCCGTGTTCGAAAAACTCCGTGTTGGAGGAACTCTGTGTTGGAGAAACCCCGTGTTGGAGAAACTCCGCGCTGGAGAAACTTCGTGTTGGAGAAACTCCGCGTTGGAGAAACTCCGTGTTGGAGAAACTCCGTGTTGGAGAAACTCCGTGTCGGAGAAACTCCGTATTGGAGAAACTCCGTGTTGGAGAAACTTTATGTTGGAGAAACTCCATGTCGAAGAAACTTCGTATTGTAGAAACTCCGTGTTGGAGAAACTTTATGTTGTAGAAACTCCGCGCTGGAGAAACTTCGTGTTGGAGAAACTCCGCGTTGGAGAAACTCCGTGTCGGAGAAACTCCGTGTTGGAGAAACTCCGTGTTGGAGAAACTCCGTGTTTTAGAAACTCCGTGTTGGAGAAACTCCGTGTTGGAGAAACTCTGTGTCGGAGAAATTCCTTGTTGGAGAAACTCTGTGCTGGAGAAACTCCTTGTTGGAGAAACTCCTTGTTGAAGAAACTCCGTGTTGGAGAAACTCCGTGTTGGAGAAAACTCCGTGTTGGAGAAACTTCGTGTTTAAGAAACTCCGTGTTGGAGAAACTCCGTGTTGTAGAAACCGCGTGTTAGAGAAACTCCTGTTGGAGAACCTTCTGGTTGGAGAAACTCCTTGTTGGAGAAAATCCTTGTTGGAGAAACTTCATGTTGGAGAAACTCCGTGTTGGAGAAACTCCGTGTTGTGGAAACTCCGTGATGGGGAAACGCCGAGATGGAGAAACTTCATGTTGTAGAAACTCCGTGTTGAAGAAACTCCGTGTTGGAGAAACTCCGTGTTGGAGAAACTCTGTGTTGGAGAAACTCCGTGTTAGAGAAACTCCATGTTGGAGAAAGTCCGTGTTGGAGAACGTCCGTGTTGGAGAAACTCCGTGTTGGAGAAACTCCGTGTTGGAGAAACTTTATGTTGTAGAAACTCCGTGTTGGAGAAACTCCCTGTTGAAGAAACTCCGTGTTGTAGAAACTCCGTGTTGTAGAAACTCCCTGTTGGAGATAATCCATGTTGGAGAAACTCCATGTTGGAGAAACTCCATGCTGCAGAAAATCCGCGCAGGGGAAACTACGCGCTGGAGAATCTCCGCGCTGGAGAGACTCCGCGTTGGAGAAACTCCGTGTTGGAGAAACTCCGTGTTGGAGAAACTCCGTGTCGGAGAAACTCCGTATTGGAGAAACTCCGTGTTGGAGAAACTTTATGTTGGAGAAACTCCATGTCGAAGAAACTTCGTATTGTAGAAACTCCGTGTTGGAGAAACTTTATGTTGTAGAAACTTCGTGTTGGAGAAACTCCGTGTTGTAGTAGCTTCGTGTTGGCAAAACTCCATGTTGTAGAAACTCCGTGTTGAAGAAACTCCGTGTTGGAGAAACTCCGCATCGGAGAAACTCCGTGTTGGAGAAACTCTGTGTTTTAGAAACTCCGTGTTGGAGAAACTCTGTTTTGTAGAAACTCTGTGTCAGAGAAACTCCGTGTCGGAGAAACTCCGTGTTGGAGAAACTCCGTGTTGGAGAAACTCTGTGTCGGAGAAATTCCTTGTTGGAGAAACTCCTTGTTGGAGAAACTCCTTGTTGGAGAAACTCCGTGTTGGAGAAACTCCGTGTTGGAGAAAACTCCGTGTAGGAGAAACTCCGTGTTTTAGAAACTCCGTGTTGGAGAAACTCCGTGTTGTAGAAACTCTGTGTCAGAGAAACTCCGTGTCGGAGAAACTCCGTGTTGGAGAAACTCCGTGTTGGAGAAACTCCGTGTTGGAGAAACTCCGTGTTAGAGAAACTCCATGTTGGAGAACCTTCTTGTTGGAGAAACTCCTTGTTGGAGAAAATCCTTGTTGGAGAAACTCCATGTTGGAGAAACTCCGTGCTTGAGAAACTCCGTGTTGTGGAAACTCCATGTTGTAGAAACTCCGTGTTGAAGAAACTCCGTGTTGGAGAAACTCCGTGTCGGAGAAACTCTGTGTTGGAGAAAGTCCGTGTTGGAGAAACTCCGTGTTGGAGAAACTCCGTGTCGGAGAAACTCCGTGTTTTAGAAACTCCGTGTTGGAGAAACTCCGTGTTGGAGAAACTCCTTCTTGGAGAAACTCCGTGTTGGAGAAACTCCATGTTGGAGAAAGTCCGTGTTGGAGAATGTCCGTGTTGGAGAAACTCCGTGTTGGAGAAACTCCGTGTTGGAGAAAATTTATGTTGTACAAACTCCGTGTTGGAGAAACTCCATGTTGTAGAAACTCCGTGTTGGAGAAACTCTGTGTTGGAGAAACTCCCTGTTGAAGAAACTCCGTGTTGTAGAAACTCCGTGTTGTAGAAACTCCCTGTTGGAGATAATCCATGTTGGAGAAACTCCATGCTGCAGAAAATCCGCGCTGGGGAAACTACGCGCTGGAGAATCTCCGCGCTGGAGAGACTTCGTGTTGGAGAAACTTTATGTTGGAGAAACTCCATGTCGAAGAAACTTCGTATTGTAGAAACTCCGTGTTGGAGAATCTTTATGTTGTACAAACTCCGCGCTGGAGAAACTTCGTGTTGGAGAAACTCCGCGTTGGAGAAACTCCGTGTCGGAGAAACTCCGTGTTGGAGAAACTCCGTGTTGGAGAAACTCCGTGTTTTAGAAACTCCGTGTTGGAGAAACTCCGTGTTGGAGAAACTTCGTGTTGGAGAAAATCCTTGTTGGAGAAACTCCGTGCTATAGCAACTCCGTGTTGGAGAAACTCCGCGCTGGAGAAACTCCGTGTTCGAAAAACTCCGTGTTGGAGGAACTCTGTGTTGGAGAAACCCCGTGTTGGAGAAATTCCGCGCTGGAGAAACTTCGTGTTGGAGAAACTCCGCGTTGGAGAAACTCCGTGTTGGAGAAACTCCGTGTTGGAGAAACTCCGTGTCGGAGAAACTCCGTATTGGAGAAACTCCGTGTTGGAGAAACTTTATGTTGGAGAAACTCCATGTCGAAGAAACTTCGTATTGTAGAAACTCCGTGTTGGAGAAACTTTATGTTGTAGAAACTCCGCGCTGGAGAAACTTCGTGTTGGAGAAACTCCGCGTTGGAGAAACTCCGTGTCGGAGAAACTCCGTGTTGGAGAAACTCCGTGTTGGAGAAACTCCGTGTTTTAGAAACTCCGTGTTGGAGAAACTCCGTGTTGGAGAAACTCTGTGTCGGAGAAATTCCTTGTTGGAGAAACTCTGTGCTGGAGAAACTCCTTGTTGGAGAAACTCCTTGTTGAAGAAACTCCGTGTTGGAGAAACTCCGTGTTGGAGAAAACTCCGTGTTGGAGAAACTTCGTGTTTAAGAAACTCCGTGTTGGAGAAACTCCGTGTTGTAGAAACCGCGTGTTAGAGAAACTCCTGTTGGAGAACCTTCTGGTTGGAGAAACTCCTTGTTGGAGAAAATCCTTGTTGGAGAAACTCCCTGTTGAAGAAACTCCGTGTTGTAGAAACTCCGTGTTGTAGAAACTCCCTGTTGGAGATAATCCATGTTGGAGAAACTCCATGTTGGAGAAACTCCATGCTGCAGAAAATCCGCGCAGGGGAAACTACGCGCTGGAGAATCTCCGCGCTGGAGAGACTTCGTGTTGGAGAAACTCCGTGTTGCAGAAACTCCGTGTTGGAGAAACTCCGTGTGTGAGAAACTCCGTGTTGGAGAAACTCCGTGTTGGAGAACCTCCGTGTTGGAGAAACTTCGTATCGGAGAAAGTCGGTGTCGGAGAAACTCCGTGTCGCAGAAACTCCGTGTTGTAGAAACTTCGTGTTGGCGAAACTCCTTGTTGTAGAAACTCCGTGTTGGAGAAACTTATTGTTAGATAAACTCCGTGTTGGAGAAACTTCGTGCTGGAGAAACTCTGTGTCGGAGAAACTCTGTGTCGATAAAGTCTGTGTCGGAGAAACTCCGTGTTGGAGAAACTCCGTGTTGGAGAAACTCCGTGTCGGAGAAACTCCGTGTCGGAGAAACTCCGTGTTGGAGAAACTTATTGTTAGATAAACTCCGTGTTGGAGAAACTTCGTGCTGGAGAAACTCTGTGTCGGAGAAACTCTGTGTCGGAGAAAGTCTGTGTCGGAGAAACTCCGTGTTGGAGAAACTCCGTGTTGGAGAAACTCCGCTTTGGAGAAACTCCGTGTCAGAGAAACTACGTGTTGGAGAAACTCCGTGTTAGAGAAACGCTATGTTGTAGAAACTTCGTGTTGGAGAAACTCCGTGTTGTAGTAGCTTCGTGTTGGCAAAACTCCATGTTGTAGAAACTCCGTGTTGAAGAAACTCCGTGTTGGAGAAACTCCGCGTCGGAGAAACTCCGTGTTGGAGAAACTCTGTGTTTTAGAAACTCCGTGTTGGAGAAACTCTGTGTTGTAGAAACTCTGTGTCAGAGAAACTCCGTGTCGGAGAAACTCTGTGTCGGAGAAACTCTGTGTCGATAAAGTCTGTGTCGGAGAAACTCCGTGTTGGAGAAAATCCGTTTTGGAGAAACTCCGTGTCGGAGAAACTCCGTGTTGGAGAAACTCTGTGTCGGAGAAATTCCTTGTTGGAGAAACTCCTTGTTGGAGAAACTCCTTGTTGGAGAAACTCCGTGTTGGAGAAACTCCGTGTTGGAGAAAACTCCGTGTAGGAGAAACTCCGTGTTTTAGAAACTCCGTGTTGGAGAAACTCCGTGTTGTAGAAACTCTGTGTCAGAGAAACTCCGTGTCGGAGAAACTCCGTGTCGGAGAAACTCCGTGTTGGAGAAACTCCGTGTTGGAGAAACTCCGTGTTAGAGAAACTCCATGTTGGAGAACCTTCTTGTTGGAGAAACTCCTTGTTGGAGAAAATCCTTGTTGGAGAAACTCCATGTTGGAGAAACTCCGTGCTTGAGAAACTCCGTGTTGTGGAAACTCCATGTTGTAGAAACTCCGTGTTGAAGAAACTCCGTGTTGGAGAAACTCCGTGTCGGAGAAACTCTGTGTTGGAGAAAGTCCGTGTTGGAGAAACTCCGTGTTGGAGAAACTCCGTGTCGGAGAAACTCCGTGTTTTAGAAACTCCGTTTTGGAGAAACTCCGTGTTGGAGAAACTCCTTCTTGGAGAAACTCCGTGTTGGAGAAACTCCATGTTGGAGAAAGTCCGTGTTGGAGAATGTCCGTGTTGGAGAAACTCCGTGTTGGAGAAACTCCGTGTTGGAGAAAATTTATGTTGTAGAAACTCCGTGTTGGAGAAACTCCATGTTGTAGAAACTCCGTGTTGGAGAAACTCTGTGTTGGAGAAACTCCCTGTTGAAGAAACTCCGTGTTGTAGAAACTCCGTGTTGTAGAAACTCCCTGCTGGAGATAATCCATGTTGGAGAAACTCCATGTTGGAGAAACTCCATGCTGCAGAAAATCCGCGCTGGGGAAACTACGCGCTGGAGAATCTCCGCGCTGGAGAGACTTCGTGTTGGAGAAACTTTATGTTGGAGAAACTCCATGTCGAAGAAACTTCGTATTGTAGAAACTCCGTGTTGGAGAATCTTTATGTTGTAGAAACTCCGCGCTGGAGAAACTTCGTGTTGGAGAAACTCCGCGTTGGAGAAACTCCGTGTCGGAGAAACTCCGTGTTGGAGAAACTCCGTGTTGGAGAAACTCCGTGTTTTAGAAACTCCGTGTTGGAGAAACTCCGTGTTGGAGAAACTTCGTGTTGGAGAAAATCCTTGTTGGAGAAACTCCGTGCTATAGCAACTCCGTGTTGGAGAAACTCCGCGCTGGAGAAACTCCGTGTTCGAAAAACTCCGTGTTGGAGGAACTCTGTGTTGGAGAAACCCCGTGTTGGAGAAATTCCGCGCTGGAGAAACTTCGTGTTGGAGAAACTCCGCGTTGGAGAAACTCCGTGTTGGAGAAACTCCGTGTTGGAGAAACTCCGTGTCGGAGAAACTCCGTATTGGAGAAACTCCGTGTTGGAGAAACTTTATGTTGGAGAAACTCCATGTCGAAGAAACTTCGTATTGTAGAAACTCCGTGTTGGAGAAACTTTATGTTGTAGAAACTCCGCGCTGGAGAAACTTCGTGTTGGAGAAACTCCGCGTTGGAGAAACTCCGTGTCGGAGGAACTCCGTGTTGGAGAAACTCCGTGTTGGAGAAACTCCGTGTTTTAGAAACTCCGTGTTGGAGAAACTCCGTGTTGGAGAAACTCTGTGTCGGAGAAATTCCTTGTTGGAGAAACTCTGTGCTGGAGAAACTCCTTGTTGGAGAAACTCCTTGTTGAAGAAACTCCGTGTTGGAGAAACTCCGTGTTGGAGAAAACTCCGTGTTGGAGAAACTTCGTGTTTAAGAAACTCCGTGTTGGAGAAACTCCGTGTTGTAGAAACCGCGTGTTAGAGAAACTCCTGTTGGAGAACCTTCTGGTTGGAGAAACTCCTTGTTGGAGAAAATCCTTGTTGGAGAAACTTCATGTTGGAGAAACTCCGTGTTGGAGAAACTCCGTGTTGTGGAAACTCCGTGATGGGGAAACGCCGAGATGGAGAAACTTCATGTTGTAGAAACTCCGTGTTGAAGAAACTCCGTGTTGGAGAAACTCCGTGTTGGAGAAACTCCGTGTTGGAGAAACTCCGTGTTAGAGAAACTCCATGTTGGAGAAAGTCCGTGTTGGAGAACGTCCGTGTTGGAGAAACTCCGTGTTGGAGAAACTTTATGTTGTAGAAACTCCGTGTTGGAGAAACTCCCTGTTGAAGAAACTCCGTGTTGTAGAAACTCCGTGTTGTAGAAACTCCCTGTTGGAGATAATCCATGTTGGAGAAACTCCATGTTGGAGAAACTCCATGCTGCAGAAAATCCGCGCAGGGGAAACTACGCGCTGGAGAATCTCCGCGCTGGAGAGACTTCGTGTTGGAGAAACTCCGTGTTGCAGAAACTCCGTGTTGGAGAAACTCCGTGTGTGAGAAACTCCGTGTTGGAGAAACTCCGTGTTGGAGAACCTCCGTGTTGGAGAAACTTCGTATCGGAGAAAGTCGGTGTCGGAGAAACTCCGTGTCGCAGAAACTCCGTGTTGTAGAAACTTCGTGTTGGCGAAACTCCTTGTTGTAGAAACTCCGTGTTGGAGAAACTTATTGTTAGATAAACTCCGTGCTGGAGAAACTCTGTGTCGGAGAAACTCTGTGTCGATAAAGTCTGTGTCGGAGAAACTCCGTGTTGGAGAAAATCTGTGTTGGAGAAACTCCGTGTCGGAGAAACTCTGTGTCGGAGAAACTCTGTGTCGGAGAAAGTCTGTGGCGGAGAAACTCCGTGTTGGAGAAACTCCGTGTTGGAGAAACTCCGTGTCGGAGAAACTCCGTGTCGGAGAAACTCCGTGTTGGAGAAACTTATTGTTAGATAAACTCCGTGTTGGAGAAACTTCGTGCTGGAGAAACTCTGTGTCGGAGAAACTCTGTGTCGGAGAAAGTCTGTGTCGGAGAAACTCCGTGTTGGAGAAACTCCGTGTTGGAGAAACTCCGTGTCGGAGAAACTCCGTGTCAGAGAAACAACGTGTTGGAGAAACTCCGTGTTAGAGAAACGCTATGTTGTAGAAACTTCGTGTTGGAGAAACTCCGTGTTGTAGTAGCTTTGTGTTGGCAAAACTCCATGTTGTAGAAACTCCGTGTTGAAGAAACTCCGTGTTGGAGAAACTCCGCGTCGGAGAAACTCCGTGTTGGAGAAACTCCGTGTTGGAGGAACTCCGTGTTTTAGAAACTCCGTGTTGGAGAAACTCCGTGTTGTAGAAACTCTGTGTCAGAGAAACTCCGTGTCGGAGAAACTCCGTGTTGGAGAAACTCCGTGTTGGAGAAACTCTGTGTCGGAGAAATTCCTTGTTGGAGAAACTCCGTGCTGGAGAAACTCCTTGTTGGAGAAACTCCTTGTTGGAGAAACTCCGTGTTGGAGAAACTCCGTGTTGGAGAAAACTCCGTGTAGGAGAAACTCCGTGTTTTAGAAACTCCGTGTTGTAGAAACTCCGTGTTGTAGAAACTCCCTGTTGGAGATAATCCATGTTGGAGAAACTCCATGCTGCAGAAAATCCGCGCTGGGGAAACTAAGCGCTGGAGAATCTCCGCGCTGGAGAGACTTCGTGTTGGAGAAACTTTATGTTGGAGAAACTCCATGTCGAAGAAACTTCGTATTGTAGAAACTCCGTGTTGGAGAAACTTTATGTTGTAGGAACTCCGCGCTGGAGAAACTTCGTGTTGGAGAAACTCCGCGTTGGAGAAATTCCGTGTCGGAGAAACTCCGTGTTGGAGAAACTCCGTGTTGGAGAAACTCCGTGTTTTAGAAACTCCGTGTTGGAGAAACTCTGTGTTGGAGAAACTTCGTGTTGGAGAAAATCCTTGTTGGAGAAACTCCGTGCTATAGCAACTCCGTGTTGGAGAAACTCCGCGCTGGAGAAACTCCGTGTTCGAAAAACTCCGTGTTGGAGGAACTCTGTGTTGGAGAAACCCCGTGTTGGACAAACTCCGCGCTGGAGAAACTTCGTGTTGGAGAAACTCCGCGTTGGAGAAACTCCGTGTTGGAGAAGCTCCGTGTTGGAGAATCTCCGTGTCGGAGAAACTCCGTATTGGAGAAACTCCGTGTTGGAGAAACTTTATGTTGGAGAAACTCCATGTCGAAGAAACTTCGTATTGTAGAAACTCCGTGTTGGAGAAACTTTATGTTGTAGAAACTCCGCGCTGGAGAAACTTCGTGTTGGAGAAACTCCGCGTTGGAGAAACTCCGTGTCGGAGAAACTCCGTGTTGGAGAAACTCCGTGTTGGAGAAACTCCGTGTTTTAGAAACTCCGTGTTGGAGAAACTCCGTGTTGGAGAAACTCTGTGTCGGAGAAATTCCTTGTTGGAGAAACTATGTGCTGGAGAAACTCCTTGTTGGAGAAACTCCTTGTTGAAGAAACTCCGTGTTGGAGAAACTCCGTGTTGGAGAAAACTCCGTGTTGGAGAAACTTCGTGTTTAAGAAACTCCGTGTTGGAGAAACTCCGTGTTGTAGAAACCGCGTGTTAGAGAAACTCCTGTTGGAGAACCTTCTGGTTGGAGAAACTCCTTGTTGGAGAAAATCCTTGTTGGAGAAACTTCATGTTGGAGAAACTCCGTGTTGGAGAAACTCTGTGTTGGAGAAACTCCCTGTTGAAGAAACTCCGTGTTGTAGAAACTCCGTGTTGTAGAAACTCCCTGTTGGAGATAATCCATGTTGGAGAAACTCCATGTTGGAGAAACTCCATGCTGCAGAAAATCCGCGCTGGGGAAACTACGCGCTGGAGAAACTTTATGTTGTAGAAACTCCGTGTTGGAGAAACTCCATGTTGTAGAAACTCCGTGTTGGAGAAACTCTGTGTTGGAGAAACTCCCTGTTGAAGAAACTCCGTGTTGTAGAAACTCCCTGTTGGAGATAATCCATGTTGGAGAAACTCCATGTTGGAGAAACTCCATGCTGCAGAAAATCCGCGCTGGGGAAACTACGCGCTGGAGAATCTCCGCGCTGGAGAGACTTCGTGTTGGAGAAACTCCGTGTTGCAGAAACCCCGTGTTGGAGAAACTCCGTGTTTGAGAAACTCCGTGTTGGAGAAACTCCGTGTTGGAGAACCTCCGTGTTGGAGAAACTTCGTATCGGAGAAAGTCCGTGTAGGAGAAACACCATGTCGCAGAAACTCCTTGTTGCAGAAACTCCGTGTTGGAGAAACTTATTGTTAGATAAACTCCGTGTTGGAGAAACTTCGTGCTGGAGAAACTCTGTGTCGGAGAAACTCTGTGTCGATAAAGTCTGTGTCGGAGAAACTCCGTGTTGGAGAAAATCCGTGTTGGAGAAACTCCGTGTCGGAGAAACTCCGTGTCGGAGAAACTCTGTGTCGGAGAAAGTCTGTGGCGGAGAAACTCCGTGTTGGAGAAACTGCGTGATGGAGAAACTCCGTGTCGGAGATACTCCGTGTCGGAGAAACTCCGTGTTGGAGAAACTTATTGTTAGATAAACTCCGTGTTGGAGAAACTTCGTGCTGGAGAAACTCTGTGTCGGAGAAACTCTGTGTCGGAGAAAGTCTGTGTCGGAGAAACTCCGTGTTGGAGAAACTCCGTGTTGGAGAAACTCCGTGTCGGAGAAACTCCGTGTCGAAGAAACTACGTGTTGGAGAAACTCCGTGTTAGAGAAACGCAATGTTGTAGAAACTTCGTGTTGGAGAAACTCAGTGTTGTAGAAGCTTCGTGTTGGCAAAACTCCATGTTGTAGAAACTCCGTGTTGAAGAAACTCCGTGTTGGAGAAACTCCGCGTCGGAGAAACTCCGTGTTGGAGAAACTCCGTGTTGGAGAAACTCCGTGTTGTAGAAACTCTGTGTCAGAGAAACTCTGTGTCGGAGAAACTCCGTGTTGGAGAAACTCCGTGTTGGAGAAACTCTGTGTCGGAGAAATTCCTTTTTGGAGAAACTCCGTGCTGGAGAAACTCCTTGTTGGAGAAACTCCTTGTTGGAGAAACTCCGTGTTGGAGAAACTCCGTGTTGGAGAAAACTCCGTGTAGGTGAAACTCCGTGTTTTAGAAACTCCGTGTTGGAGAAACTCCGTGTTGTAGAAACTCTGTCAGAGAAACTCCGTGTCGGAGAAACTCCGTGTTGGAGAAACTCCGTGTTGGAGAAACTCCGTGTTGGAGAAACTCCGTGTTAGAGAAACTCCGTGTTGGAGAAACTCCGTGTTGGAGAAACTCCGTGTTAGAGAAACTCCATGTTGGAGAACCTTCTTGTTGGAGAAACTCCTTGTTGGAGAAAATCCTTGTTGGAGAAACTCTATGTTGGAGAAACTCCGTGCTGGAGAAACTCCGTGTTGTGGAAACTCCATGTTGTAGAAACTCCGTGTTGAAGAAACTCCGTGTTGGAGAAACTCCGTGTCGGTGAAACTCTGTGTTGGAGAAAGTCCGTGTTGGAGAAACTCCGTGTTGGAGAAACTCCGTGTTTTAGAAACTCCGTGTTGGAGAAACTCCGTGTTGGAGAAACTCCTTGTTGGAGAAACTCCGTGTTGGAGAAACTCCATGTTGGAGAATGTCCGTGTTGGAGAATGTCCGTGTTGGAGAAACTCCGTGTTGGAGAAACTCCGTGTTGGAGAAACTTTATGTTGTAGAAACTCCGTGTTGGAGAAACTCCATGTTGTAGAAACTCCGTGTTGGAGAAACTCTGTGTTGGAGAAACTCCCTGTTGAAGAAACTCCGTGTTGTAGAAACTCCGTGTTGTAGAAACTCCCTGTTGGAGATAATCCATGTTGGAGAAACTCCATGTTGGAGAAACTCCATGCTGCAGAAAATCCGCGCTGGGGAAACTACGCGCTGGAGAATCTCCGCGCTGGAGAGACTTCGTGTTGGAGAAACTCCGTGTTGCAGAAACTCCGTGTTGGAGAAACTCCGTGTGTGAGAAACTCCGTGTTGGAGAAAGTCCGTGTTGGAGAACCTCCGTGTTGGAGAAACTTCGTATCGGAGAAAGTCCGTGTCGGAGAAACTCCGTGTCGCAGAAACTCCGTGTTGTAGAAACTTCGTGTTGGCGAAACTCCTTGTTGTAGAAACTCCGTGTTGGAGAAACTTATTGTTAGATAAACTCCGTGTTGGAGAAACTTCGTGCTGGAGAAACTTTGTGTCGGAGAAACTCTGTGTCGATAAAGTCTGTGTCGGAGAAACTCCGTGTTGGAGAAACTCCGTGTCGGAGAAACTCCGTGTCGGAGAAACTCTGTGTCGGAGAAAGTCTGTGGCGGAGAAACTCCGTGTTGGAGAAACTGCGTGTTGGAGAAACTCCGTGTCGGAGAAACTCCGTGTCGGAGAAACTCCGTGTTGGAGAAACTTATTGTTAGATAAACTCCGTGTTGGAGAAACTTCGTGCTGGAGAAACTCTGTGTCGGAGAAACTCTGTGTCGGAGAAAGTCTGTGTCGGAGAAACTCCGTGTTGGAGAAACTCCGTGTTGGAGAAACTCCGCTTTGGAGAAACTCCGTGTCAGAGAAACTACGTGTTGGAGAAACTCCGTGTTAGAGAAACGCTATGTTGTAGAAACTTCGTGTTGGAGAAACTCCGTGTTGTAGTAGCTTCGTGTTGGCAAAACTCCATGTTGTAGAAACTCCGTGTTGAAGAAACTCCGTGTTGGAGAAACTCCGCGTCGGAGAAACTCCGTGTTGGAGAAACTCTGTGTTTTAGAAACTCCGTGTTGGAGAAACTCTGTGTCAGAGAAACTCCGTGTCGGAGAAACTCCGTGTTGGAGAAACTCCGTGTTGGAGAAACTCTGTGTCGGAGAAATTCCTTGTTGGAGAAACTCCTTGTTGGAGAAACTCCTTGTTGGAGAAACTCCGTGTTGGAGAAACTCCGTGTTGGAGAAAACTCCGTGTAGGAGAAACTCCGTGTTTTAGAAACTCCGTGTTGGAGAAACTCCGTGTTGTAGAAACTCTGTGTCAGAGAAACTCCGTGTCGGAGAAACTCCGTGTTGGAGAAACTCCGTGTTGGAGAAACTCCGTGTTGGAGAAACTCCGTGTTAGAGAAACTCCATGTTGGAGAACCTTCTTGTTGGAGAAACTCCTTGTTGGAGAAAATCCTTGTTGGAGAAACTCCATGTTGGAGAAACTCCGTGCTTGAGAAACTCCGTGTTGTGGAAACTCCATGTTGTAGAAACTCCGTGTTGAAGAAACTCCGTGTTGGAGAAACTCCGTGTCGGAGAAACTCTGTGTTGGAGAAAGTCCGTGTTGGAGAAACTCCGTGTTGGAGAAACTCCGTGTCGGAGAAACTCCGTGTTTTAGAAACTCCGTGTTGGAGAAACTCCGTGTTGGAGAAACTCCTTCTTGGAGAAACTCCGTGTTGGAGAAACTCCATGTTGGAGAAAGTCCGTGTTGGAGAATGTCCGTGTTGGAGAAACTCCGTGTTGGAGAAACTCCGTGTTGGAGAAAATTTATGTTGTAGAAACTCCGTGTTGGAGAAACTCCATGTTGTAGAAACTCCGTGTTGGAGAAACTCTGTGTTGGAGAAACTCCCTGTTGAAGAAACTCCGTGTTGTAGAAACTCCGTGTTGTAGAAACTCCCTGTTGGAGATAATCCATGTTGGAGAAACTCCATGTTGGAGAAACTCCATGCTGCAGAAAATCCGCGCTGGGGAAACTACGCGCTGGAGAATCTCCGCGCTGGAGAGACTTCGTGTTGGAGAAACTTTATGTTGGAGAAACTCCATGTCGAAGAAACTTCGTATTGTAGAAACTCCGTGTTGGAGAATCTTTATGTTGTAGAAACTCCGCGCTGGAGAAACTTCGTGTTGGAGAAACTCCGCGTTGGAGAAACTCCGTGTCGGAGAAACTCCGTGTTGGAGAAACTCCGTGTTGGAGAAACTCCGTGTTTTAGAAACTCCGTGTTGGAGAAACTCTGTGTTGGAGAAACTTCGTGTTGGAGAAAATCCTTGTTGGAGAAACTCCGTGCTATAGCAACTCCGTGTTGGAGAAACTCCGCGCTG
The DNA here is from genome assembly GCF_052857255.1 of Amblyomma americanum. Lineage (NCBI taxonomy): Eukaryota > Metazoa > Arthropoda > Arachnida > Ixodida > Ixodidae > Amblyomma > Amblyomma americanum. The sequence continues at coordinate 167,842 of NW_027526574.1, read as the reverse complement.
GAGAAACTCCGTGTTCGAAAAACTCCGTGTTGGAGGAACTCTGTGTTGGAGAAACCCCGTGTTGGAGAAACTCCGCGCTGGAGAAACTTCGTGTTGGAGAAACTCCGCGTTGGAGAAACTCCGTGTTGGAGAAACTCCGTGTTGGAGAATCTCCGTGTCGGAGAAACTCCGTATTGGAGAAACTCCGTGTTGGAGAAACTTTATGTTGGAGAAACTCCATGTCGAAGAAACTTCGTATTGTAGAAACTCCGTGTTGGAGAAACTCCTTGTTGGAGAAACTCCTTGTTGGAGAAACTCCGTGTTGGAGAAACTCCGTGTTGGAGAAAACTCCGTGTAGGAGAAACTCCGTGTTTTAGAAACTCCGTGTTGGAGAAACTCCGTGTTGTAGAAACTCTGTGTCAGAGAAACTCCGTGTCGGAGAAACTCCGTGTTGGAGAAACTCCGTGTTGGAGAAACTCCGTGTTGGAGAAACTCCGTGTTAGAGAAACTCCATGTTGGAGAACCTTCTTGTTGGAGAAACTCCTTGTTGGAGAAAATCCTTGTTGGAGAAACTCCATGTTGGAGAAACTTCGTGCTTGAAAAACTCCGTGTTGTGGAAACTCCATGTTGTAGAAACTCCGTGTTGAAGAAACTCCGTGTTGGAGAAACTCCGTGTCGGAGAAACTCTGTGTTGGAGAAAGTCCGTGTTGGAGAAACTCCGTGTTGGAGAAACTCCGTGTCGGAGAAACTCCGTGTTTTAGAAACTCCGTGTTGGAGAAACTCCGTGTTGGAGAAACTCCTTCTTGGAGAAACTCCGTGTTGGAGAAACTCCATGTTGGAGAAAGTCCGTGTTGGAGAATGTCCGTGTTGGAGAAACTCCGTGTTGGAGAAACTCCGTGTTGGAGAAAATTTATGTTGTAGAAACTCCGTGTTGGAGAAACTCCATGTTGTAGAAACTCCGTGTTGGAGAAACTCTGTGTTGGAGAAACTCCCTGTTGAAGAAACTCCGTGTTGTAGAAACTCCGTGTTGTAGAAACTCCCTGTTGGAGATAATCCATGTTGGAGAAACTCCATGTTGGAGAAACTCCATGCTGCAGAAAATCCGCGCTGGGGAAACTACGCGCTGGAGAATCTCCGCGCTGGAGAGACTTCGTGTTGGAGAAACTTTATGTTGGAGAAACTCCATGTCGAAGAAACTTCGTATTGTAGAAACTCCGTGTTGGAGAATCTTTATGTTGTAGAAACTCCGCGCTGGAGAAACTTCGTGTTGGAGAAACTCCGCGTTGGAGAAACTCCGTGTCGGAGAAACTCCGTGTTGGAGAAACTCCGTGTTGGAGAAACTCCGTGTTTTAGAAACTCCGTGTTGGAGAAACTCTGTGTTGGAGAAACTTCGTGTTGGAGAAAATCCTTGTTGGAGAAACTCCGTGCTATAGCAACTCCGTGTTGGAGAAACTCCGCGCTGGAGAAACTCCGTGTTCGAAAAACTCCGTGTTGGAGGAACTCTGTGTTAGAGAAACCCCGTGTTGGAGAAACTCCGCGCTGGAGAAACTTCGTGTTGGAGAAACTCCGCGTTGGAGAAACTCCGTGTTGGAGAAACTCCGTGTTGGAGAATCTCCGTGTCGGAGAAACTCCGTATTGGAGAAACTCCGTGTTGGAGAAACTTTATGTTGGAGAAACTCCATGTCGAAGAAACTTCGTATTGTAGAAACTCCGTGTTGGAGAAACTTTATGTTGTAGAAACTCCGCGCTGGAGAAACTTCGTGTTGGAGAACTCCGCGTTGGAGAAACTCCGTGTCGGAGAAACTCCGTGTTGGAGAAACTCCGTGTTGGAGAAACTCCGTGTTTTAGAAACTCCGTGTTGGAGAAACTCCGTGTTGGAGAAACTCTGTGTCGGAGAAATTCCTTGTTGGAGAAACTCTGTGCTGGAGAAACTCCTTGTTGGAGAAACTCCTTGTTGAAGAAACTCCGTGTTGGAGAAACTCCGTGTTGGAGAAAACTTCGTGTTGGAGAAACTTCGTGTTTAAGAAACTCCGTGTTAGAGAAACGCAATGTTGTAGAAACTTCGTGTTGGAGAAACTCAGTGTTGTAGAAGCTTCGTGTTGGCAAAACTCCATGTTGTAGAAACTCAGTGTTGAAGAAACTCCGTGTTGGAGAAACTCCTCGTCGGAGAAACTCCGTGTTGGAGAAACTCCGTGTTGGAGAAACTCCGTGTTTTAGAAACTCCGGGTTGGAGAAACTCCGTGTTGTAGAAACTCTGTGTCAGAGAAACTCTGTGTCGGAGAAACTCCGTGTTGGAGAAACTCCGTGTTGGAGAAACTCTGTGTCGGAGAAATTCCTTTTTGGAGAAACTCCGTGCTGGAGAAACTCCGTGTTGGAGAAACTCCGTGTTGTAGAAACTCTGTGTCAGAGAAACTCCGTGTCGGAGAAACTCCGTGTTGGAGAAACTCCGTGTTGGAGAAACTCTGTGTCGGAGAAATTCCTTGTTGGAGAAACTCCGTGCTGGAGAAACTCCTTGTTGGAGAAACTCCTTGTTGGAGAAACTCCGTGTTGGAGAAACTCCGTGTTGGAGAAAACTCCGTGTAGGAGAAACTCCGTGTTTTAGAAACTCCGTGTTGTAGAAACTCCGTGTTGTAGAAACTCCCTGTTGGAGATAATCCATGTTGGAGAAACTCCATGTTGGAGAAACTCCATGCTGCAGAAAATCCGCGCTGGGGAAACTAAGCGCTGGAGAATCTCCGCGCTGGAGAGACTTCGTGTTGGAGAAACTTTATGTTGGAGAAACTCCATGTCGAAGAAACTTCGTATTGTAGAAACTCCGTGTTGGAGAAACTTTATGTTGTAGGAACTCCGCGCTGGAGAAACTTCGTGTTGGAGAAACTCCGCGTTGGAGAAACTCCGTGTCGGAGAAACTCCGTGTTGGAGAAACTCCGTGTTGGAGAAACACCGTGTTTTAGAAACTCCGTGTTGGAGAAACTCTGTGTTGGAGAAACTTCGTGTTGGAGAAAATCCTTGTTGGAGAAACTCCGTGCTATAGCAACTCCGTGTTGGAGAAACTCCGCGCTGGAGAAACTCCGTGTTCGAAAAACTCCGTGTTGGAGGAACTCTGTGTTGGAGAAACCCCGTGTTGGACAAACTCCGCGCTGGAGAAACTTCGTGTTGGAGAAACTCCGCGTTGGAGAAACTCCGTGTTGGAGAAACTCCGTGTTGGAGAATCTCCGTGTCGGAGAAACTCCGTATTGGAGAAACTCCGTGTTGGAGAAACTTTATGTTGGAGAAACTCCATGTCGAAGAAACTTCGTGTTGTAGAAACTCCGTGTTGGAGAAACTTTATGTTGTAGAAACTCCGCGCTGGAGAAACTTCGTGTTGGAGAAACTCCGCGTTGGAGAAACTCCGTGTCGGAGAAACTCCGTGTTGGAGAAACTCCGTGTTGGAGAAACTCCGTGTTTTAGAAACTCCGTGTTGGAGAAACTCCGTGTTGGAGAAACTCTGTGTCGGAGAAATTCCTTGTTGGAGAAACTCTGTGCTGGAGAAACTCCTTGTTGGAGAAACTCCTTGTTGAAGAAACTCCGTGTTGGAGAAACTCCGTGTTGGAGAAAACTCCGTGTTGGAGAAACTTCGTGTTTAAGAAACTCCGTGTTGGAGAAACTCCGTGTTGTAGAAACCGCGTGTTAGAGAAACTCCTGTTGGAGAACCTTCTGGTTGGAGAAACTCCTTGTTGGAGAAAATCCTTGTTGGAGAAACTTCATGTTGGAGAAACTCCGTGTTGGAGAAACTCTGTGTTGGAGAAACTCCCTGTTGAAGAAACTCCGTGTTGTAGAAACTCCGTGTTGTAGAAACTCCCTGTTGGAGATAATCCATGTTGGAGAAACTCCATGTTGGAGAAACTCCATGCTGCAGAAAATCCGCGCTGGGGAAACTACGCGCTGGAGAAACTTTATGTTGTAGAAACTCCGTGTTGGAGAAACTCCATGTTGTAGAAACTCCGTGTTGGAGAAACTGTGTTGGAGAAACTCCCTGTTGAAGAAACTCCGTGTTGTAGAAACTCCCTGTTGGAGATAATCCATGTTGGAGAAACTCCATGTTGGAGAAACTCCATTCTGCAGAAAATCCGCGCTGGGGAAACTACGCGCTGGAGAATCTCCGCGCTGGAGAGACTTCGTGTTGGAGAAACTCCGTGTTGCAGAAACCCCGTGTTGGAGAAACTCCGTGTTTGAGAAACTCCGTGTTGGAGAAACTCCGTGTTGGAGAACCTCCGTGTTGGAGAAACTTCGTATCGGAGAAAGTCCGTGTAGGAGAAACACCATGTCGCAGAAACTCCTTGTTGCAGAAACTCCGTGTTGGAGAAACTTATTGTTAGATAAACTCCGTGTTGGAGAAACTTCGTGCTGGAGAAACTCTGTGTCGGAGAAACTCTGTGTCGATAAAGTCTGTGTCGGAGAAACTCCGTGTTGGAGAAAATCCGTGTTGGAGAAACTCCGTGTCGGAGAAACTCCGTGTCGGAGAAACTCTGTGTCGGAGAAAGTCTGTGGCGGAGAAACTCCGTGTTGGAGAAACTGCGTGATGGAGAAACTCCGTGTCGGAGATACTCCGTGTCGGAGAAACTCCGTGTTGGAGAAACTTATTGTTAGATAAACTCCGTGTTGGAGAAACTTCGTGCTGGAGAAACTCTGTGTCGGAGAAACTCTGTGTCGGAGAAAGTCTGTGTCGGAGAAACTCCGTGTTGGAGAAACTCCGTGTTGGAGAAACTCCGTGTCGGAGAAACTCCGTGTCGAAGAAACTACGTGTTGGAGAAACTCCGTGTTAGAGAAACGCAATGTTGTAGAAACTTCGTGTTGGAGAAACTCAGTGTTGTAGAAGCTTCGTGTTGGCAAAACTCCATGTTGTAGAAACTCCGTGTTGAAGAAACTCCGTGTTGGAGAAACTCCGCGTCGGAGAAACTCCGTGTTGGAGAAACTCCGTGTTGGAGAAACTCCGTGTTTTATAAACTCCGGGTTGGAGAAACTCCGTGTTGTAGAAACTCTGTGTCAGAGAAACTCTGTGTCGGAGAAACTCCGTGTTGGAGAAACTCCGTGTTGGAGAAACTCTGTGTCGGAGAAATTCCTTTTTGGAGAAACTCCGTGCTGGAGAAACTCCTTGTTGGAGAAACTCCTTGTTGGAGAAACTCCGTGTTGGAGAAACTCCGTGTTGGAGAAAACTCCGTGTAGGTGAAACTCCGTGTTTTAGAAACTCCGTGTTGGAGAAACTCCGTGTTGTAGAAACTCTGTCAGAGAAACTCCGTGTCGGAGAAACTCCGTGTTGGAGAAACTCCGTGTTGGAGAAACTCCGTGTTGGAGAAACTCCGTGTTAGAGAAACTCCGTGTTGGAGAAACTCCGTGTTGGAGAAACTCCGTGTTAGAGAAACTCCATGTTGGAGAACCTTCTTGTTGGAGAAACTCCTTGTTGGAGAAAATCCTTGTTGGAGAAACTCCATGTTGGAGAAACTCCGTGCTGGAGAAACTCCGTGTTGTGGAAACTCCATGTTGTAGAAACTCCGTGTTGAAGAAACTCCGTGTTGGAGAAACTCCGTGTTGGAGAAACTCCGTGTTTTAGAAACTCCGTGTTGGAGAAACTCCGTGTTGGAGAAACTCCTTGTTGGAGAAACTCCGTGTTGGAGAAACTCCATGTTGGAGAATGTCCGTGTTGGAGAATGTCCGTGTTGGAGAAACTCCGTGTTGGAGAAACTCCGTGTTGGAGAAACTTTATGTTGTAGAAACTCCGTGTTGGAGAAACTCCATGTTGTAGAAACTCCGTGTTGGAGAAACTCTGTGTTGGAGAAACTCCCTGTTGAAGAAACTCCGTGTTGTAGAAACTCCGTGTTGTAGAAACTCCCTGTTGGAGATAATCCATGTTGGAGAAACTCTATGTTGGAGAAACTCCATGCTGCAGAAAATCCGCGCTGGGGAAACTACGCGCTGGAGAATCTCCGCGCTGGAGAGACTTCGTGTTGGAGAAACTCCGTGTTGCAGAAACTCCGTGTTGGAGAAACTCCGTGTGTGAGAAACTCCGTGTTGGAGAAAGTCCCGTGTTGGAGAACCTCCGTGTTGGAGAAACTTCGTATCGGAGAAAGTCCGTGTCGGAGAAACTCCGTGTCGCAGAAACTCCGTGTTGTAGAAACTTCGTGTTGGCGAAACTCCTTGTTGTAGAAACTCCGTGTTGGAGAAACTTATTGTTAGATAAACTCCGTGTTGGAGAAACTTCGTGCTGGAGAAACTTTGTGTCGGAGAAACTCTGTGTCGATAAAGTCTGTGTCGGAGAAACTCCGTGTTGGAGAAACTCCGTGTCGGAGAAACTCCGTGTCGGAGAAACTCTGTGTCGGAGAAAGTCTGTGGCGGAGAAACTCCGTGTTGGAGAAACTGCGTGTTGGAGAAACTCCGTGTCGGAGAAACTCCGTGTCGGAGAAACTCCGTGTTGGAGAAACTTATTGTTAGATAAACTCCGTGTTGGAGAAACTTCGTGCTGGAGAAACTCTGTGTCGGAGAAACTCTGTGTCGGAGAAAGTCTGTGTCGGAGAAACTCCGTGTTGGAGAAACTCCGTGTTGGAGAAACTCCGCTTTGGAGAAACTCCGTGTCAGAGAAACTACGTGTTGGAGAAACTCCGTGTTAGAGAAACGCTATGTTGTAGAAACTTCGTGTTGGAGAAACTCCGTGTTGTAGTAGCTTCGTGTTGGCAAAACTCCATGTTGTAGAAACTCCGTGTTGAAGAAACTCCGTGTTGGAGAAACTCCGCGTCGGAGAAACTCCGTGTTGGAGAAACTCTGTGTTTTAGAAACTCCGTGTTGGAGAAACTCTGTGTCAGAGAAACTCCGTGTCGGAGAAACTCCGTGTTGGAGAAACTCCGTGTTGGAGAAACTCTGTGTCGGAGAAATTCCTTGTTGGAGAAACTCCTTGTTGGAGAAACTCCTTGTTGGAGAAACTCCGTGTTGGAGAAACTCCGTGTTGGAGAAAACTCCGTGTAGGAGAAACTCCGTGTTTTAGAAACTCCGTGTTGGAGAAACTCCGTGTTGTAGAAACTCTGTGTCAGAGAAACTCCGTGTCGGAGAAACTCCGTGTTGGAGAAACTCCGTGTTGGAGAAACTCCGTGTTGGAGAAACTCCGTGTTAGAGAAACTCCATGTTGGAGAACCTTCTTGTTGGAGAAACTCCTTGTTGGAGAAAATCCTTGTTGGAGAAACTCCATGTTGGAGAAACTCCGTGCTTGAGAAACTCCGTGTTGTGGAAACTCCATGTTGTAGAAACTCCGTGTTGAAGAAACTCCGTGTTGGAGAAACTCCGTGTCGGAGAAACTCTGTGTTGGAGAAAGTCCGTGTTGGAGAAACTCCGTGTTGGAGAAACTCCGTGTCGGAGAAACTCCGTGTTTTAGAAACTCCGTGTTGGAGAAACTCCGTGTTGGAGAAACTCCTTCTTGGAGAAACTCCGTGTTGGAGAAACTCCATGTTGGAGAAAGTCCGTGTTGGAGAATGTCCGTGTTGGAGAAACTCCGTGTTGGAGAAACTCCGTGTTGGAGAAAATTTATGTTGTAGAAACTCCGTGTTGGAGAAACTCCATGTTGTAGAAACTCCGTGTTGGAGAAACTCTGTGTTGGAGAAACTCCCTGTTGAAGAAACTCCGTGTTGTAGAAACTCCGTGTTGTAGAAACTCCCTGTTGGAGATAATCCATGTTGGAGAAACTCCATGTTGGAGAAACTCCATGCTGCAGAAAATCCGCGCTGGGGAAACTACGCGCTGGAGAATCTCCGCGCTGGAGAGACTTCGTGTTGGAGAAACTTTATGTTGGAGAAACTCCATGTCGAAGAAACTTCGTATTGTAGAAACTCCGTGTTGGAGAATCTTTATGTTGTAGAAACTCCGCGCTGGAGAAACTTCGTGTTGGAGAAACTCCGCGTTGGAGAAACTCCGTGTCGGAGAAACTCCGTGTTGGAGAAACTCCGTGTTGGAGAAACTCCGTGTTTTAGAAACTCCGTGTTGGAGAAACTCTGTGTTGGAGAAACTTCGTGTTGGAGAAAATCCTTGTTGGAGAAACTCCGTGCTATAGCAACTCCGTGTTGGAGAAACTCCGCGCTGGAGAAACTCCGTGTTCGAAAAACTCCGTGTTGGAGGAACTCTGTGTTGGAGAAACCCCGTGTTGGAGAAACTCCGCGCTGGAGAAACTTCGTGTTGGAGAAACTCCGCGTTGGAGAAACTCCGTGTTGGAGAAACTCCGTGTTGGAGAATCTCCGTGTCGGAGAAACTCCGTATTGGAGAAACTCCGTGTTGGAGAAACTTTATGTTGGAGAAACTCCATGTCGAAGAAACTTCGTATTGTAGAAACTCCGTGTTGGAGAAACTTTATGTTGTAGAAACTCCGCGCTGGAGAAACTTCGTGTTGGAGAACTCCGCGTTGGAGAAACTCCGTGTCGGAGAAACTCCGTGTTGGAGAAACTCCGTGTTGGAGAAACTCCGTGTTTTAGAAACTCCGTGTTGGAGAAACTCCGTGTTGGAGAAACTCTGTGTCGGAGAAATTCCTTGTTGGAGAAACTCTGTGCTGGAGAAACTCCTTGTTGGAGAAACTCCTTGTTGAAGAAACTCCGTGTTGGAGAAACTCCGTGTTGGAGAAAACTCCGTGTTGGAGAAACTTCGTGTTTAAGAAACTCCGTGTTAGAGAAACGCAATGTTGTAGAAACTTCGTGTTGGAGAAACTCAGTGTTGTAGAAGCTTCGTGTTGGCAAAACTCCATGTTGTAGAAACTCAGTGTTGAAGAAACTCCGTGTTGGAGAAACTCCTCGTCGGAGAAACTCCGTGTTGGAGAAACTCCGTGTTAGAGAAACTCCGTGTTTTAGAAACTCCGGGTTGGAGAAACTCCGTGTTGTAGAAACTCTGTGTCAGAGAAACTCTGTGTCGGAGAAACTCCGTGTTGGAGAAACTCCGTGTTGGAGAAACTCTGTGTCGGAGAAATTCCTTTTTGGAGAAACTCCGTGCTGGAGAAACTCCTTGTTGGAGAAACTCCTTGTTGGAGAAACTCCGTGTTGGAGAAACACCGTGTTGGAGAAAACTCCGTGTAGGTGAAACTCCGTGTTTTAGAAACTCCGTGTTGGAGAAACTCCGTGTTGTAGAAACTCTGTCAGAGAAACTCCGTGTCGGAGAAACTCCGTGTTGGAGAAACTCCGTGTTGGAGAAACTCCGTGTTGGAGAAACTCCGTGTTAGAGAAACTCCATGTTGGAGAACCTTCTTGTTGGAGAAACTCCTTGTTGGAGAAAATCCTTTGTTGGAGAAACTCCATGTTGGAGAAACTCCGTGCTGGAGAAACTCCGTGTTGTGGAAACTCCATGTTGTAGAAACTCCGTGTTGAAGAAACTCCGTGTTGGAGAAACTCCGTGTCGGTGAAACTCTGTGTTGGAGAAAGTCCGTGTTGGAGAAACTCCGTGTTGGAGAAACTCCGTGTTGGAGAAACTCCATGTTGGAGAATGTCCGTGTTGGAGAATGTCCGTGTTGGAGAAACTCCGTGTTGGAGAAACTCTGTGTTGGAGAAACTTTATGTTGTAGAAACTCCGTGTTGGAGAAACTCCATGTTGTAAAAACTCCGTGTTGGAGAAACTCTGTGTTGGAGAAACTCCCTGTTGAAGAAACTCCGTGTTGTAGAAACTCCGTGTTGTAGAAACTCCCTGTTGGAGATAATCCATGTTGGAGAAACTCCATGTTGGAGAAACTCCATGCTGCAGAAAATCCGCGCTGGGGAAACTACGCGCTGGAGAATCTCCGCGCTGGAGAGACTTCGTGTTGGAGAAACTCCGTGTTGCAGAAACTCCGTGTTGGAGAAACTCCGTGTGTGAGAAACTCCGTGTTGGAGAAAGTCCGTGTTGGAGAAACTCCGTGTCGCAGAAACTCCGTGTAGTAGAAACTTCGTGTTGGCGAAACTCCTTGTTGTAGAAACTCCGTGTTGGAGAAACTTATTGTTAGATGAACTCCGTGTTGGAGAAACTTCGTGCTGGAGAAACTCTGTGTCGGAGAAACTCTGTGTCGATAAAGTCTGTGTCGGAGAAACTCCGTGTTGGAGAAACTCCGTGTCGGAGAAACTCCGTGTCGGAGAAACTCTGTGTCGGAGAAAGTCTGTGGCGGAGAAACTCCGTGTTGGAGAAACTGCGTGTTGGAGAAACTCCGTGTCGGAGAAACTCCGTGTCGGAGAAACTCCGTGTTGGAGAAACTTATTGTTAGATAAACTCCGTGCTGGAGAAACTTCGTGCTGGAGAAACTCTGTGTCGGAGAAACTCTGTGTCGGAGAAAGTCTGTGTCGGTGAAACTCCGTTTTGGAGAAACTCCGTGTTGGAGAAACTCCGTGTCGGAGAAACTCCGTGTCGGAGAAACTACGTGTTGGAGAAACTCCGTGTTAGAGAAACGCTATGTTGTAGAAACTTCGTGTTGGAGAAACTCCGTGTTGTAGAAGCTTCGTGTTGGCAAAACTCCATGTTGTAGAAACTCCGTGTTGAAGAAACTCCGTGTTGTAGAAACTCCGTGTTGTAGAAACTCCCTGTTGGAGATAATCCATGTTGGAGAAACTCTATGTTGGAGAAACTCCATGCTGCAGAAAATCCGCGCTGGGGAAACTACGCGCTGGAGAATCTCCGCGCTGGAGAGACTTCGTGTTGGAGAAACTCCGTGTTGCAGAAACTCCGTGTTGGAGAAACTCCGTGTGTGAGAAACTCCGTGTTGGAGAAAGTCCGTGTTGGAGAACCTCCGTGTTGGAGAAACTTCGTATCGGAGAAAGTCCGTGTCGGAGAAACTCCGTGTCGCAGAAACTCCGTGTTGTAGAAACTTCGTGTTGGCGAAACTCCTTGTTGTAGAAACTCCGTGTTGGAGAAACTTATTGTTAGATAAACTCCGTGTTGGAGAAACTTCGTGCTGGAGAAACTTTGTGTCGGAGAAACTCTGTGTCGATAAAGTCTGTGTCGGAGAAACTCCGTGTTTGAGAAACTCCGTGTCGGAGAAACTCCGTGTCGGAGAAACTCTGTGTCGGAGAAAGTCTGTGGCGGAGAAACTCCGTGTTGGAGAAACTGCGTGTTGGAGAAACTCCGTGTCGGAGAAACTCCGTGTCGGAGAAACTCCGTGTTGGAGAAACTTATTGTTAGATAAACTCCGTGTTGGAGAAACTTCGTGCTGGAGAAACTCTGTGTCGGAGAAACTCTGTGTCGGAGAAAGTCTGTGTCGGAGAAACTCCGTGTTGGAGAAACTCCGTGTTGGAGAAACTCCGCTTTGGAGAAACTCCGTGTCAGAGAAACTACGTGTTGGAGAAACTCCGTGTTAGAGAAACGCTATGTTGTAGAAACTTCGTGTTGGAGAAACTCCGTGTTGTAGTAGCTTCGTGTTGGCAAAACTCCATGTTGTAGAAACTCCGTGTTGAAGAAACTCCGTGTTGGAGAAACTCCGCGTCGGAGAAACTCCGTGTTGGAGAAACTCTGTGTTTTAGAAACTCCGTGTTGGAGAAACTCTGTGTCAGAGAAACTCCGTGTCGGAGAAACTCCGTGTTGGAGAAACTCCGTGTTGGAGAAACTCCGTGTTGGAGAAACTCCGTGTTAGAGAAACTCCATGTTGGAGAACCTTCTTGTTGGAGAAACTCCTTGTTGGAGAAAATCCTTGTTGGAGAAACTCCATGTTGGAGAAACTCCGTGCTTGAGAAACTCCGTGTTGTGGAAACTCCATGTTGTAGAAACTCCGTGTTGAAGAAACTCCGTGTTGGAGAAACTCCGTGTCGGAGAAACTCTGTGTTGGAGAAAGTCCGTGTTGGAGAAACTCCGTGTTGGAGAAACTCCGTGTCGGAGAAACTCCGTGTTTTAGAAACTCCGTGTTGGAGAAACTCCGTGTTGGAGAAACTCCTTCTTGGAGAAACTCCGTGTTGGAGAAACTCCATGTTGGAGAAAGTCCGTGTTGGAGAATGTCCGTGTTGGAGAAACTCCGTGTTGGAGAAACTCCGTGTTGGAGAAAATTTATGTTGTAGAAACTCCGTGTTGGAGAAACTCCATGTTGTAGAAACTCCGTGTTGGAGAAACTCTGTGTTGGAGAAACTCCCTGTTGAAGAAACTCCGTGTTGTAGAAACTCCGTGTTGTAGAAACTCCCTGTTGGAGATAATCCATGTTGGAGAAACTCCATGTTGGAGAAACTCCATGCTGCAGAAAATCCGCGCTGGGGAAACTACGCGCTGGAGAATCTCCGCGCTGGAGAGACTTCGTGTTGGAGAAACTTTATGTTGGAGAAACTCCATGTCGAAGAAACTTCGTATTGTAGAAACTCCGTGTTGGAGAATCTTTATGTTGTAGAAACTCCGCGCTGGAGAAACTTCGTGTTGGAGAAACTCCGCGTTGGAGAAACTCCGTGTCGGAGAAACTCCGTGTTGGAGAAACTCCGTGTTGGAGAAACTCCGTGTTTTAGAAACTCCGTGTTGGAGAAACTCTGTGTTGGAGAAACTTCGTGTTGGAGAAAATCCTTGTTGGAGAAACTCCGTGCTATAGCAACTCCGTGTTGGAGAAACTCCGCGCTGGAGAAACTCCGTGTTCGAAAAACTCCGTGTTGGAGGAACTCTGTGTTGGAGAAACCCCGTGTTGGAGAAACTCCGCGCTGGAGAAACTTCGTGTTGGAGAAAATCCGCGTTGGAGAAACTCCGTGTTGGAGAAACTCCGTGTTGGAGAATCTCCGTGTCGGAGAAACTCCGTATTGGAGAAACTCCGTGTTGGAGAAACTTTATGTTGGAGAAACTCCATGTCGAAGAAACTTCGTATTGTAGAAACTCCGTGTTGGAGAAACTTTATGTTGTAGAAACTCCGCGCTGGAGAAACTTCGTGTTGGAGAACTCCGCGTTGGAGAAACTCCGTGTCGGAGAAACTCCGTGTTGGAGAAACTCCGTGTTGGAGAAACTCCGTGTTTTAGAAACTCCGTGTTGGAGAAACTCCGTGTTGGAGAAACTCTGTGTCGGAGAAATTCCTTGTTGGAGAAACTCTGTGCTGGAGAAACTCCTTGTTGGAGAAACTCCTTGTTGAAGAAACTCCGTGTTGGAGAAACTCCGTGTTGGAGAAAACTCCGTGTTGGAGAAACTTCGTGTTTAAGAAACTCCGTGTTAGAGAAACGCAATGTTCTAGAAACTTCGTGTTGGAGAAACTCAGTGTTGTAGAAGCTTCGTGTTGGCAAAACTCCATGTTGTAGAAACTCAGTGTTGAAGAAACTCCGTGTTGGAGAAACTCCTCGTCGGAGAAACTCCGTGTTGGAGAAACTCCGTGTTAGAGAAACTCCGTGTTTTAGAAACTCCGGGTTGGAGAAACTCCGTGTTGTAGAAACTCTGTGTCAGAGAAACTCTGTGTCGGAGAAACTCCGTGTTGGAGAAACTCCGTGTTGGAGAAACTCTGTGTCGGAGAAATTCCTTTTTGGAGAAACTCCGTGCTGGAGAAACTCCTTGTTGGAGAAACTCCTTGTTGGAGAAACTCCGTGTTGGAGAAACACCGTGTTGGAGAAAACTCCGTGTAGGTGAAACTCCGTGTTTTAGAAACTCCGTGTTGGAGAAACTCCGTGTTGTAGAAACTCTGTCAGAGAAACTCCGTGTCGGAGAAACTCCGTGTTGGAGAAACTCCGTGTTGGAGAAACTCCGTGTTGGAGAAACTCCGTGTTAGAGAAACTCCATGTTGGAGAACCTTCTTGTTGGAGAAACTCCTTGTTGGAGAAAATCCTTTGTTGGAGAAACTCCATGTTGGAGAAACTCCGTGCTGGAGAAACTCCGTGTTGTGGAAACTCCATGTTGTAGAAACTCCGTGTTGAAGAAACTCCGTGTTGGAGAAACTCCGTGTCGGTGAAACTCTGTGTTGGAGAAAGTCCGTGTTGGAGAAACTCCGTGTTGGAGAAACTCCGTGTTGGAGAAACTCCATGTTGGAGAATGTCCGTGTTGGAGAATGTCCGTGTTGGAGAAACTCCGTGTTGGAGAAACTCTGTGTTGGAGAAACTTTATGTTGTAGAAACTCCGTGTTGGAGAAACTCCATGTTGTAAAAACTCCGTGTTGGAGAAACTCTGTGTTGGAGAAACTCCCTGTTGAAGAAACTCCGTGTTGTAGAAACTCCGTGTTGTAGAAACTCCCTGTTGGAGATAATCCATGTTGGAGAAACTCCATGTTGGAGAAACTCCATGCTGCAGAAAATCCGCGCTGGGGAAACTACGCGCTGGAGAATCTCCGCGCTGGAGAGACTTCGTGTTGGAGAAACTCCGTGTTGCAGAAACTCCGTGTTGGAGAAACTCCGTGTGTGAGAAACTCCGTGTTGGAGAAAGTCCGTGTTGGAGAAACTCCGTGTCGCAGAAACTCCGTGTAGTAGAAACTTCGTGTTGGCGAAACTCCTTGTTGTAGAAACTCCGTGTTGGAGAAACTTATTGTTAGATGAACTCCGTGTTGGAGAAACTTCGTGCTGGAGAAACTCTGTGTCGGAGAAACTCTGTGTCGATAAAGTCTGTGTCGGAGAAACTCCGTGTTGGAGAAACTCCGTGTCGGAGAAACTCCGTGTCGGAGAAACTCTGTGTCGGAGAAAGTCTGTGGCGGAGAAACTCCGTGTTGGAGAAACTGCGTGTTGGAGAAACTCCGTGTCGGAGAAACTCCGTGTCGGAGAAACTCCGTGTTGGAGAAACTTATTGTTAGATAAACTCCGTGCTGGAGAAACTTCGTGCTGGAGAAACTCTGTGTCGGAGAAACTCTGTGTCGGAGAAAGTCTGTGTCGGTGAAACTCCGTTTTGGAGAAACTCCGTGTTGGAGAAACTCCGTGTCGGAGAAACTCCGTGTCGGAGAAACTACGTGTTGGAGAAACTCCGTGTTAGAGAAACGCTATGTTGTAGAAACTTCGTGTTGGAGAAACTCCGTGTTGTAGAAGCTTCGTGTTGGCAAAACTCCATGTTGTAGAAACTCCGTGTTGAAGAAACTCCGTGTTGTAGAAACTCCGTGTTGTAGAAACTCCCTGTTGGAGATAATCCATGTTGGAGAAACTCTATGTTGGAGAAACTCCATGCTGCAGAAAATCCGCGCTGGGGAAACTACGCGCTGGAGAATCTCCGCGCTGGAGAGACTTCGTGTTGGAGAAACTCCGTGTTGCAGAAACTCCGTGTTGGAGAAACTCCGTGTGTGAGAAACTCCGTGTTGGAGAAAGTCCGTGTTGGAGAACCTCCGTGTTGGAGAAACTTCGTATCGGAGAAAGTCCGTGTCGGAGAAACTCCGTGTCGCAGAAACTCCGTGTTGTAGAAACTTCGTGTTGGCGAAACTCCTTGTTGTAGAAACTCCGTGTTGGAGAAACTTATTGTTAGATAAACTCCGTGTTGGAGAAACTTCGTGCTGGAGAAACTTTGTGTCGGAGAAACTCTGTGTCGATAAAGTCTGTGTCGGAGAAACTCCGTGTTTGAGAAACTCCGTGTCGGAGAAACTCCGTGTCGGAGAAACTCTGTGTCGGAGAAAGTCTGTGGCGGAGAAACTCCGTGTTGGAGAAACTGCGTGTTGGAGAAACTCCGTGTCGGAGAAACTCCGTGTCGGAGAAACTCCGTGTTGGAGAAACTTATTGTTAGATAAACTCCGTGTTGGAGAAACTTCGTGCTGGAGAAACTCTGTGTCGGAGAAACTCTGTGTCGGAGAAAGTCTGTGTCGGAGAAACTCCGTGTTGGAGAAACTCCGTGTTGGAGAAACTCCGCTTTGGAGAAACTCCGTGTCAGAGAAACTACGTGTTGGAGAAACTCCGTGTTAGAGAAACGCTATGTTGTAGAAACTTCGTGTTGGAGAAACTCCGTGTTGTAGTAGCTTCGTGTTGGCAAAACTCCATGTTGTAGAAACTCCGTGTTGAAGAAACTCCGTGTTGGAGAAACTCCGCGTCGGAGAAACTCCGTGTTGGAGAAACTCTGTGTTTTAGAAACTCCGTGTTGGAGAAACTCTGTGTCAGAGAAACTCCGTGTCGGAGAAACTCCGTGTTGGAGAAACTCCGTGTTGGAGAAACTCCGTGTTGGAGAAACTCCGTGTTAGAGAAACTCCATGTTGGAGAACCTTCTTGTTGGAGAAACTCCTTGTTGGAGAAAATCCTTGTTGGAGAAACTCCATGTTGGAGAAACTCCGTGCTTGAGAAACTCCGTGTTGTGGAAACTCCATGTTGTAGAAACTCCGTGTTGAAGAAACTCCGTGTTGGAGAAACTCCGTGTCGGAGAAACTCTGTGTTGGAGAAAGTCCGTGTTGGAGAAACTCCGTGTTGGAGAAACTCCGTGTCGGAGAAACTCCGTGTTTTAGAAACTCCGTGTTGGAGAAACTCCGTGTTGGAGAAACTCCTTCTTGGAGAAACTCCGTGTTGGAGAAACTCCATGTTGGAGAAAGTCCGTGTTGGAGAATGTCCGTGTTGGAGAAACTCCGTGTTGGAGAAACTCCGTGTTGGAGAAAATTTATGTTGTAGAAACTCCGTGTTGGAGAAACTCCATGTTGTAGAAACTCCGTGTTGGAGAAACTCTGTGTTGGAGAAACTCCCTGTTGAAGAAACTCCGTGTTGTAGAAACTCCGTGTTGTAGAAACTCCCTGTTGGAGATAATCCATGTTGGAGAAACTCCATGTTGGAGAAACTCCATGCTGCAGAAAATCCGCGCTGGGGAAACTACGCGCTGGAGAATCTCCGCGCTGGAGAGACTTCGTGTTGGAGAAACTTTATGTTGGAGAAACTCCATGTCGAAGAAACTTCGTATTGTAGAAACTCCGTGTTGGAGAATCTTTATGTTGTAGAAACTCCGCGCTGGAGAAACTTCGTGTTGGAGAAACTCCGCGTTGGAGAAACTCCGTGTCGGAGAAACTCCGTGTTGGAGAAACTCCGTGTTGGAGAAACTCCGTGTTTTAGAAACTCCGTGTTGGAGAAACTCTGTGTTGGAGAAACTTCGTGTTGGAGAAAATCCTTGTTGGAGAAACTCCGTGCTATAGCAACTCCGTGTTGGAGAAACTCCGCGCTGGAGAAACTCCGTGTTCGAAAAACTCCGTGTTGGAGGAACTCTGTGTTGGAGAAACCCCGTGTTGGAGAAACTCCGCGCTGGAGAAACTTCGTGTTGGAGAAAATCCGCGTTGGAGAAACTCCGTGTTGGAGAAACTCCGTGTTGGAGAATCTCCGTGTCGGAGAAACTCCGTATTGGAGAAACTCCGTGTTGGAGAAACTTTATGTTGGAGAAACTCCATGTCGAAGAAACTTCGTATTGTAGAAACTCCGTGTTGGAGAAACTTTATGTTGTAGAAACTCCGCGCTGGAGAAACTTCGTGTTGGAGAACTCCGCGTTGGAGAAACTCCGTGTCGGAGAAACTCCGTGTTGGAGAAACTCCGTGTTGGAGAAACTCCGTGTTTTAGAAACTCCGTGTTGGAGAAACTCCGTGTTGGAGAAACTCTGTGTCGGAGAAATTCCTTGTTGGAGAAACTCTGTGCTGGAGAAACTCCTTGTTGGAGAAACTCCTTGTTGAAGAAACTCCGTGTTGGAGAAACTCCGTGTTGGAGAAAACTCCGTGTTGGAGAAACTTCGTGTTTAAGAAACTCCGTGTTAGAGAAACGCAATGTTCTAGAAACTTCGTGTTGGAGAAACTCAGTGTTGTAGAAGCTTCGTGTTGGCAAAACTCCATGTTGTAGAAACTCAGTGTTGAAGAAACTCCGTGTTGGAGAAACTCCTCGTCGGAGAAACTCCGTGTTGGAGAAACTCCGTGTTAGAGAAACTCCGTGTTTTAGAAACTCCGGGTTGGAGAAACTCCGTGTTGTAGAAACTCTGTGTCAGAGAAACTCTGTGTCGGAGAAACTCCGTGTTGGAGAAACTCCGTGTTGGAGAAACTCTGTGTCGGAGAAATTCCTTTTTGGAGAAACTCCGTGCTGGAGAAACTCCTTGTTGGAGAAACTCCTTGTTGGAGAAACTCCGTGTTGGAGAAACACCGTGTTGGAGAAAACTCCGTGTAGGTGAAACTCCGTGTTTTAGAAACTCCGTGTTGGAGAAACTCCGTGTTGTAGAAACTCTGTCAGAGAAACTCCGTGTCGGAGAAACTCCGTGTTGGAGAAACTCCGTGTTGGAGAAACTCCGTGTTGGAGAAACTCCGTGTTAGAGAAACTCCATGTTGGAGAACCTTCTTGTTGGAGAAACTCCTTGTTGGAGAAAATCCTTTGTTGGAGAAACTCCATGTTGGAGAAACTCCGTGCTGGAGAAACTCCGTGTTGTGGAAACTCCATGTTGTAGAAACTCCGTGTTGAAGAAACTCCGTGTTGGAGAAACTCCGTGTCGGTGAAACTCTGTGTTGGAGAAAGTCCGTGTTGGAGAAACTCCGTGTTGGAGAAACTCCGTGTTGGAGAAACTCCATGTTGGAGAATGTCCGTGTTGGAGAATGTCCGTGTTGGAGAAACTCCGTGTTGGAGAAACTCTGTGTTGGAGAAACTTTATGTTGTAGAAACTCCGTGTTGGAGAAACTCCATGTTGTAAAAACTCCGTGTTGGAGAAACTCTGTGTTGGAGAAACTCCCTGTTGAAGAAACTCCGTGTTGTAGAAACTCCGTGTTGTAGAAACTCCCTGTTGGAGATAATCCATGTTGGAGAAACTCCATGTTGGAGAAACTCCATGCTGCAGAAAATCCGCGCTGGGGAAACTACGCGCTGGAGAATCTCCGCGCTGGAGAGACTTCGTGTTGGAGAAACTCCGTGTTGCAGAAACTCCGTGTTGGAGAAACTCCGTGTGTGAGAAACTCCGTGTTGGAGAAAGTCCGTGTTGGAGAAACTCCGTGTCGCAGAAACTCCGTGTAGTAGAAACTTCGTGTTGGCGAAACTCCTTGTTGTAGAAACTCCGTGTTGGAGAAACTTATTGTTAGATGAACTCCGTGTTGGAGAAACTTCGTGCTGGAGAAACTCTGTGTCGGAGAAACTCTGTGTCGATAAAGTCTGTGTCGGAGAAACTCCGTGTTGGAGAAACTCCGTGTCGGAGAAACTCCGTGTCGGAGAAACTCTGTGTCGGAGAAAGTCTGTGGCGGAGAAACTCCGTGTTGGAGAAACTGCGTGTTGGAGAAACTCCGTGTCGGAGAAACTCCGTGTCGGAGAAACTCCGTGTTGGAGAAACTTATTGTTAGATAAACTCCGTGCTGGAGAAACTTCGTGCTGGAGAAACTCTGTGTCGGAGAAACTCTGTGTCGGAGAAAGTCTGTGTCGGTGAAACTCCGTTTTGGAGAAACTCCGTGTTGGAGAAACTCCGTGTCGGAGAAACTCCGTGTCGGAGAAACTACGTGTTGGAGAAACTCCGTGTTAGAGAAACGCTATGTTGTAGAAACTTCGTGTTGGAGAAACTCCGTGTTGTAGAAGCTTCGTGTTGGCAAAACTCCATGTTGTAGAAACTCCGTGTTGAAGAAACTCCGTGTTGGAGAAACTCCGCGTCGGAGAAACTCCGTGTTGGAGAAACTCCGTGTTGGAGAAACTCCGTGTTTTAGAAACTCCGTGTTGGAGAAACTCCGTGTTGTAGAAACTCTGTGTAAGAGAAACTCCGTGTCGGAGAAACTCCGTGTTGGAGAAACTCCGTGTTGGAGAAACTCTGTGTCGGAGAAATTCCTTGTTGGAGAAACTCCGTGCTGGAGAAACTCCTTGTTGGAGAAACTCCTTGTTGGAGAAACTCCGTGTTGGAGAAACTCCGTGTTGGAGAATACTCCGTGTAGGAGAAACTCCGTGTTTTAGAAACTCCGTGTTGGAGAAACTCCGTGTTGTAGAAACTCTGTGTCAGAGAAACTTCGTGTCGGAGAAACTCCGTGTTGGAGAAACCCCGTGTTGGAGAAACTCCGTGTTGGAGAAACTCCGTGTTGGAGAAACTCCGTGTTAGAGAAACTCCATGTTGGAGAACCTTCTTATTGGAGAAACTCCTTGTTGGAGAAAATCCTTGTTAGAGAAACTCCATGTTGGAGAAATTCCGTGCTGGAGAAACTCCGTGTTGTGGAAACTCCATGTTGTAGAAACTCCGTGTTGAAGAAACTCCGTGTTGGAGAAACTCCGTGTCGGAGAAACTCTGTGTTGGAGAAAGTCCGTGTTGGAGAAACTCCGTGTTGGAGAAACTCCGTGTTGGAGAAACTCCGTGTTTTAGAAACTACGTGTTGGAGAAACTCCGTGTTGGAGAAACTCCTTGTTGGAGAAACTCCGTGTTGGAGAAACTCCGTGTTGGAGAAAACTCCGTGTTGGAGAAACTCCGTGTTTTAGAAACTCCGTGTTGGAGAAACTCCGTGTTGTAGAAACTCCGTGTTAGAGAAACTCCATGTTGGAGAACCTTCTGGTTGGAGAAACTTCTTGTTGGAGAAAATCCTTGTTGGAGAAACTCCATGTTGGAGAAACTCCGTGTTGGAGAAACTCCGTGTTGTGGAAACTCCGTGTTGGGGAAACGCCGAGATTGAGAAACTTCATGTTGTAGAAACTCCGTGTTGAAGAAACTCCGTGTTGGAGAAACTCCGTGTTGGAGAAACTCCGTGTTGGAGAAACTCCGTGTTAGAGAAACTCCATGTTGGAGAAAGTCCGTGTTGGAGAATGTCCGTGTTGGAGAAACTCCGTGTTGGAGAAACTCCGTGTTGGAGAAACTTTATGTTGTAGAAACTTCGTGTTGGAGAAACTCCATGTTGTAGAAACTCCATGTTGTAGAAACTCCGTGTTGGAGAAACTCCCTGCTGAAGAAACTCCGTGTTGTAGAAACTCCGTGTTGTAGAAACTCCCTGTTGGAGATAATTCATGTTGGAGAAACTCCATGTTGGAGAAACTCCATGCTGCAGAAAATCCGCGCAGGGGAAACTACGCGCTGGAGAATCTCCGCGCTGGAGAGACTTCGTGTTGGAGAAACTCCGTGTTGCAGAAACTCAGTGTTGGAGAAACTCCGTGTTGGAGAAACTTCGTATCGGAGAAAGTCGGTGTCGGAGAAACTCCGTGTCGCAGAAACTCCGTGTTGTAGAAACTTCGTGTTGGCGAAACTCCTTGTTGTAGAAACTCCGTGTTGGAGAAACTTATTGTTAGATAAACTCCGTGTTGGAGAAACTTCGTGCTGGAGAAACTCTGTGTCGGAGAAACTCTGTGTCGATAAAGTCTGTGTCGGAGAAACTCCGTGTTGGAAAAAATCCGTGTTGGAGAAACTCCGTGTCGGAGAAACTCCGTGTCGGAGAAACTCTGTGTCGGAGAAAGTCTGTGGCGGTGAAACTCCGTGTTGGAGAAACTTCGTGTTGGAGAAACTCCGTGTCGGAGAAACTCCGTGTCGGAGAAACTCCGTGTTGGAGAAACTTATTGTTAGATAAACTCCGTGTTGGAGAAACTTCGTGCTGGAGAAACTCTGTGTCGGAGAAACTCTGTGTCGGAGAAAGTCTGTGTCGGAGAAACTCCGTGTTGGAGAAACTCCGTGTCGGAGAAACTCCGTGTCGGAGAAACTATGTGTTGGAGAAACTCCGTGTTAGATAAACGCTATGTTGTAGAAACTTCGTGTTGGAGAAACTCCGTGTTGTAGAAGCTTCGTGTTGGCAAAACTCCATGTTGTAGAAACTCCGTGTTGAAGAAACTCCGTGTTGGAGAAACTCCGCGTCAGAGAAACTCCGTGTTGGAGAAACTCCGTGTTGGAGAAACTCCGTGTTTTAGAAACTCCGTGTTGGAGAAACTCCGTGTTGTAGAAACTCTGTGTCAGAGAAACTCCGTGTCGGAGAAACTCCGTGTTGGAGAAACTCCTTGTTGGAGAAACTCCTTGTTGGAGAAACTCTGTGTTGGAGAAACTCCGTGTTGGAGAAAACTCCGTGTAGGAGAAACTCCGTGTTTTAGAAACTCCGTGTTGGAGAAACTCTGTGTTGTAGAAACTCTGTGTCAGAGAAACTCCGTGTCGGAGAAACTCCGTGTTGGAGAAACTCCGTGTTGGAGAAACTCCGTGTTGGAGAAACTCCGTGTTAGAGAAACTCCATGTTGGAGAACCTTCTTGTTGGAGAAAATCCTTGTTGGAGAAACTCCATGTTGGAGAAACTCCGTGCTGGAGAAACTCCGTGTTGTGGAAACTCCATGTTGTAGAAACTCCGTGTTGAAGAAACTCCGTGTTGGAGAAACTCCGTTTCGGAGAAACTCTGTGTTGGTGAAAGTCCGTGTTGGAGAAAATCTGTGTTGGAGAAACTCCGTGTTGGAGAAACTCCGTGTTTTAGAAACTCCGTGTTGGAGAAACTCCGTGTTGGAGGAACTCCTTGTTGGAGAAACTCCGTGTTGGAGAAACTCCATGTTGGAGAAAGTTCGTGTTGGAGAATGTTCGTGTTGGAGAAACTCCGTGTTGGAGAAACTCCGTGTTGGAGAAACTTTATGTTGTAGAAACTCCGTGTTGGAGAAACTCCATGTTGTAGAAACTCCGTGTTGGAGAAACTCTGTGTTGGAGAAACTCCCTGTTGAAGAAACTCCGTGTTGTAGAAACTCCGTGTTGTAGAAACTCCCTGTTGGGGATAATCCATGTTGGAGAAACTCCATGTTGGAGAAACTCCATGCTGCAGAAAATCCGCGCTGGGGAAACTACGCGCTGGAGAATCTCCGCGCTGGAGAGACTTCGTGTTGGAGAAACTCCGTGTTGCAGAAACTCCATGTTGGAGAAACTTCGTGTTGGCGAAACTCCTTGTTGTAGAAACTCCGTGTTGGAGAAACTTATTGTTAGATAAACTCCGTGTTGGAGAAACTTCGTGCTGGAGAAACTCTGTGTCGGAGAAACTCTGTGTCGGAGAAAGTCTGTGTCGGAGAAACTCCGTGTTGGAGAAACTCCGTGTTGGAGAAACTCCGTGTCGGAGAAACTCCGTGTCGGAGAAACTACGTGTTGGAGAAACTCCGTGTTAGAGAAACGCTATGTTGTAGAAACTTCGTGTTGGAGAAACTCCGTGTTGCAGAAGCTTCGTGTTGGCAAAACTCCATGTTGTAGAAACTCCGTGTTGAAGACACTCCGTGTTGGAGAAACTACGCGTCGGAGAAACTCCGTGTTGGAGAAACTCCGTGTTGGAGAAACTCTGTCAGAGAAACTCCGTGTCGGAGAAACTCCGTGTTGGAGAAACTCCGTGTTGGAGAAACTCCGTGTTGGAGAAACTCCGTGTTAGAGAAACTCCATGTTGGAGAACCTTCTTGTTGGAGAAACTCCTTGTTGGAGAAAATCCTTTGTTGGAGAAACTCCATGTTGGAGAAACTCCGTGCTGGAGAAACTCCGTGTTGTGGAAACTCCATGTTGTAGAAACTCCGTGTTGAAGAAACTCCGTGTTGGAGAAACTCCGTGTCGGTGAAACTCTGTGTTGGAGAAAGTCCGTGTTGGAGAAACTCCGTGTTGGAGAAACTCCGTGTTGGAGAAACTCCATGTTGGAGAATGTCCGTGTTGGAGAATGTCCGTGTTGGAGAAACTCCGTGTTGGAGAAACTCTGTGTTGGAGAAACTTTATGTTGTAGAAACTCCGTGTTGGAGAAACTCCATGTTGTAAAAACTCCGTGTTGGAGAAACTCTGTGTTGGAGAAACTCCCTGTTGAAGAAACTCCGTGTTGTAGAAACTCCGTGTTGTAGAAACTCCCTGTTGGAGATAATCCATGTTGGAGAAACTCCATGTTGGAGAAACTCCATGCTGCAGAAAATCCGCGCTGGGGAAACTACGCGCTGGAGAATCTCCGCGCTGGAGAGACTTCGTGTTGGAGAAACTCCGTGTTGCAGAAACTCCGTGTTGGAGAAACTCCGTGTGTGAGAAACTCCGTGTTGGAGAAAGTCCGTGTTGGAGAAACTCCGTGTCGCAGAAACTCCGTGTAGTAGAAACTTCGTGTTGGCGAAACTCCTTGTTGTAGAAACTCCGTGTTGGAGAAACTTATTGTTAGATGAACTCCGTGTTGGAGAAACTTCGTGCTGGAGAAACTCTGTGTCGGAGAAACTCTGTGTCGATAAAGTCTGTGTCGGAGAAACTCCGTGTTGGAGAAACTCCGTGTCGGAGAAACTCCGTGTCGGAGAAACTCTGTGTCGGAGAAAGTCTGTGGCGGAGAAACTCCGTGTTGGAGAAACTGCGTGTCGGAGAAACTCCGTGTCGGAGAAACTCCGTGTTGGAGAAACTTATTGTTAGATAAACTCCGTGCTGGAGAAACTTCGTGCTGGAGAAACTCTGTGTCGGAGAAACTCTGTGTCGGAGAAAGTCTGTGTCGGTGAAACTCCGTTTTGGAGAAACTCCGTGTTGGAGAAACTCCGTGTCGGAGAAACTCCGTGTCGGAGAAACTACGTGTTGGAGAAACTCCGTGTTAGAGAAACGCTATGTTGTAGAAACTTCGTGTTGGAGAAACTCCGTGTTGTAGAAGCTTCGTGTTGGCAAAACTCCATGTTGTAGAAACTCCGTGTTGAAGAAACTCCGTGTTGGAGAAACTCCGCGTCGGAGAAACTCCGTGTTGGAGAAACTCCGTGTTGGAGAAACTCCGTGTTTTAGAAACTCCGTGTTGGAGAAACTCCGTGTTGTAGAAACTCTGTGTAAGAGAAACTCCGTGTCGGAGAAACTCCGTGTTGGAGAAACTCCGTGTTGGAGAAACTCTGTGTCGGAGAAATTCCTTGTTGGAGAAACTCCGTGCTGGAGAAACTCCTTGTTGGAGAAACTCCTTGTTGGAGAAACTCCGTGTTGGAGAAACTCCGTGTTGGAGAATACTCCGTGTAGGAGAAACTCCGTGTTTTAGAAACTCCGTGTTGGAGAAACTCCGTGTTGTAGAAACTCTGTGTCAGAGAAACTTCGTGTCGGAGAAACTCCGTGTTGGAGAAACCCCGTGTTGGAGAAACTCCGTGTTGGAGAAACTCCGTGTTGGAGAAACTCCGTGTTAGAGAAACTCCATGTTGGAGAACCTTCTTATTGGAGAAACTCCTTGTTGGAGAAAATCCTTGTTAGAGAAACTCCATGTTGGAGAAATTCCGTGCTGGAGAAACTCCGTGTTGTGGAAACTCCATGTTGTAGAAACTCCGTGTTGAAGAAACTCCGTGTTGGAGAAACTCCGTGTCGGAGAAACTCTGTGTTGGAGAAAGTCCGTGTTGGAGAAACTCCGTGTTGGAGAAACTCCGTGTTGGAGAAACTCCGTGTTTTAGAAACTACGTGTTGGAGAAACTCCGTGTTGGAGAAACTCCTTGTTGGAGAAACTCCGTGTTGGAGAAACTCCGTGTTGGAGAAAACTCCGTGTTGGAGAAACTCCGTGTTTTAGAAACTCCGTGTTGGAGAAACTCCGTGTTGTAGAAACTCCGTGTTAGAGAAACTCCATGTTGGAGAACCTTCTGGTTGGAGAAACTTCTTGTTGGAGAAAATCCTTGTTGGAGAAACTCCATGTTGGAGAAACTCCGTGTTGGAGAAACTCCGTGTTGTGGAAACTCCGTGTTGGGGAAACGCCGAGATTGAGAAACTTCATGTTGTAGAAACTCCGTGTTGAAGAAACTCCGTGTTGGAGAAACTCCGTGTTGGAGAAACTCCGTGTTGGAGAAACTCCGTGTTAGAGAAACTCCATGTTGGAGAAAGTCCGTGTTGGAGAATGTCCGTGTTGGAGAAACTCCGTGTTGGAGAAACTCCGTGTTGGAGAAACTTTATGTTGTAGAAACTTCGTGTTGGAGAAACTCCATGTTGTAGAAACTCCGTGTTGGAGAAACTCCCTGCTGAAGAAACTCCGTGTTGTAGAAACTCCGTGTTGTAGAAACTCCCTGTTGGAGATAATTCATGTTGGAGAAACTCCATGTTGGAGAAACTCCATGCTGCAGAAAATCCGCGCAGGGGAAACTACGCGCTGGAGAATCTCCGCGCTGGAGAGACTTCGTGTTGGAGAAACTCCGTGTTGCAGAAACTCAGTGTTGGAGAAACTCCGTGTTGGAGAAACTTCGTATCGGAGAAAGTCGGTGTCGGAGAAACTCCGTGTCGCAGAAACTCCGTGTTGTAGAAACTTCGTGTTGGCGAAACTCCTTGTTGTAGAAACTCCGTGTTGGAGAAACTTATTGTTAGATAAACTCCGTGTTGGAGAAACTTCGTGCTGGAGAAACTCTGTGTCGGAGAAACTCTGTGTCGATAAAGTCTGTGTCGGAGAAACTCCGTGTTGGAAAAAATCCGTGTTGGAGAAACTCCGTGTCGGAGAAACTCCGTGTCGGAGAAACTCTGTGTCGGAGAAAGTCTGTGGCGGTGAAACTCCGTGTTGGAGAAACTTCGTGTTGGAGAAACTCCGTGTCGGAGAAACTCCGTGTCGGAGAAACTCCGTGTTGGAGAAACTTATTGTTAGATAAACTCCGTGTTGGAGAAACTTCGTGCTGGAGAAACTCTGTGTCGGAGAAACTCTGTGTCGGAGAAAGTCTGTGTCGGAGAAACTCCGTGTTGGAGAAACTCCGTGTCGGAGAAACTCCGTGTCGGAGAAACTATGTGTTGGAGAAACTCCGTGTTAGATAAACGCTATGTTGTAGAAACTTCGTGTTGGAGAAACTCCGTGTTGTAGAAGCTTCGTGTTGGCAAAACTCCATGTTGTAGAAACTCCGTGTTGAAGAAACTCCGTGTTGGAGAAACTCCGCGTCAGAGAAACTCCGTGTTGGAGAAACTCCGTGTTGGAGAAACTCCGTGTTTTAGAAACTCCGTGTTGGAGAAACTCCGTGTTGTAGAAACTCTGTGTCAGAGAAACTCCGTGTCGGAGAAACTCCGTGTTGGAGAAACTCCTTGTTGGAGAAACTCCTTGTTGGAGAAACTCTGTGTTGGAGAAACTCCGTGTTGGAGAAAACTCCGTGTAGGAGAAACTCCGTGTTTTAGAAACTCCGTGTTGGAGAAACTCTGTGTTGTAGAAACTCTGTGTCAGAGAAACTCCGTGTCGGAGAAACTCCGTGTTGGAGAAACTCCGTGTTGGAGAAACTCCGTGTTGGAGAAACTCCGTGTTAGAGAAACTCCATGTTGGAGAACCTTCTTGTTGGAGAAAATCCTTGTTGGAGAAACTCCATGTTGGAGAAACTCCGTGCTGGAGAAACTCCGTGTTGTGGAAACTCCATGTTGTAGAAACTCCGTGTTGAAGAAACTCCGTGTTGGAGAAACTCCGTTTCGGAGAAACTCTGTGTTGGTGAAAGTCCGTGTTGGAGAAAATCTGTGTTGGAGAAACTCCGTGTTGGAGAAACTCCGTGTTTTAGAAACTCCGTGTTGGAGAAACTCCGTGTTGGAGGAACTCCTTGTTGGAGAAACTCCGTGTTGGAGAAACTCCATGTTGGAGAAAGTTCGTGTTGGAGAATGTTCGTGTTGGAGAAACTCCGTGTTGGAGAAACTCCGTGTTGGAGAAACTTTATGTTGTAGAAACTCCGTGTTGGAGAAACTCCATGTTGTAGAAACTCCGTGTTGGAGAAACTCTGTGTTGGAGAAACTCCCTGTTGAAGAAACTCCGTGTTGTAGAAACTCCGTGTTGTAGAAACTCCCTGTTGGAGATAATCCATGTTGGAGAAACTCCATGTTGGAGAAACTCCATGCTGCAGAAAATCCGCTCTGGGGAAACTACGCGCTGGAGAATCTCCGCGCTGGAGAGACTTCGTGTTGGAGAAACTCCGTGTTGCAGAAACTCCATGTTGGAGAAACTTCGTGTTGGCGAAACTCCTTGTTGTAGAAACTCCGTGTTGGAGAAACTTATTGTTAGATAAACTCCGTGTTGGAGAAACTTCGTGCTGGAGAAACTCTGTGTCGGAGAAACTCTGTGTCGGAGAAAGTCTGTGTCGGAGAAACTCCGTGTTGGAGAAACTCCGTGTTGGAGAAACTCCGTGTCGGAGAAACTCCGTGTCGGAGAAACTACGTGTTGGAGAAACTCCGTGTTAGAGAAACGCTATGTTGTAGAAACTTCGTGTTGGAGAAACTCCGTGTTGCAGAAGCTTCGTGTTGGCAAAACTCCATGTTGTAGAAACTCCGTGTTGAAGACACTCCGTGTTGGAGAAACTACGCGTCGGAGAAACTCCGTGTTGGAGAAACTCCGTGTTGGAGAAACTCCGTGTTTTAGAAACTCCGTGTTGGAGAAACTCCGTGTTGTAGAAACTCTGTGTCAGAGAAACTCCGTGTCGGAGAAACTCCGTGTTGGAGAAACTCCGTGTTGGAGAAACTCTGTGTCGGAGAAATTCCCTGTTGGAGAAACTCCGTGCTGGAGAAACTCCTTGTTGGAGAAACTCCTTGTTGGAGAAACTCCGTGTTGGAGAAACTCCGTGTTGGAGAAAACTCCGTGTAGGAGAAACTCCGTGTTTTAGAAACTCCGTGTTGGAGAAACTCCGTGTTGTAGAAACTCTGTGTCAGAGAAACTCCGTGTCGGAGAAACTCCGTGTTGGAGAAACTCCGTGTTGGAGAAACTCTGTGTTGGAGAAACTCCGTGTTAGAGAAACTCCATGTTGGAGAACCTTCTTGTTGGAGAAACTCCTTGTTGGAGAAAATCCTTGTTGGAGAAACTCCATGTTGGAGAAACTCCGTGCTGGAGAAACTCCGTGTTGTGTAAACTCCATGTTGTAGAAACTCCGTGTTGAAGAAACTGCGTGTTGGAGAAACTCTGTGTCGGAGAAACTCTGTGTTGGAGAAAGTCCGTGTTGGAGAAACTCCGTGTTGGAGAAACTCCGTGTTGGAGAAACTCCGTGTTTTAGAAACTCCTTGTTGGAGAAACTCCGTGTTGGAGAAACTTTGTTGGAGCAACTCCGTGTTGGAGAAACTCCATGTTGGAGAAAGTCCGTGTTGGAGAATGTCCGTGTTGGAGAAACTCCGTGTTGGAGAAACTTTATGTTGTAGAAACTCCGTGTTGGAGAAACTCCATGTTGTAGAAACTCCGTGTTGGAGAAACTCTGTGTTGGAGAAACTCCCTGTTGAAGAAACTCCGTGTTGTAGAAACTCCGTGTTGTAGAAACTCACTGTTGGAGATAATCCATGTTGGAGAAACTCCATGTTGGAGAAACTCCATGCTGCAGAAAATCCGCGCTGGGGAAACTACGCGCTGGAGAATCTCCGCGCTGGAGAGACTTCGTGTTGGAGAAACTCCGTGTTGCAGAAACTCCGTGTTGGAGAAACTCCGTGTTTGAGAAACTCCGTGTTGGAGAAACTCCGTGTTGGAGAACCTCCGTGTTGGAGAAACTTCGTATCGGAGAAAGTCCGTGTCGGAGAAACACCGTGTCGCAGAAACTCCGTGTTGTAGAAACTTCGTGTTGGCGAAACTCCTTGTTGTAGAAACTCCGTGTTGGAGAAACTTATTGTTAGATAAACTCCGTGTTGGAGAAACTTCGTGCTGGAGAAACTCTGTGTCGGAGAAACTCTGTGTCGATAAAGTCTGTGTCGGAGAAACTCCGTGTTGGAGAAAATCCGTGTTGGAGAAACTCCGTGTCGGAGAAACTCCGTGTCGGAGAAACTCTGTGTCGGAGAAAGTCTGTGGCGGAGAAACTCCGTGTTGGAGAAACTGCGTGTTGGAGAAACTCCGTGTCGGAGAAACTCCGTGTCGGAGAAACTCCGTGTTGGAGAAACTTATTGTTAGATAAACTCCGTGTTGGAGAAACTTCGTGCTGGAGAAACTCTGTGTCGGAGAAACTCTGTGTCGGAGAAAGTCTGTGTCGGAGAAACTCCGTGTTGGAGAAACTCCGTGTTGGAGAAACTCCGTGTCGGAGAAACTCCGTGTCGGAGAAACTACGTGTTGGAGAAACTCCGTGTTAGAGAAACGCAATGTTGTAGAAACTTCGTGTTGGAGAAACTCAGTGTTGTAGAAGCTTCGTGTTGGCAAAACTCCATGTTGTAGAAACTCCGTGTTGAAGAAACTCCGTGTTGGAGAAACTCCGCGTCGGAGAAACTCTGTGTTGGAGAAACTCCGTGTTGGAGAAACTCCGTGTTTTAGAAACTCCGGGTTGGAGAAACTCCGTGTTGTAGAAACTCTGTGTCAGAGAAACTCTGTGTCGGAGAAACTCCGTGTTGGAGAAACTCCGTGTTGGAGAAACTCTGTGTCGGAGAAATTCCTTTTTGGAGAAACTCCGTGCTGGAGAAACTCCTTGTTGGAGAAACTCCTTGTTGGAGAAACTCCGTGTTGGAGAAACTCCGTGTTGGAGAAAACTCCGTGTAGGTGAATCTCCGTGTTTTAGAAACTCCGTGTTGGAGAAACTCCGTGTTGTAGAAACTCTGTCAGAGAAACTCCGTGTCGGAGAAACTCCGTGTTGGAGAAACTCCGTGTTGGAGAAACTCCGTGTTGGAGAAACTCCGTGTTAGAGAAACTCCATGTTGGAGAACCTTCTTGTTGGAGAAACTCCTTGTTGGAGAAAATCCTTGTTGGAGAAACTCCATGTTGGAGAAACTCCATGTTGTAGAAACTCCATGTTGTAGAAACTCCGTGTTGGAGAAACTCCCTGCTGAAGAAACTCCGTGTTGTAGAAACTCCGTGTTGTAGAAACTCCCTGTTGGAGATAATTCATGTTGGAGAAACTCCATGTTGGAGAAACTCCATGCTGCAGAAAATCCGCGCAGGGGAAACTACGCGCTGGAGAATCTCCGCGCTGGAGAGACTTCGTGTTGGAGAAACTCCGTGTTGCAGAAACTCAGTGTTGGAGAAACTCCGTGTTGGAGAAACTTCGTATCGGAGAAAGTCGGTGTCGGAGAAACTCCGTGTCGCAGAAACTCCGTGTTGTAGAAACTTCGTGTTGGCGAAACTCCTTGTTGTAGAAACTCCGTGTTGGAGAAACTTATTGTTAGATAAACTCCGTGTTGGAGAAACTTCGTGCTGGAGAAACTCTGTGTCGGAGAAACTCTGTGTCGATAAAGTCTGTGTCGGAGAAACTCCGTGTTGGAGAAAATCCGTGTTGGAGAAACTCCGTGTCGGAGAAACTCCGTGTCGGAGAAACTCTGTGTCGGAGAAAGTCTGTGGCGGTGAAACTCCGTGTTGGAGAAACTTCGTGTTGGAGAAACTCCGTGTCGGAGAAACTCCGTGTCGGAGAAACTCCGTGTTGGAGAAACTTATTGTTAGATAAACTCCGTGTTGGAGAAACTTCGTGCTGGAGAAACTCTGTGTCGGAGAAACTCTGTGTCGGAGAAAGTCTGTGTCGGAGAAACTCCGTGTTGGAGAAACTCCGTGTCGGAGAAACTCCGTGTCGGAGAAACTATGTGTTGGAGAAACTCCGTGTTAGATAAACGCTATGTTGTAGAAACTTCGTGTTGGAGAAACTCCGTGTTGTAGAAGCTTCGTGTTGGCAAAACTCCATGTTGTAGAAACTCCGTGTTGAAGAAACTCCGTGTTGGAGAAACTCCGCGTCAGAGAAACTCCGTGTTGGAGAAACTCCGTGTTGGAGAAACTCCGTGTTTTAGAAACTCCGTGTTGGAGAAACTCCGTGTTGTAGAAACTCTGTGTCAGAGAAACTCCGTGTCGGAGAAACTCCGTGTTGGAGAAACTCCTTGTTGGAGAAACTCCTTGTTGGAGAAACTCTGTGTTGGAGAAACTCCTTGTTGGAGAAAACTCCGTGTAGGAGAAACTCCGTGTTTTAGAAACTCCGTGTTGGAGAAACTCTGTGTTGTAGAAACTCTGTGTCAGAGAAACTCCGTGTCGGAGAAACTCCGTGTTGGAGAAACTCCGTGTTGGAGAAACTCCGTGTTGGAGAAACTCCGTGTTAGAGAAACTCCATGTTGGAGAACCTTCTTGTTGGAGAAAATCCTTGTTGGAGAAACTCCATGTTGGAGAAACTCCGTGCTGGAGAAACACCGTGTTGTGGAAACTCCATGTTGTAGAAACTCCGTGTTGAAGAAACTCCGTGTTGGAGAAACTCCGTTTCGGAGAAACTCTGTGTTGGTGAAAGTCCGTGTTGGAGAAAATCTGTGTTGGAGAAACTCCGTGTTGGAGAAACTCCGTGTTTTAGAAACTCCGTGTTGGAGAAACTCCGTGTTGGAGGAACTCCTTGTTGGAGAAACTCCGTGTTGGAGAAACTCCATGTTGGAGAAAGTCCGTGTTGGAGAATGTTCGTGTTGGAGAAACTCCGTGTTGGAGAAACTCCGTGTTGGAGAAACTTTATGTTGTAGAAACTCCGTGTTGGAGAAACTCCATGTTGTAGAAACTCCGTGTTGGAGAAACTCTGTGTTGGAGAAACTCCCTGTTGAAGAAACTCCGTGTTGTAGAAACTCCGTGTTGTAGAAACTCCCTGTTGGAGATAATCCATGTTGGAGAAACTCCATGTTGGAGAAACTCCATGCTGCAGAAAATCCGCGCTGGGGAAACTACGCGCTGGAGAATCTCCGCGCTGGAGAGACTTCGTGTTGGAGAAACTCCGTGTTGCAGAAACTCCATGTTGGAGAAACTTCGTGTTGGCGAAACTCCTTGTTGTAGAAACTCCGTGTTGGAGAAACTTATTGTTAGATAAACTCCGTGTTGGAGAAACTTCGTGCTGGAGAAACTCTGTGTCGGAGAAACTCTGTGTCGGAGAAAGTCTGTGTCGGAGAAACTCCGTGTTGGAGAAACTCCGTGTTGGAGAAACTCCGTGTCAGAGAAACTCCGTGTCGGAGAAACTACGTGTTGGAGAAACTCCGTGTTAGAGAAACGCTATGTTGTAGAAACTTCGTGTTGGAGAAACTCCGTGTTGCAGAAGCTTCGTGTTGGCAAAACTCCATGTTGTAGAAACTCCGTGTTGAAGACACTCCGTGTTGGAGAAACTACGCGTCGGAGAAACTCCGTGTTGGAGATACTCCGTGTTGGAGAAACTCCGTGTTTTAGAAACTCCGTGTTGGAGAAACTCCGTGTTGTAGAAACTCTGTGTCAGAGAAACTCCGTGTCGGAGAAACTCCGTGTTGGAGAAACTCCGTGTTGGAGAAACTCTGTGTCGGAGAAATTCCTTGTTGGAGAAACTCCGTGCTGGAGAAACTCCTTGTTGGAGAAACTCCTTGTTGGAGAAACTCCGTGTTGGAGAAACTCCGTGTTGGAGAAAACTCCGTGTAGGAGAAACTCCGTGTTTTAGAAACTCCGTGTTGGAGAAACTCCGTGTTGTAGAAACTCTGTGTCAGAGAAACTCCGTGTCGGAGAAACTCCGTGTTGGAGAAACTCCGTGTTGGAGAAACTCTGTGTTGGAGAAACTCCGTGTTAGAGAAACTCCATGTTGGAGAACCTTCTTGTTGGAGAAACTCCTTGTTGGAGAAAATCCTTGTTGGAGAAACTCCATGTTGGAGAAACTCCGTGCTGGAGAAACTCCGTGTTGTGTAAACTCCATGTTGTAGAAACTCCGTGTTGAAGAAACTGCGTGTTGGAGAAACTCCGTGTCGGAGAAACTCTGTGTTGGAGAAAGTCCGTGTTGGAGAAACTCCGTGTTGGAGAAACTCCGTGTTGGAGAAACTCCGTGTTTTAGAAACTCCTTGTTGGAGAAACTCCGTGTTGGAGAAACTTTGTTGGAGCAACTCCGTGTTGGAGAAACTCCATGTTGGAGAAAGTCCGTGTTGGAGAATGTCCGTGTTGGAGAAACTCCGTGTTGGAGAAACTTTATGTTGTAGAAACTCCGTGTTGGAGAAACTCCATGTTGTAGAAACTCCGTGTTGGAGAAACTCTGTGTTGGAGAAACTCCCTGTTGAAGAAACTCCGTGTTGTAGAAACTCCGTGTTGTAGAAACTCACTGTTGGAGATAATCCATGTTGGAGAAACTCCATGTTGGAGAAACTCCATGCTGCAGAAAATCCGCGCTGGGGAAACTACGCGCTGGAGAATCTCCGCGCTGGAGAGACTTCGTGTTGGAGAAACTCCGTGTTGCAGAAACTCCGTGTTGGAGAAACTCCGTGTTGGAGAAACTCCGTGTTGGAGAACCTCCGTGTTGGAGAAACTTCGTATCGGAGAAAGTCCGTGTCGGAGAAACACCGTGTCGCAGAAACTCCGTGTTGTAGAAACTTCGTGTTGGCGAAACTCCTTGTTGTAGAAACTCCGTGTTGGAGAAACTTATTGTTAGATAAACTCCGTGTTGGAGAAACTTCGTGCTGGAGAAACTCTGTGTCGGAGAAACTCTGTGTCGATAAAGTCTGTGTCGGAGAAACTCCGTGTTGGAGAAAATCCGTGTTGGAGAAACTCCGTGTCGGAGAAACTCCGTGTCGGAGAAACTCTGTGTCGGAGAAAGTCTGTGTCGGAGAAACTCCGTGTTGGAGAAACTCCGTGTCGGAGAAACTCCGTGTCGGAGAAACTACGTGTTGGAGAAACTCCGTGTTAGAGAAACGCAATGTTGTAGAAACTTCGTGTTGGAGAAACTCAGTGTTGTAGAAGCTTCGTGTTGGCAAAACTCCATGTTGTAGAAACTCCGTGTTGAAGAAACTCCGTGTTGGAGAAACTCCGCGTCGGAGAAACTCCGTGTTGGAGAAACTCCGTGTTGGAGAAACTCCGTGTTTTAGAAACTCCGGGTTGGAGAAACTCCGTGTTGTAGAAACTCTGTGTCAGAGAAACTCTGTGTCGGAGAAACTCCGTGTTGGAGAAACTCCGTGTTGGAGAAACTCTGTGTCGGAGAAATTCCTTTTTGGAGAAACTCCGTGCTGGAGAAACTCCTTGTTGGAGAAACTCCTTGTTGGAGAAACTCCGTGTTGGAGAAACTCCGTGTTGGAGAAAACTCCGTGTAGGTGAATCTCCGTGTTTTAGAAACTCCGTGTTGGAGAAACTCCGTGTTGTAGAAACTCTGTCAGAGAAACTCCGTGTCGGAGAAACTCCGTGTTGGAGAAACTCCGTGTTGGAGAAACTCCGTGTTTGAGAAACTCCGTGTTAGAGAAACTCCATGTTGGAGAACCTTCTTGTTGGAGAAACTCCTTGTTGGAGAAAATCCTTGTTGGAGAAACTCCATGTTGGAGAAACTCCGTGCTGGAGAAACTCCGTGTTGTGGAAACTCCATGTTGTAGAAACTCCGTGTTGAAGAAACTCCGTGTTGGAGAAACTCCGTGTCGGTGAAACTCTGTGTTGGAGAAAGTCCGTGTTGGAGAAACTCCGTGTTGGAGAAACTCCGTGTTTTAGAAACTCCGTGTTGGAGAAACTCCGAGTTGGAGAAACTCCTTGTTGGAGAAACTCCGTGTTGGAGAAACTCCATGTTGGAGAATGTCCGTGTTGGAGAATGTCCGTGTTGGAGAAACTCCGTGTTGGAGAAACTCCGTGTTGGAGAAACTTTATGTTGTAGAAACTCCGTGTTGGAGAAACTCCATGTTGTAGAAACTCCGTATTGGAGAAACTCTGTGTTGGAGAAACTCCCTGTTGAAGAAACTCCGTGTTGTAGAAACTCCGTGTTGTAGAAACTCCCTGTTGGAGATAATCCATGTTGGAGAAACTCCATGTTGGAGAAACTCCATGCTGCAGAAAATCCGCGCTGGGGAAACTACGCGCTGGAGAATCTCCGCGCTGGAGAGACTTCGTGTTGGAGAAACTCCGTGTTGCAGAAACTCCGTGTTGGAGAAACTCCGTGTGTGAGAAACTCCGTGTTGGAGAAAGTCCGTGTTGGAGAACCTCCGTGTTGGAGAAACTTCGTATCGGAGAAAGTCCGTGTCGGAGAAACTCCGTGTCGCAGAAACTCCGTGTTGTAGAAACTTCGTGTTGGCGAAACTCCTTGTTGTAGAAACTCCGTGTTGGAGAAACTTATTGTTAGATAAACTCCGTGTTGGAGAAACTTCGTGCTGGAGAAACTCTGTGTCGGAGAAACTCTGTGTCGATAAAGTCTGTGTCGGAGAAACTCCGTGTTGGAGAAACTCCGTTTCGGAGAAACTCCGTGTCGGAGAAACTCTGTGTCGGAGAAAGTCTGTGGCGGAGAAACTCCGTGTTGGAGAAACTGCGTGTTGGAGAAACTCTGTGTCGGAGAAACTCCGTGTCGGAGAAACTCCGTGTTGGAGAAACTTATTGTTAGATAAACTCCGTGTTGGAGAAACTTCGTGCTGGAGAAACTCTGTGTCGGAGAAACTCTGTGTCGGAGAAAGTCTGTGTCGGTGAAACTCCGTTTTGGAGAAACTCCGTGTTGGAGAAACTCCGTGTCGGAGAAACTCCGTGTCGGAGAAACTACGTGTTGGAGAAACTCCGTGTTAGAGAAACGCTATGTTGTAGAAACTTCGTGTTGGAGAAACTCCGTGTTGTAGAAGCTTCGTGTTGGCAAAACTCCATGTTGTAGAAACTCCGTGTTGAAGAAACTCCGTGTTGGAGAAACTCCGCGTCGGAGAAACTCCGTGTTGGAGAAACTCCGTGTTGGAGAAACTCCGTGTTTTAGAAACTCCGTGTTGGAGAAACTCCGTGTTGTAGAAACTCTGTGTAAGAGAAACTCCGTGTCGGAGAAACTCCGTGTTGGAGAAACTCCGTGTTGGAGAAACTCTGTGTCGGAGAAATTCCTTGTTGGAGAAACTCCGTGCTGGAGAAACTCCTTGTTGGAGAAACTCCTTGTTGGAGAAACTCCGTGTTGGAGAAACTCCGTGTTGGAGAATACTCCGTGTAGGAGAAACTCCGTGTTTTAGAAACTCCGTGTTGGAGAAACTCCGTGTTGTAGAAACTCTGTGTCAGAGAAACTTCGTGTCGGAGAAACTCCGTGTTGGAGAAACCCCGTGTTGGAGAAACTCCGTGTTGGAGAAACTCCGTGTTAGAGAAACTCCATGTTGGAGAACCTTCTTGTTGGAGAAACTCCTTGTTGGAGAAAATCCTTGTTAGAGAAACTCCATGTTGGAGAAATTCCGTGCTGGAGAAACTCCGTGTTGTGGAAACTCCATGTTGTAGAAACTCCGTGTTGAAGAAACTCCGTGTTGGAGAAACTCCGTGTCGGAGAAACTCTGTGTTGGAGAAAGTCCGTGTTGGAGAAACTCCGTGTTGGAGAAACTCCGTGTTGGAGAAACTCCGTGTTTTAGAAACTACGTGTTGGAGAAACTCCGTGTTGGAGAAACTCCTTGTTGGAGAAACTCCGTGTTGGAGAAACTCCGTGTTGGAGAAAACTCCGTGTTGGAGAAACTCTGTGTTTTAGAAACTCCGTGTTGGAGAAACTCCGTGTTGTAGAAACTCCGTGTTAGAGAAACTCCATGTTGGAGAACCTTCTGGTTGGAGAAACTTCTTGTTGGAGAAAATCCTTGTTGGAGAAACTCCATGTTGGAGAAACTCCGTGTTGGAGAAACATTGTGTTGTGGAAACTCCGTGTTGGGGAAACGCCGAGATTGAGAAACTTCATGTTGTAGAAACTCCGTGTTGAAGAAACTCCGTGTTGGAGAAACTCCGTGTTGGAGAAACTCCGTGTTGGAGAAACTCCGTGTTAGAGAAACTCCATGTTGGAGAAAGTCCGTGTTGGAGAATGTCCGTGTTGGAGAAACTCCGTGTTGGAGAAACTCCGTGTTGGAGAAACTTTATGTTGTAGAAACTTCGTGTTGGAGAAACTCCATGTTGTAGAAACTCCGTGTTGTAGAAACTCTGTGTCGGAGAAACTCTGTGTCGGAGAAAGTCTGTGTCGGAGAAACTCCGTGTTGTAGAAACTCCCTGTTGGAGATAATCCATGTTGGAGAAACTCCATGTTGGAGAAACTCCATGCTGCAGAAAATCCGCGCAGGGGAAACTACGCGCTGGAGAATCTCCGCGCTGGAGAGACTTCGTGTTGGAGAAACTCCGTGTTGCAGAAACTCAGTGTTGGAGAAACTCCGTGTTGGAGAAACTTCGTATCGGCGAAAGTCGGTGTCGGAGAAACTCCGTGTCGCAGAAACTCCGTGTTGTAGAAACTTCGTGTTGGCGAAACTCCTTGTTGTAGAAACTCCGTGTTGGAGAAACTTATTGTTAGATAAACTCCGTGTTGGAGAAACTTCGTGCTGGAGAAACTCTGTGTCGGAGAAACTCTGTGTCGATAAAGTCTGTGTCGGAGAAACTCCGTGTTGGAGAAAATCCGTGTTGGAGAAACTCCGTGTTGGAGAAACTCCGTGTCGGAGAAACTCTGTGTCGGAGAAAGTCTGTGGTGGTGAAACTCCGTGTTGGAGAAACTCCGTGTCGGAGAAACTCCGTGTCGGAGAAACTCCGTGTTGGAGAAACTTATTGTTAGATAAACTCCGTTTTGGAGAAACTTCGTGCTGGAGAAACTCTGTGTCGGAGAAACTCTGTGTCGGAGAAAGTCTGTGTCGGAGAAACTCCGTGTTGGAGAAACTCCGTGTCGGAGAAACTCCGTGTCGGAGAAACTATGTGTTGGAGAAACTCCGTGTTAGATAAACGCTATGTTGTAGAAACTTCGTGTTGGAGAAACTCCGTGTTGTAGAAGCTTCGTGTTGGCAAAACTCCATGTTGTAGAAACTCCGTGTTGAAGAAACTCCGTGTTGGAGAAACTCCGCGTCAGAGAAACTCCGTGTTGGAGAAACTCCGTGTTGGAGAAACTCCGTGTTTTAGAAACTCCGTGTTGGAGAAACTCCGTGTTGTAGAAACTCTGTGTCAGAGAAACTTCGTGTCGGAGAAACTCCGTGTTGGAGAAACTCCTTGTTGGAGAAACTCCTTGTTGGAGAAACTTTGTGTTGGAGAAACTCCGTGTTGGGGAAAACTCCGTGTAGGAGAAACTCCGTGTTTTAGAAACTCCGTGTTGGAGAAACTCTGTGTTGTAGAAACTCTGTGTCAGAGAAACTCCGTGTCGGAGAAACTCCGTGTTGGAGAAACTCCGTGTTGGAGAAACTCCGTGTTGGAGAAACTCCGTGTTAGAGAAACTCCATGTTGGAGAACCTTCTTGTTGGAGAAAATCCTTGTTGGAGAAACTCCATGTTGGAGAAACTCCGTGCTGGAGAAACTCCGTGTTGTGGAAACTCCATGTTGTAGAAACTCCGTGTTGAAGAAACTCCGTGTTGGAGAAACTCCGTTTCGGAGAAACTCTGTGTTGGTGAAAGTCCGTGTTGGAGAAACTCTGTGTTGGAGAAACTCCGTGTTGGAGAAACTCCGTGTTGGAGAAACTCCGTGTTGTAGAAACTCTGTGTCAGAGAAACTTCGTGTCGGAGAAACTCCGTGTTGGAGAAACCCCGTGTTGGAGAAACTCCGTGTTGGAGAAACTCCGTGTTAGAGAAACTCCATGTTGGAGAACCTTCTTGTTGGAGAAACTCCTTGTTGGAGAAAATCCTTGTTAGAGAAACTCCATGTTGGAGAAATTCCGTGCTGGAGAAACTCCGTGTTGTGGAAACTCCATGTTGTAGAAACTCCGTGTTGAAGAAACTCCGTGTTGGAGAAACTCCGTGTCGGAGAAACTCTGTGTTGGAGAAAGTCCGTGTTGGAGAAACTCCGTGTTGGAGAAACTCCGTGTTGGAGAAACTCCGTGTTTTAGAAACTACGTGTTGGAGAAACTCCGTGTTGGAGAAACTCCTTGTTGGAGAACCTCCGTGTTGGAGAAACTCCGTGTTGGAGAAAACTCCGTGTTGGAGAAACTCTGTGTTTTAGAAACTCCGTGTTGGAGAAACTCCGTGTTGTAGAAACTCCGTGTTAGAGAAACTCCATGTTGGAGAACCTTCTGGTTGGAGAAACTTCTTGTTGGAGAAAATCCTTGTTGGAGAAACTCCATGTTGGAGAAACTCCGTGTTGGAGAAACATTGTGTTGTGGAAACTCCGTGTTGGGGAAACGCCGAGATTGAGAAACTTCATGTTGTAGAAACTCCGTGTTGAAGAAACTCCGTGTTGGAGAAACTCCGTGTTGGAGAAACTCCGTGTTGGAGAAACTCCGTGTTAGAGAAACTCAATGTTGGAGAAAGTCCGTGTTGGAGAATGTCCGTGTTGGAGAAACTCCGTGTTGGAGAAACTCCGTGTTGGAGAAACTTTATGTTGTAGAAACTTCGTGTTGGAGAAACTCCATGTTGTAGAAACTCCATGTTGTAGAAACTCCGTGTTGGAGAAACTCCCTGTTGAAGAAACTCCGTGTTGTAGAAACTCCGTGTTGTAGAAACTCCCTGTTGGAGATAATCCATGTTGGAGAAACTCCATGTTGGAGAAACTCCATGCTGCAGAAAATCCGCGCAGGGGAAACTACGCGCTGGAGAATCTCCGCGCTGGAGAGACTTCGTGTTGGAGAAACTCCGTGTTGCAGAAACTCAGTGTTGGAGAAACTCCGTGTTGGAGAAACTTCGTATCGGCGAAAGTCGGTGTCGGAGAAACTCCGTGTCGCAGAAACTCCGTGTTGTAGAAACTTCGTGTTGGCGAAACTCCTTGTTGTAGAAACTCCGTGTTGGAGAAACTTATTGTTAGATAAACTCCGTGTTGGAGAAACTTCGTGCTGGAGAAACTCTGTGTCGGAGAAACTCTGTGTCGATAAAGTCTGTGTCGGAGAAACTCCGTGTTGGAGAAAATCCGTGTTGGAGAAACTCCGTGTTGGAGAAACTCCGTGTCGGAGAAACTCTGTGTCGGAGAAAGTCTGTGGCGGTGAAACTCCGTGTTGGAGAAACTCCGTGTCGGAGAAACTCCGTGTCGGAGAAACTCCGTGTTGGAGAAACTTATTGTTAGATAAACTCCGTGTTGGAGAAACTTCGTGCTGGAGAAACTCTGTGTCGGAGAAACTCTGTGTCGGAGAAAGTCTGTGTCGGAGAAACTCCGTGTTGGAGAAACTCCGTGTCGGAGAAACTCCGTGTCGGAGAAACTATGTGTTGGAGAAACTCCGTGTTAGATAAACGCTATGTTGTAGAAACTTCGTGTTGGAGAAACTCCGTGTTGTAGAAGCTTCGTGTTGGCAAAACTCCATGTTGTAGAAACTCCGTGTTGAAGAAACTCCGTGTTGGAGAAACTCCGCGTCAGAGAAACTCCGTGTTGGAGAAACTCCGTGTTGGAGAAACTCCGTGTTTTAGAAACTCCGTGTTGGAGAAACTCCGTGTTGTAGAAACTCTGTGTCAGAGAAACTTCGTGTCGGAGAAACTCCGTGTTG
The DNA here is from genome assembly GCF_052857255.1 of Amblyomma americanum. Taxonomy (NCBI): domain Eukaryota; kingdom Metazoa; phylum Arthropoda; class Arachnida; order Ixodida; family Ixodidae; genus Amblyomma; species Amblyomma americanum. The sequence continues at coordinate 127,067 of NW_027526574.1, read as the reverse complement.
GAGAAACTCCTTGTTGGAGAAACTCCTTGTTGGAGAAACTTTGTGTTGGAGAAACTCCGTGTTGGGGAAAACTCCGTGTAGGAGAAACTCCGTGTTTTAGAAACTCCGTGTTGGAGAAACTCTGTGTTGTAGAAACTCTGTGTCAGAGAAACTCCGTGTCGGAGAAACTCCGTGTTGGAGAAACTCCGTGTTGGAGAAACTCCGTGTTGGAGAAACTCCGTGTTAGAGAAACTCCATGTTGGAGAACCTTCTTGTTGGAGAAAATCCTTGTTGGAGAAACTCCATGTTGGAGAAACTCCGTGCTGGAGAAACTCCGTGTTGTGGAAACTCCATGTTGTAGAAACTCCGTGTTGAAGAAACTCCGTGTTGGAGAAACTCCGTTTCGGAGAAACTCTGTGTTGGTGAAAGTCCGTGTTGGAGAAACTCTGTGTTGGAGAAACTCCGTGTTGGAGAAACTCCGTGTTTTAGAAACTCCGTGTTGGAGAAACTCCGTGTTGGAGGAACTCCTTGTTGGAGAAACTCCGTGTTGGAGAAACTCCATGTTGGAGAAAGTCCGTGTTGGAGAATGTTCGTGTTGGAGAAACTCCGTGTTGGAGAAACTCCGTGTTGGAGAAACTTTATGTTGTAGAAACTCCGTGTTGGAGAAACTCCATGTTGTAGAAACTCCGTGTTGGAGAAACTCTGTGTTGGAGAAACTCCCTGTTGAAGAAACTCCGTGTTGTAGAAACTCCGTGTTGTAGAAACTCCCTGTTGGAGATAATCCATGTTGGAGAAACTCCATGTTGGAGAAACTCCATGCTGCAGAAAATCCGCGCTGGGGAAACTACGCGCTGGAGAATCTCCGCGCTGGAGAGACTTCGTGTTGGAGAAACTCCGTGTTGCAGAAACTCCATGTTGGAGAAACTTCGTGTTGGCGAAACTCCTTGTTGTAGAAACTCCGTGTTGGAGAAACTTATTGTTAGATAAACTCCGTGTTGGAGAAACTTCGTGCTGGAGAAACTCTGTGTCGGAGAAACTCTGTGTCGGAGAAAGTCTGTGTCGGAGAAACTCCGTGTTGGAGAAACTCCGTGTTGGAGAAACTCCGTGTCGGAGAAACTCCGTGTCGGAGAAACTCCGTGTCGGAGAAACTACGTGTTGGAGAAACTCCGTGTTAGAGAAACGCTATGTTGTAGAAACTTCGTGTTGGAGAAACTCCGTGTTGTAGAAGCTTCGTGTTGGCAAAACTCCATGTTGTAGAAACTCCGTGTTGAAGAAACTCCGTGTTGGAGAAACTACGCGTCGGAGAAACTCCGTGTTGGAGAAACTCCGTGTTGGAGAAACTCCGTGTTTTAGAAACTCCGTGTTGGAGAAACTCCGTGTTGTAGAAACTCTGTGTCAGAGAAACTCCGTGTCGGAGAAACTCCGTGTTGGAGAAACTCCGTGTTGGAGAAACTCTTTGTCGGAGAAATTCCTTGTTGGAGAAACTCCGTGCTGGAGAAACTCCTTGTTGGAGAAACTCCTTGTTGGAGAAACTCCGTGTTGGAGAAACTCCGTGTTGGAGAAAACTCCGTGTAGGAGAAACTCCGTGTTTTAGAAACTCCGTGTTGTAGAAACTCTGTGTCATAGAAACTCCGTGTCGGAGAAACTCCGTGTTGGAGAAACTCCGTGTTGGAGAAACTCTGTGTTGGGGAAACTCCGTGTTAGAGAAACTCCATGTTGGAGAACCTTCTTGTTGGAGAAACTCCTTGTTGGAGAGAATCCTTGTTGGAGAAACTCCATGTTGGAGAAACTCCGTGCTGGAGAAACTCCGTGTTGTGTAAACTCCATGTTGTAGAAACTCCGTGTTGAAGAAACTGCGTGTTGGAGAAACTCCGTGTCGGAGAAACTCTGTGTTGGAGAAAGTCCGTGTTGGAGAAACTCCGTGTTGGAGAAACTCCGTGTTGGAGAAACTCCGTGTTTTAGAAACTCCTTGTTGGAGAAACTCCGTGTTGGAGAAACTTTGTTGGAGAAACTCCGTGTTGGAGAAACTCCATGTTGGAGAAAGTCCGTGTTGGAGAATGTCCGTGTTGGAGAAACTCCGTGTTGGAGAAACTTTATGTTGTAGAAACTCCGTGTTGGAGAAACTCCATGTTGTAGAAACTCCGTGTTGGAGAAACTCTGTGTTGGAGAAACTCCCTGTTGAAGAAACTCCGCGTTGTAGAAACTCCGTGTTGTAGAAACTCACTGTTGGAGATAATCCATGTTGGAGAAACTCCATGTTGGAGAAACTCCATGCTGCAGAAAATCCGCGCTGGGGAAACTACGCGCTGGAGAATCTCCGCGCTGGAGAGACTTCGTGTTGGAGAAACTCCGTGTTGCAGAAACTCCGTGTTGGAGAAACTCCGTGTTTGAGAAACTCCGTTTTGGAGAAACTCCGTGTTGGAGAACCTCCGTGTTGGAGAAACTTCGTATCGGAGAAAGTCCGTGTCGGAGAAACACCGTGTCGCAGAAACTCCGTGTTGTAGAAACTTCGTGTTGGCGAAACTCCTTGTTGTAGAAACTCCGTGTTGGAGAAACTTATTGTTAGATAAACTCCGTGTTGGAGAAACTTCGTGCTGGAGAAACTCTGTGTCGGAGAAACTCTGTGTCGATAAAGTCTGTGTCGGAGAAACTCCGTGTTGGAGAAAATCCGTGTTGGAGAAACTCCGTGTCGGAGAAACTCCGTGTCGGAGAAACTCTGTGTCGGAGAAAGTCTGTGGCGGAGAAACTCCGTGTTGGAGAAACTGCGTGTTGGAGAAACTCCGTGTCGGAGAAACTCCGTGTCGGAGAAACTCCGTGTCGGAGAAACTCCGTGTTGGAGAAACTTATTGTTAGATAAACTCCGTGTTGGAGAAACTTCGTGCTGGAGAAACTCTGTGTCGGAGAAACTCTGTGTCGGAGAAAGTCTGTGTCGGAGAAACTCCGTGTTGGAGAAACTCCGTGTTGGAGAAACTCCGTGTCGGAGAAACTCCGTGTCGGAGAAACTACGTGTTGGAGAAACTCCGTGTTAGAGAAACGCAATGTTGTAGAAACTTCGTGTTGGAGAAACTCAGTGTTGTAGAAGCTTCGTGTTGGCAAAACTCCATGTTGTAGAAACTCCGTGTTGAAGAAACTCCGTGTTGGAGAAACTCCGCTTCTGAGAAACTCCGTGTTGGAGAAACTCCGTGTTGGAGAAACTCCGTGTTTTAGAATCTCCGGGTTGGAGAAACTCCGTGTTGTAGAAACTGTGTCAGAGAAACTCTGTGTCGGAGAAACTCCGTGTTGGAGAAACTCCGTGTTGGAGAAACTCTGTGTCGGAGAAATTCCTTTTTGGAGAAACTCCGTGCTGGAGAAACTCCTTGTTGGAGAAACTCCTTGTTGGAGAAACTCCGTGTTGGAGAAACCCCCGTGTTGGAGAAAACTCCGTATAGGTGAAACTCCGTGTTTTAGAAACTCCGTGTTGGAGAAACTCTGTGTTGTAGAAACTCTGTCAGAGAAACTCCGTGTCGGAGAAACTCCGTGTTGGAGAAACTCCGTGTTGGAGAAACTCCGTGTTGGAGAAACTCCGTGTTAGAGAAACTCCATGTTGGAGAACATTCTTGTTGGAGAAACTCCTTGTTGGAGAAAATCCTTGTTGGAGAAACTCCATGTTGGAGAAACTCCGTGCTGGAGAAACTCCGTGTTGTGGAAACTCCATGTTGTAGAAACTCCGTGTTGAAGAAACTCCGTGTTGGAGAAACTCCATGTCGGTGAAACTCTGTGTTGGAGAAAGTCCGTGTTGGAGAAACTCCGTGTTGGAGAAACTCCGTGTTTTAGAAACTCCGTGTTGGAGAAACTCCATGTTGGAGAAACTCCTTGTTGGAGAAACTCCGTGTTGGAGAAACTCCATGTTGGAGAAAGTCCGTGTTGGAGAATGTCTGTGTTGGAGAAACTCCGTGCTGGAGAAACTCCGTGTTGGAGAAACTTTATGTTGTAGAAACTCCGTGTTGGAGAAACTCCCTGTTGTAGAAACTCCGTGTTGGAGAAACTCTGTGTTGGAGAAACTCCCTGTTGAAGAAACTCCGTGTTGTAGAAACTCCGTGTTGTAGAAACTCCCTGTTGGAGATAATCCATGTTGGAGAAACTCCATGTTGGAGAAACTCCATGCTGCAGAAAATCCGCGCAGGGGAAACTACGCGCTGGAGAATCTCCGCGCTGGAGAATCTCCGCGCTGGAGAGACTTCGTGTTGGAGAAACTCCGTGTTGCAGAAACTCCGTGTTGGAGAAACTCCGTGTGTGAGAAACTCCGTGTTGGAGAAACTCCGTGTTGGAGAACCTCCGTGTTGGAGAAACTTCGTATCGGAGAAAGTCGGTGTCGGAGAAACTCCGTGCCGCAGAAACTCCGTGTTGTAGAAACTTCGTTTTGGCGAAACTCCTTGTTGTAGAAACTCCGTGTTAGAGAAACTTATTGTTAGATAAACTCCGTGTTGGAGAAACTTCGTGCTGGAGAAACTCTGTGTCGGAGAAACTCTGTGTCGATAAAGTCTGTGTCGGAGAAACTCCGTGTTGGAGAAAATCCGTTTTGGAGAAACTCCGTGTCGGAGAAACTCCGTGTCGGAGAAACTACGTGTTGGAGAAACTCCGTGTTAGATAAACGCTATGTTGTAGAAACTTCGTGTTGGAGAAACTCCGTGTTGTAGAAGCTTCGTATTGGCAAAACTCCATGTTGTAGAAACTCCGTGTTGAAGAAACTCCGTGTTGAAGAAACTCCGCGTCGGAGAAACTCCGTGTTGGAGAAACTCCGTGTTGGAGAAACTCCGTGTTTTAGAAACTCCGTGTTGGAGAAACTCCGTGTTGTAGAAACTCTGTGTCAGAGAAACTCCGTGTCGGAGAAACTCTGTGTTGGAGAAACTCCTTGTTTGAGAAACTCCTTGTTGGAGAAACTCTGTGTCGGAGAAACTCCGTGCTGGGGAAACTTCGTGTTGGGGTAACGCCGTGTTGGAGAAACTCTATGTTGGAGAAACTCCGTGTCGGAGAAACTCCGTGTCAGAGAAACTCCGTGTTGGAGAAACTCCGTGTTGGAGAAACTCCGTGTTGGAGAAACTTCGTGTTGGAGAAAATCCTTGTTGGAGAAACTCCGTGCTATAGCAACTCCGTGTTGGAGAAACTCCGCGCTGGAGAAACTCCGTGTTGGAGAAACTCCGCGCTGGAGAAACTCCGTGTTCGAAAAACTCCGTGTTGGAGGAACTCTGTGTTGGAGAAACCCCGTGTTGGAGAAACTCCGCGTTGGAGAAACTCCGTATTGGAGAAACTCCGTGTTGGAGAAACTTTATGTTGGAGAAACTCCATGTCGAAGAAACTTCGTATTGTAGAAACTCCGTGTTGGAGAAACTTTATGTTGTAGAAACTCCGCGCTGGAGAAACTTCGTGTTGGAGAAACTCCGTGTTGGAGAAACTCTGTGTCCGAGAAAGTCTGTGTCGGAGAAACTCCGTGTTGGAGAAACTCCGTGTCGGAGAAACTCCGTGTCGGAGAAACTATGTGTTGGAGAAACTCCGTGTTAGATAAACGCTATGTTGTAAAAACTTCGTGTTGGAGAAACTCCGTGTTGTAGAAGCTTCGTGTTGGCAAAACTCCATGTTGTAGAAACTCCGTGTTGAAGAAACTCCGTGTTGGAGAAACTCCGCGTCGGAGAAACTCCGTGTTGGAGAAAACTCCGTGTTGGAGAAACTTCGTGTTTAAGAAACTCCGTGTTGGAGAAACTCCGTGTTGTAGAAACCGCGTGTTAGAGAAACTCCTGTTGGAGAACCTTCTGGTTGGAGAAACTCCTTGTTGGAGAAAATCCTTGTTGGAGAAACTTCATGTTGGAGAAACTCCGTGTTGGAGAAACTCCGTGTTGTGGAAACTCCGTGTTGGGGAAACGCCGAGATGGAGAAACTTCATGTTGTAGAAACTCCGTGTTGAAGAAACTCCGTGTTGGAGAAACTCCGTGTTGAAGAAACTCCGTGTTGGAGAAACTCCGTGTTAGAGAAACTCCATGTTGGAGAAAGTCCGTGTTGGAGAATGTCTGTGTTGGAGAAACTCCGTGTTGGAGAAACTCCGTGTTGGAGAAACTTTATGTTGTAGAAACTCCGTGTTGGAGAAACTCCCTGTTGTAGAAACTCCGTGTTGGAGAAACTCTGTGTTGGAGAAACTCCCTGTTGAAGAAACTCCGTGTTGTAGAAACTCCGTGTTGTAGAAACTCCCTGTTGGAGATAATCCATGTTGGAGAAACTCCATGTTGGAGAAACTCCATGCTGCAGAAAATCCGCGCAGGGGAAACTACGCGCTGGAGAATCTCCGCGCTGGAGAGACTTCGTGTTGGAGAAACTCCGTGTTGCAGAAACTCCGTGTTGGAGAAACTCCGTGTGTGAGAAACTCCGTGTTGGAGAAACTCCGTGTTGGAGAACCTCCGTGTTGGAGAAACTTCGTATCGGAGAAAGTCGGTGTCGGAGAAACTCCATGCCGCAGAAACTCCGTGTTGTAGAAACTTCGTTTTGGCGAAACTCCTTGTTGTAGAAACTCCGTGTTGGAGAAACTTCGTGCTGGAGAAACTCTGTGTCGGAGAAACTCTGTGTCGATAAAGTCTGTGTCGGAGAAACTCCGTGTTGGAGAAAATCCGTGTTGGAGAAACTCCGTGTCGGAGAAACTCCGTGTCGGAGAAACTCTGTGTCGGAGAAAGTCTGTGGCGGAGAAACTCCGTGTTGGAGAAACTCCGTGTTGGAGAAACTCCGTGTCGGAGAAACTCCGTGTCGGAGAAACTCCGTGTTGGAGAAACTTATTGTTAGATAAACTCCGTGTTGGAGAAACTTCGTGCTGGAGAAACTCTGTGTTGGAGAAACTCCCTGTTGAAGGAACTCCGTGTTGTAGAAACTCCGTGTTTTTGAAACTCCCTGTTGGAGATAATCCATGTTGGAGAAACTCCATGTTGGAGAAACTCCATGCTGCAGAAAATCCGCGCAGGGGAAACTACGCGCTGGAGAATCTCCGCGCTGGAGAGACTTCGTGTTGGAGAAACTCCGTGTTGCAGAAACTCCGTGTTGGAGAAACTCCGTGTGTGAGAAACTCCGTGTTGGAGAAACTCCGTGTTGGAGAACCTCCGTGTTGGAGAAACTTCGTATCGGAGAAAGTCGGTGTCGGAGAAACTCCGTGCCGCAGAAACTCCGTGTTGTAGAAACTTCGTTTTGGCGAAACTCCTTGTTGTAGAAACTCCGTGTTGGAGAAACTTATTGTTAGATAAACTCCGTGTTGGAGAAACTTCGTGCTGGAGAAACTCTGTGTCGGAGAAACTCTGTGTCGATAAAGTCTGTGTCGGAGAAACTCCGTGTTGGAGAAAATCCGTGTTGGAGAAACTCCGTGTCGGAGAAACTCCGTGTCGGAGAAACTCTGTGTCGGAGAAAGTCTGTGTCGGAGAAACTCCGTGTTGGAGAAACTCCGTGTCGGAGAAACTCCGTGTCGGAGAAACTACGTGTTGGAGAAACTCCGTGTTAGATAAACGCTATGTTGTAGAAACTTCGTGTTGGAGAAACTCCGTGTTGTAGAAGCTTCGTGTTGGCAAAACTCCATGTTGTAGAAACTCCGTGTTGAAGAAACTCCGTGTTGGAGAAACTCCGCGTCGGAGAAACTCCGTGTTGGAGAAACTCCGTGTTGGAGAAACTCCTTGTTGGAGAAACTCTGTGTCGGAGAAACTCCGTGCTGGGGAAACTTCGTGTTGGGGAAACGCCGTGTTGGAGAAACTCTATGTTGGAGAAACTCCGTGTCGGAGAAACTCCGTGTCAGAGAAACTCCATGTTGTAGAAACTCCGTGTTGAAGAAACTCCGTGTTGGAGAAACTCCGCGTCGGAGAAACTCCGTGTTGGAGAAACTCCGTGTTGGAGAAACTCCGTGTTTTAGAAACTCCGTGTTGGAGAAACTCCGTGTTGTAGAAACTCTGTGTCAGAGAAACTCCGTGTCGGAGAAACTCTGTGTTGGAGAAACTCCTTGTTTGAGAAACTCCTTGTTGGAGAAACTCTGTGTCGGAGAAACTCCGTGCTGGGGAAACTTCGTGTTGGGGAAACGCCGTGTTGGAGAAACTCTATGTTGGAGAAACTCCGTGTCGGAGAAACTCCGTGTCAGAGAAACTCCGTGTTGGAGAAACTCCGTGTTGGAGAAACTCCGTGTTGGAGAAACTTCGTGTTGGAGAAAATCCTTGTTGGAGAAACTCCGTGCTATAGCAACTCCGTGTTGGAGAAACTCCGCGCTGGAGAAACTCCGTGTTGGAGAAACTCCGCGCTGGAGAAACTCCGTGTTCGAATAACTCCGTGTTTGAGGAACTCTGTGTTGGAGAAACCCCGTGTTGGAGAAACTCCGCGCTGGAGAAACTTCGTGTTGGAGAAACTCCGCGTTGGAGAAACTCCGTATTGGAGAAACTCCGTGTTGGAGAAACTTTATGTTGGAGAAACTCCATGTCGAAGAAACTTCGTATTGTAGAAACTCCGTGTTGGAGAAACTTTATGTTGTAGAAACTCCACGCTGGAGAAACTTCGTGTTGGAGAAACTCCGTGTTGGAGAAACTCCGTGTTTTAGAAACTCCGTGTTGGAGAAACTCCGTGTTGGATAAACTCTGTGTCGGAGAAATTCCTTGTTGGAGAAACTCTGTGCTGGAGAAACTCCTTGTTGGAGAAACTCCTTGTTGGAGAAACTCCGTGTTGGAGAAACTCCGTGTTGGAGAAAACTCCGTGTTGGAGAAACTTCGTGTTTAAGAAACTCCGTGTTGGAGAAACTCCGTGTTGTAGAAACCGCGTGTTAGAGAAACTCCTGTTGGAGAACCTTCTGGTTGGAGAAACTCCTTGTTGGAGAAAATCCTTGTTGGAGAAACTTCATGTTGGAGAAACTCCGTGTTGGAGAAACTCCGTGTTGTGGAAACTCCGTGTTGGGGAAACGCCGAGATTGAGAAACTTCATGTTGTAGAAACTCCGTGTTGAAGAAACTCCGTGTTGGAGAAACTCCGTGTTGGAGAAACTCCGTGTTGGAGAAACTCCGTGTTAGAGAAACTCCTTGTTGGAGAAAGTCCGTGTTGGAGAATGTCCGTGTTGGAGAAACTCCGTGTTGGAGAAACTCCGTGTTGGCGAAACTTTATGTTGTAGAAACTCCGTGTTGGAGAAACTCCATGTTGTAGAAACTCCGTGTTGGAGAAACTCTGTGTTGGAGAAACTCCCTGTTGAAGAAACTCCGTGTTGTAGAAATTCCGTGTTGTAGAAACTCCCTGTTGGAGATAATCCATGTTGGAGAAACTCCATGTTGGAGAAACTCCATGCTGCAGAAAATCCGCGCAGGGGAAACTACGCGCTGGAGAATCTCCGCGCTGGAGAGACTTCGTGTTGGAGAAACTCCGTGTTGCAGAAACTCAGTGTTGGAGAAACTCCGTGTGTGAGAAACTCCGTGTTGGAGAAACTCCGTGTTGGAGAACCTCCGTGTTGGAGAAACTTCGTATCGGAGAAAGTCGGTGTCGGAGAAACTCCGTGTCGCAGAAACTCCGTGTTGTAGAAACTTCGTGTTGGCGAAACTCCTTGTTGTAGAAACTCCGTGTTGGAGAAACTTATTGTTAGATAAACTCCGTGTTGGAGAAACTTCGTGCTGGAGAAACTCTGTGTCGGAGAAACTCTGTGTCGATAAAGTCTGTGTCGGAGAAACTCCGTGTTGGAGAAAATCCGTGTTGGAGAAACTCCGTGTCGGAGAAACTCCGTGTCGGAGAAACTCTGTGTCGGAGAAAGTCTGTGGCGGTGAAACTCCGTGTTGGAGAAACTCCGTGTCGGAGAAACTCCGTGTCGGAGAAACTCCGTGTTGGAGAAACTTATTGTTAGATAAACTCCGTGTTGGAGAAACTTCGTGCTGGAGAAACTCTGTGTCGGAGAAACTCTGTGTCGGAGAAAGTCTGTGTCGGAGAAACTCCGTGTTGGAGAAACTCCGTGTCGGAGAAACTCCGTGTCGGAGAAACTATGTGTTGGAGAAACTCCGTGTTGTAGAAGCTTCGTGTTGGCAAAACTCCATGTTGTAGAAACTCCGTGTTGAAGAAACTCCGTGTTGGAGAAACTCCGCGTCGGAGAAACTCCGTGTTGGAGAAACTCCGTGTTGGAGAAACTCCGTGTTTTAGAAACTCCGTGTTGGAGAAACTCCGTGTTGTAGAAACTGTGTCAGAGAAACTCCGTGTCGGACAAACTCCGTGTTGGAGAAAATCCTTGTTGGAGAAACTCCTTGTTGGAGAAACTCCGTGTTGGAGAAAACTCCGTGTAGGAGAAACTCCGTGTTGTAGAAACTCTGTGTCAGAGAAACTCCGTGTCGGAGAAACTCCGTGTTGGAGAAACTCCGTGTTGGAGAAACTCCGTGTTGGAGAAACTCCGTGTTAGAGAAACTCCATGTTGGAGAACCTTCTTGTTGGAGAAACTCCTTGTTGGAGAAAATCCTTGTTGGAGAAACTCCATGTTGGAGAAACTCCGAGCTGGAGAAACTCCGTGTTGTGGAAACTCCATGTTGTAGAAACTCCCTGTTGAAGAAACTCCGTGTTGCAGAAACTCCGTGTCGGAGAAACTCTGTGTTGGAGAAAGTCCGTGTTGGAGAAACTCCGTGTTGGAGAAACTCCGTGTTGGAGAAACTCCGTGTTGGAGAAACTCCTTGTTGGAGAAACTCCGTGTTGGAGAAACTCCATGTTGGAGAAAGTCCGTGTTGGAGAATGTCCGTGTTGGAGAAACTCCGTGTTGGAGAAACTTTATGTAGAAACTCCGTGTTAGAGAAACTCCATGTTGTAGACACTCCGTGTTGGAGAAACTCTGTGTTGGAGAAACTCCCTGTTGAAGAAACTCCGTGTTGTAGAAACTCCGTGTTGTAGAAACTCCCTGTTCGAGATAATCCATGTTGGAGAAACTCCATGTTGGAGAAACTCCATGCTGCAGAAAATCCGCGCTTGGGAAACTACGGGCTGGAGAATCGCCGCGCTGGAGAGACTTCGTGTTGGAGAAACTACGTGTTGCAGAAACTCCGTGTCGGAGAAACTCCGTATTGGAGAAACTCCGTGTTGGAGAAACTTTATGTTGGAGAAACTTCATGTCGAAGAAACTTCGTATTGTAGAAACTCCGTGTTGGAGAAACTTTATGTTGTAGAAACTCCGCGCTGGAGAAACTTCGTGTTGGAGAAACTCCGCGTTGGAGAAACTCCGTGTCGGAGAAACTCCGTGTTGGAGAAACTCCGTGTTGGAGAAACTCCGTGTTTTAGAAACTCCGTGTTGGAGAAACTCCGTGTTGTAGAAACTGTGTCAGAGAAACTCCGTGTCGGAGAAACTCCGTGTTGGAGAAACTCCGTGTTGGAGAAACTCTGTGTCGGAGAAATTCCTTGTTGGAGAAACTCTGTGCTGGAGAAACTCCTTGTTGGAGAAACTCCTTGTTGGAGAAACTCCGTGTTGGAGAAACTCCGTGTTGGAGAAAACTCCGTGTTGGAGAAACTTCGTGTTTAAGAAACTCCGTGTTGGAGAAACTCCGTGTTGTAGAAACCGCGTGTTAGAGAAACTCCATGTTGGAGAACCTTCTGGTTGGAGAAACTCCTTGTTGGAGAAAATCCTTGTTGGAGAAACTTCATGTTGGAGAAACTCCGTGTTGGAGAAACTCCGTGTTGTGGAAACTCCGTGTTGGGGAAACGCCGAGATGGAGAAACTTCATGTTGTAGAAACTCCGTGTTGAAGAAACTCCGTGTTGGAGAAACTCCGTGTTGGAGAAACTCCGTGTTAGAGAAACTCCATGTTGGAGAAAGTCCGTGTTGGAGAATGTCCGTGTTGGAGAAACTCCGTGTTGGAGAAACTTTATGTTGTAGAAACTTCGTGTTGGAGAAACTCCATGTTGTAGAAACTCCGTGTTGGAGAAACTCTGTGTTGGAGAAACTCCCTGTTGAAGAAACTCCGTGTTGTAGAAACTCCGTGTTGTAGAAACTCCCTGTTGGAGATAATCCATGTTGGAGAAACTCCATGTTGGAGAAACTCCATGCTGCAGAAAATCCGCGCAGGGGAAACTACGCACTGGAGAATCTCCGCGCTGGAGAGACTTCGTGTTGGAGAAACTCCGTGTTGCAGAAACTCCGTGTTGGAGAAACTCCGTGTGTGAGAAACTCCGTGTTGGAGAAACTCCGTGTTGGAGAACCTCCGTGTTGGAGAAACTTCGTATCGGAGAAAGTCGGTGTCGGAGAAACTCCGTGTCGCAGAAACTCCGTGTTGTAGAAACTTCGTGTTGGCGAAACTCCTTGTTGTAGAAACTCCGTGTTGGAGAAACTTATTGTTAGATAAACTCCGTGTTGGAGAAACTTCGTGCTGGAGAAACTCTGTGTCGGAGAAACTGTGTGTCGATAAAGTCTGTGTCGGAGAAACTCCGTGTTGGAGAAAATTCGTGTTGGAGAAACTCCGTGTCGGAGAAACTGTGTCGGAGAAACTCTGTGTCGGAGAAAGTCTGTGGCGGAGAAACTCCGTGTTGGAGAAACTCCGTGTTAGAGAAACTCCATGTTGGAGAACCTTCTTGTTGGAGAAACTCCTTGTTGGAGAAAATCCTTGTTGGAGAAACTCCATGTTGGAGAAACTCCGTGCTGGAGAAACTCCGTGTTGTGGAAACTCCATGTTGTAGAAACTCCCTGTTGAAGAAACTCCGTGTTGCAGAAACTCCGTGTCGGAGAAACTCTGTGTTGGAGAAAGTCCGTGTTGGAGAAACTCCGTGTTGGAGAAACTCCGTGTTGGAGAAACTCCGTGTTTTAGAAACTCCGTGTTGGAGAAACTCATGTTGGAGAAACTCCTTGTTGGAGAAACTCCGTGTTGGAGAAACTCCATGTTGGAGAAAGTCCGTGTTGGAGAATGTCCGTGTTGGAGAAACTCCGTGTTGGAGAAACTTTATGTAGAAACTCCGTGTTAGAGAAACTCCATGTTGTAGACACTCCGTGTTGGAGAAAATCTGTGTTGGAGAAACTCCCTGTTGAAGAAACTCCGTGTTGTAGAAACTCCCTGTTGGAGATAATCCATGTTGGAGAAACTCCATGTTGGAGAAACTCCATGCTGCAGAAAATCCGCGCTGGGGAAACTACGGGCTGGAGAATCTCCGCGCTGGAGAGACTTCGTGTTGGAGAAACTACGTGTTGCAGAAACTCCGTGTCGGAGAAACTCCGTATTGGAGAAACTCCGTGTTGGAGAAACTTTATGTTGGAGAAACTTCATGTCGAAGAAACTTCGTATTGTAGAAACTCCGTGTTGGAGAAACTTTATGTTGTAGAAACTCCGCGCTGGAGAAACTTCGTGTTGGAGAAACTCCGCGTTGGAGAAACTCCGTGTCGGAGAAACTCCGTGTTGGAGAAACTCCGTGTTGGAGAAACTCCGTGTTTTAGAAACTCCGTGTTGGAGAAACTCCGTGTTGTAGAAACTGTGTCAGAGAAACTCCGTGTCGGAGAAACTCCGTGTTGGAGAAACTCCGTGTTGGAGAAACTCTGTGTCGGAGAAATTCCTTGTTGGAGAAACTCTGTGCTGGAGAAACTCCTTGTTGGAGAAACTCCTTGTTGGAGAAACTCCGTGTTGGAGAAACTCCGTGTTGGAGAAAACTCCGTGTTGGAGAAACTTCGTGTTTAAGAAACTCCGTGTTGGAGAAACTCCGTGTTGTAGAAACCGCGTGTTAGAGAAACTCCATGTTGGAGAACCTTCTGGTTGGAGAAACTCCTTGTTGGAGAAAATCCTTGTTGGAGAAACTTCATGTTGGAGAAACTCCGTGTTGGAGAAACTCCGTGTTGTGGAAACTCCGTGTTGGGGAAACGCCGAGATGGAGAAACTTCATGTTGTAGAAACTCCGTGTTGAAGAAACTTTGTGTTGGAGAAACTCCGTGTTGGAGAAACTCCGTGTTTGAGAAACTCCATGTTGGAGAAAGTCCGTGTTGGAGAATGTCCGTGTTGGAGAAACTCCGTGTTGGAGAAACTTTATGTTGTAGAAACTCCGTGTTGGAGAAACTCCATGTTGTAGAAACTCCGTGTTGGAGAAACTCTGTGTTGGAGAAACTCCCTGTTGAAGAAACTCCGTGTTGTAGAAACTCCGTGTTGTAGAAACTCCCTGTTGGAGATAATCCATGTTGGAGAAACTCCATGTTGGAGAAACTCCATGCTGCAGAAAATCCGCGAAGGGGAAACTACGCGCTGGAGAATCTCCGCGCTGGAGAGACTTCGTGTTGGAGAAACTCCGTGTTGCAGAAACTCCGTGTTGGAGAAACTCCGTGTGTGAGAAACTCCGTGTTGGAGAAACTCCGTGTTGGAGAACCTCCGTGTTGGAGAAACTTCGTATCGGAGAAAGTCGGCGTCGGAGAAACTCCGTGTCGCAGAAACTCCGTGTTGTAGAAACTTCGTGTTGGCGAAACTCCTTGTTGTAGAAACTCCGTGTTGGAGAAACTTATTGTTAGATAAACTCCGTGTTGGAGAAACTTCGTGCTGGAGAAACTCTGTGTCGGAGAAACTGTGTGTCGATAAAGTCTGTGTCGGAGAAACTCCGTGTTGGAGAAAATTCGTGTTGGAGAAACTCCGTGTCGGAGAAACTCCGTGTCGGAGAAACTCTGTGTCGGAGAAAGTCTGTGGCGGAGAAACTCCGTGTTGGAGAAACTCCGTGTTGGAGAAACTCCGTGTCGGAGAAACTCCGAGTCGGAGAAACTCCGTGTTGGATAAACTTATTGTTAGATAAACTCCGTGTTGGAGAAACTTCGTGCTGGAGAAACTCTGTGTCGGAGAAACTCTGTGTCGGAGAAATTCTGTGTCGGAGAAACTCCGTGTTGGAGAAACTCCGTGTTGGAGAAACTCCGTGTCGGAGAAACTCCGTGTCGGAGAAACTACGTGTTGGAGAAACTCCGTGTTAGAGAAACGCTATGTTGTAGAAACTTCGTGTTGGAGAAACTCCGTGTTGTAGAAGCTTCGTGTTGGCAAAACTCCATGTTGTAGAAACTCCGTGTTGAAGAAACTCCGTGTTGGAGAAACTCCGCGTCGGAGAAACTCCGTGTTGGAGAAACTCCGTGTTGGAGAAACTCCGTGTTTAAGAAACTCCGTGTTGGAGAAACTCCGTGTTGTAGAAACTGTGTCAGAGAAACTCCGTGTCGGAGAAACTCCGTGTTGGAGAAACTCCGTGTTGGAGAAACTCTGTGTCGGAGAAATTCCTTGTTGGAGAAACTCCGTGCTGGATAAACTCCTTGTTGGAGAAACTCCGTGTTGGAGAAACTCCGTGCTGTAGAAACTCTGTGTCAGAGAAACTCCGTGTCGGAGAAACTCCGTGTTGGAGAAACTCCGTGTTGGAGAAACTCTGTGTTGGAGAAACTCCGTGTCGGAGAAACTCCGTGTCGGAGAAACTATGTGTTGGAGAAACTCCGTGTTAGATAAACGCTATGTTGTAAAAACTTCGTGTTGGAGAAACTCCGTGTTGTAGAAGCTTCGTGTTGGCAAAACTCCATGTTGTAGAAACTCCGTGTTGAAGAAACTCCGTGTTGGAGAAACTCCGCGTCGGAGAAACTCCGTGTTGGAGAAAACTCCGTGTTGGAGAAACTTCGTGTTTAAGAAACTCCGTGTTGGAGAAACTCCGTGTTGTAGAAACCGCGTGTTAGAGAAACTCCTGTTGGAGAACCTTCTGGTTGGAGAAACTCCTTGTTGGAGAAAATCCTTGTTGGAGAAACTTCATGTTGGAGAAACTCCGTGTTGTGGAAACTCCGTGTTGGGGAAACGCCGAGATGGAGAAACTTCATGTTGTAGAAACTCCGTGTTGAAGAAACTCCGTGTTGGAGAAACTCCGTGTTGAAGAAACTCCGTGTTGGAGAAACTCCGTGTTAGAGAAACTCCATGTTGGAGAAAGTCCGTGTTGGAGAATGTCTGTGTTGGAGAAACTCCGTGTTGGAGAAACTCCGTGTTGGAGAAACTTTATGTTGTAGAAACTCCGTGTTGGAGAAACTCCCTGTTGTAGAAACTCCGTGTTGGAGAAACTCTGTGTTGGAGAAACTCCCTGTTGAAGAAACTCCGTGTTGTAGAAACTCCGTGTTGTAGAAACTCCCTGTTGGAGATAATCCATGTTGGAGAAACTCCATGTTGGAGAAACTCCATGCTGCAGAAAATCCGCGCAGGGGAAACTACGCGCTGGAGAATCTCCGCGCTGGAGAGACTTCGTGTTGGAGAAACTCCGTGTTGCAGAAACTCCGTGTTGGAGAAACTCCGTGTGTGAGAAACTCCGTGTTGGAGAAACTCCGTGTTGGAGAACCTCCGTGTTGGAGAAACTTCGTATCGGAGAAAGTCGGTTTCGGAGAAACTCCATGCCGCAGAAACTCCGTGTTGTAGAAACTTCGTTTTGGCGAAACTCCTTGTTGTAGAAACTCCGTGTTGGAGAAACTCCGTGTCGGAGAAACTCCGTGTCGGAGAAACTCTGTGTCGGAGAAAGTCTGTGGCGGAGAAACTCCGTGTTGGAGAAACTCCGTGTTGGAGAAACTCCGTGTCGGAGAAACTCCGTGTCGGAGAAACTCCGTGTTGGAGAAACTTATTGTTAGATAAACTCCGTGTTGGAGAAACTTCGTGCTGGAGAAACTCTGTGTTGGAGAAACTCCCTGTTGAAGAAACTCCGTGTTGTAGAAACTCCGTGTTTTTGAAACTCCCTGTTGGAGATAATCCATGTTGGAGAAACTCCATGTTGGAGAAACTCCATGCTGCAGAAAATCCGCGCAGGGGAAACTACGCGCTGGAGAATCTCCGCGCTGGAGAGACTTCGTGTTGGAGAAACTCCGTGTTGCAGAAACTCCGTGTTGGAGAAACTCCGTGTGTGAGAAACTCCGTGTTGGAGAAACTCCGTGTTGGAGAACCTCCGTGTTGGAGAAACTTCGTATCGGAGAAAGTCGGTGTCGGAGAAACTCCGTGCCGCAGAAACTCCGTGTTGTAGAAACTTCGTTTTGGCGAAACTCCTTGTTGTAGAAACTCCGTGTTGGAGAAACTTATTGTTAGATAAACTCCGTGTTGGAGAAACTTCGTGCTGGAGAAACTCTGTGTCGGAGAAACTCTGTGTCGATAAAGTCTGTGTCGGAGAAACTCCGTGTTGGAGAAAATCCGTGTTGGAGAAACTCCGTGTCGGAGAAACTCCGTGTCGGAGAAACTCTGTGTCGGAGAAAGTCTGTGTCGGAGAAACTCCGTGTTGGAGAAACTCCGTGTCGGAGAAACTCCGTGTCGGAGAAACTACGTGTTGGAGAAACTCCGTGTTAGATAAACGCTATGTTGTAGAAACTTCGTGTTGGAGAAACTCCGTGTTGTAGAAGCTTCGTGTTGGCAAAACTCCATGTTGTAGAAACTCCGTGTTGAAGAAACTCCGTGTTGGAGAAACTCCGCGTCGGAGAAACTCCGTGTTGGAGAAACTCCGTGTTTTAGAAACTCCGTGTTTTAGAAACTCCGTGTTGGAGAAACTCCGTGTTGTAGAAACTCTGTGTCAGAGAAACTCCGTGTCGGAGAAACTCTGTGTTGGAGAAACTCCTTGTTTGAGAAACTCCTTGTTGGAGAAACTCTGTGTCGGAGAAACTCCGTGCTGGGGAAACTTCGTGTTGGGGAAACGCCGTGTTGGAGAAACTCTATGTTGGAGAAACTCCGTGTCGGAGAAACTCCGTGTCAGAGAAACTCCGTGTTGGAGAAACTCCGTGTTGGAGAAACTCCGTGTTGGAGAAACTTCGTGTTGGAGAAAATCCTTGTTGGAGAAACTCCGTGCTATAGCAACTCCGTGTTGGAGAAACTCCGCGCTGGAGAAACTCCGTGTTGGAGAAACTCCGCGCTGGAGAAACTCCGTGTTCGAATAACTCCGTGTTTGAGGAACTCTGTGTTGGAGAAACCCCGTGTTGGAGAAACTCCGCGCTGGAGAAACTTCGTGTTGGAGAAACTCCGCGTTGGAGAAACTCCGTATTGGAGAAACTCCGTGTTGGAGAAACTTTATGTTGGAGAAACTCCATGTCGAAGAAACTTCGTATTGTAGAAACTCCGTGTTGGAGAAACTTTATGTTGTAGAAACTCCACGCTGGAGAAACTTCGTGTTGGAGAAACTCCGTGTTGGAGAAACTCCGTGTTTTAGAAACTCCGTGTTGGAGAAACTCCGTGTTGGATAAACTCTGTGTCGGAGAAATTCCTTGTTGGAGAAACTCTGTGCTGGAGAAACTCCTTGTTGGAGAAACTCCTTGTTGGAGAAACTCCGTGTTGGAGAAACTCCGTGTTGGAGAAAACTCCGTGTTGGAGAAACTTCGTGTTTAAGAAACTCCGTGTTGGAGAAACTCCGTGTTGTAGAAACCGCGTGTTAGAGAAACTCCTGTTGGAGAACCTTCTGGTTGGAGAAACTCCTTGTTGGAGAAAATCCTTGTTGGAGAAACTTCATGTTGGAGAAACTCCGTGTTGGAGAAACTCCGTGTTGTGGAAACTCCGTGTTGGGGAAACGCCGAGATTGAGAAACTTCATGTTGTAGAAACTCCGTGTTGAAGAAACTCCGTGTTGGAGAAACTCCGTGTTGGAGAAACTCCGTGTTGGAGAAACTCCGTGTTAGAGAAACTCCATGTTGGAGAAAGTCCGTGTTGGAGAATGTCCGTGTTGGAGAAACTCCGTGTTGGAGAAACTCCGTGTTGGCGAAACTTTATGTTGTAGAAACTCCGTGTTGGAGAAACTCCATGTTGTAGAAACTCCGTGTTGGAGAAACTCTGTGTTGGAGAAACTCCCTGTTGAAGAAACTCCGTGTTGTAGAAATTCCGTGTTGTAGAAACTCCCTGTTGGAGATAATCCATGTTGGAGAAACTCCATGTTGGAGAAACTCCATGCTGCAGAAAATCCGCGCAGGGGAAACTACGCGCTGGAGAATCTCCGCGCTGGAGAGACTTCGTGTTGGAGAAACTCCGTGTTGCAGAAACTCAGTGTTGGAGAAACTCCGTGTGTGAGAAACTCCGTGTTGGAGAAACTCCGTGTTGGAGAACCTCCGTGTTGGAGAAACTTCGTATCGGAGAAAGTCGGTGTCGGAGAAACTCCGTGTCGCAGAAACTCCGTGTTGTAGAAACTTCGTGTTGGCGAAACTCCTTGTTGTAGAAACTCCGTGTTGGAGAAACTTATTGTTAGATAAACTCCGTGTTGGAGAAACTTCGTGCTGGAGAAACTCTGTGTCGGAGAAACTCTGTGTCGATAAAGTCTGTGTCGGAGAAACTCCGTGTTGGAGAAAATCCGTGTTGGAGAAACTCCGTGTCGGAGAAACTCCGTGTCGGAGAAACTCTGTGTCGGAGAAAGTCTGTGGCGGTGAAACTCCGTGTTGGAGAAACTCCGTGTCGGAGAAACTCCGTGTCGGAGAAACTCCGTGTTGGAGAAACTTATTGTTAGATAAACTCCGTGTTGGAGAAACTTCGTGCTGGAGAAACTCTGTGTCGGAGAAACTCTGTGTCGGAGAAAGTCTGTGTCGGAGAAACTCCGTGTTGGAGAAACTCCGTGTCGGAGAAACTCCGTGTCGGAGAAACTATGTGTTGGAGAAACTCCGTGTTGTAGAAGCTTCGTGTTGGCAAAACTCCATGTTGTAGAAACTCCGTGTTGAAGAAACTCCGTGTTGGAGAAACTCCGCGTCGGAGAAACTCCGTGTTGGAGAAACTCCGTGTTGGAGAAACTCCGTGTTTTAGAAACTCCGTGTTGGAGAAACTCCGTGTTGTAGAAACTGTGTCAGAGAAACTCCGTGTCGGACAAACTCCGTGTTGGAGAAAATCCTTGTTGGAGAAACTCCTTGTTGGAGAAACTCCGTGTTGGAGAAAACTCCGTGTAGGAGAAACTCCGTGTTGTAGAAACTCTGTGTCAGAGAAACTCCGTGTCGGAGAAACTCCGTGTTGGAGAAACTCCGTGTTGGAGAAACTCCGTGTTGGAGAAACTCCGTGTTAGAGAAACTCCATGTTGGAGAACCTTCTTGTTGGAGAAACTCCTTGTTGGAGAAAATCCTTGTTGGAGAAACTCCATGTTGGAGAAACTCCGAGCTGGAGAAACTCCGTGTTGTGGAAACTCCATGTTGTAGAAACTCCCTGTTGAAGAAACTCCGTGTTGCAGAAACTCCGTGTCGGAGAAACTCTGTGTTGGAGAAAGTCCGTGTTGGAGAAACTCCGTGTTGGAGAAACTCCGTGTTGGAGAAACTCCGTGTTGGAGAAACTCCTTGTTGGAGAAACTCCGTGTTGGAGAAACTCCATGTTGGAGAAAGTCCGTGTTGGAGAATGTCCGTGTTGGAGAAACTCCGTGTTGGAGAAACTTTATGTAGAAACTCCGTGTTAGAGAAACTCCATGTTGTAGACACTCCGTGTTGGAGAAACTCTGTGTTGGAGAAACTCCCTGTTGAAGAAACTCCGTGTTGTAGAAACTCCGTGTTGTAGAAACTCCCTGTTCGAGATAATCCATGTTGGAGAAACTCCATGTTGGAGAAACTCCATGCTGCAGAAAATCCGCGCTTGGGAAACTACGGGCTGGAGAATCTCCGCGCTGGAGAGACTTCGTGTTGGAGAAACTACGTGTTGCAGAAACTCCGTGTCGGAGAAACTCCGTATTGGAGAAACTCCGTGTTGGAGAAACTTTATGTTGGAGAAACTTCATGTCGAAGAAACTTCGTATTGTAGAAACTCCGTGTTGGAGAAACTTTATGTTGTAGAAACTCCGCGCTGGAGAAACTTCGTGTTGGAGAAACTCCGCGTTGGAGAAACTCCGTGTCGGAGAAACTCCGTGTTGGAGAAACTCCGTGTTGGAGAAACTCCGTGTTTTAGAAACTCCGTGTTGGAGAAACTCCGTGTTGTAGAAACTGTGTCAGAGAAACTCCGTGTCGGAGAAACTCCGTGTTGGAGAAACTCCGTGTTGGAGAAACTCTGTGTCGGAGAAATTCCTTGTTGGAGAAACTCTGTGCTGGAGAAACTCCTTGTTGGAGAAACTCCTTGTTGGAGAAACTCCGTGTTGGAGAAACTCCGTGTTGGAGAAAACTCCGTGTTGGAGAAACTTCGTGTTTAAGAAACTCCGTGTTGGAGAAACTCCGTGTTGTAGAAACCGCGTGTTAGAGAAACTCCATGTTGGAGAACCTTCTGGTTGGAGAAACTCCTTGTTGGAGAAAATCCTTGTTGGAGAAACTTCATGTTGGAGAAACTCCGTGTTGGAGAAACTCCGTGTTGTGGAAACTCCGTGTTGGGGAAACGCCGAGATGGAGAAACTTCATGTTGTAGAAACTCCGTGTTGAAGAAACTCCGTGTTGGAGAAACTCCGTGTTGGAGAAACTCCGTGTTAGAGAAACTCCATGTTGGAGAAAGTCCGTGTTGGAGAATGTCCGTGTTGGAGAAACTCCGTGTTGGAGAAACTTTATGTTGTAGAAACTCCGTGTTGGAGAAACTCCATGTTGTAGAAACTCCGTGTTGGAGAAACTCTGTGTTGGAGAAACTCCCTGTTGAAGAAACTCCGTGTTGTAGAAACTCCGTGTTGTAGAAACTCCCTGTTGGAGATAATCCATGTTGGAGAAACTCCATGTTGGAGAAACTCCATGCTGCAGAAAATCCGCGCAGGGGAAACTACGCACTGGAGAATCTCCGCGCTGGAGAGACTTCGTGTTGGAGAAACTCCGTGTTGCAGAAACTCCGTGTTGGAGAAACTCCGTGTGTGAGAAACTCCGTGTTGGAGAAACTCCGTGTTGGAGAACCTCCGTGTTGGAGAAACTTCGTATCGGAGAAAGTCGGTGTCGGAGAAACTCCGTGTCGCAGAAACTCCGTGTTGTAGAAACTTCGTGTTGGCGAAACTCCTTGTTGTAGAAACTCCGTGTTGGAGAAACTTATTGTTAGATAAACTCCGTGTTGGAGAAACTTCGTGCTGGAGAAACTCTGTGTCG
This sequence comes from Amblyomma americanum, assembly GCF_052857255.1. NCBI lineage: Eukaryota > Metazoa > Arthropoda > Arachnida > Ixodida > Ixodidae > Amblyomma > Amblyomma americanum. The sequence continues at coordinate 105,193 of NW_027526574.1, read as the reverse complement.
GAGAAACTGTGTGTCGATAAAGTCTGTGTCGGAGAAACTCCGTGTTGGAGAAAATTCGTGTTGGAGAAACTCCGTGTCGGAGAAACTGTGTCGGAGAAACTCTGTGTCGGAGAAAGTCTGTGGCGGAGAAACTCCGTGTTGGAGAAACTCCGTGTTAGAGAAACTCCATGTTGGAGAACCTTCTTTTTGGAGAAACTCCTTGTTGGAGAAAATCCTTGTTGGAGAAACTCCATGTTGGAGAAACTCCGTGCTGGAGAAACTCCGTGTTGTGGAAACTCCATGTTGTAGAAACTCCCTGTTGAAGAAACTCCGTGTTGCAGAAACTCCGTGTCGGAGAAACTCTGTGTTGGAGAAAGTCCGTGTTGGAGAAACTCCGTGTTGGAGAAACGCCGTGTTGGAGAAACTCCGTGTTTTAGAAACTCCGTGTTGGAGAAACTCATGTTGGAGAAACTCCTTGTTGGAGAAACTCCGTGTTGGAGAAACTCCATGTTGGAGAAAGTCCGTGTTGGAGAATGTCCGTGTTGGAGAAACTCCGTGTTGGAGAAACTTTATGTAGAAACTCCGTGTTAGAGAAACTCCATGTTGTAGACACTCCGTGTTGGAGAAAATCTGTGTTGGAGAAACTCCCTGTTGAAGAAACTCCGTGTTGTAGAAACTCCCTGTTGGAGATAATCCATGTTGGAGAAACTCCATGTTGGAGAAACTCCATGCTGCAGAAAATCCGCGCTGGGGAAACTACGGGCTGGAGAATCTCCGCGCTGGAGAGACTTCGTGTTGGAGAAACTACGTGTTGCAGAAACTCCGTGTCGGAGAAACTCCGTATTGGAGAAACTCCGTGTTGGAGAAACTTTATGTTGGAGAAACTTCATGTCGAAGAAACTTCGTATTGTAGAAACTCCGTGTTGGAGAAACTTTATGTTGTAGAAACTCCGCGCTGGAGAAACTTCGTGTTGGAGAAACTCCGCGTTGGAGAAACTCCGTGTCGGAGAAACTCCGTGTTGGAGAAACTCCGTGTTGGAGAAACTCCGTGTTTTAGAAACTCCGTGTTGGAGAAACTCCGTGTTGTAGAAACTGTGTCAGAGAAACTCCGTGTCGGAGAAACTCCGTGTTGGAGAAACTCCGTGTTGGAGAAACTCTGTGTCGGAGAAATTCCTTGTTGGAGAAACTCTGTGCTGGAGAAACTCCTTGTTGGAGAAACTCCTTGTTGGAGAAACTCCGTGTTGGAGAAACTCCGTGTTGGAGAAAACTCCGTGTTGGAGAAACTTCGTGTTTAAGAAACTCCGTGTTGGAGAAACTCCGTGTTGTAGAAACCGCGTGTTAGAGAAACTCCATGTTGGAGAACCTTCTGGTTGGAGAAACTCCTTGTTGGAGAAAATCCTTGTTGGAGAAACTTCATGTTGGAGAAACTCCGTGTTGGAGAAACTCCGTGTTGTGGAAACTCCGTGTTGGGGAAACGCCGAGATGGAGAAACTTCATGTTGTAGAAACTCCGTGTTGAAGAAACTTTGTGTTGGAGAAACTCCGTGTTGGAGAAACTCCGTGTTAGAGAAACTCCATGTTGGAGAAAGTCCGTGTTGGAGAATGTCCGTGTTGGAGAAACTCCGTGTTGGAGAAACTTTATGTTGTAGAAACTCCGTGTTGGAGAAACTCCATGTTGTAGAAACTCCGTGTTGGAGAAACTCTGTGTTGGAGAAACTCCCTGTTGAAGAAACTCCGTGTTGTAGAAACTCCGTGTTGTAGAAACTCCCTGTTGGAGATAATCCATGTTGGAGAAACTCCATGTTGGAGAAACTCCATGCTGCAGAAAATCCGCGAAGGGGAAACTACGCGCTGGAGAATCTCCGCGCTGGAGAGACTTCGTGTTGGAGAAACTCCGTGTTGCAGAAACTCCGTGTTGGAGAAACTCCGTGTGTGAGAAACTCCGTGTTGGAGAAACTCCGTGTTGGAGAACCTCCGTGTTGGAGAAACTTCGTATCGGAGAAAGTCGGCGTCGGAGAAACTCCGTGTCGCAGAAACTCCGTGTTGTAGAAACTTCGTGTTGGCGAAACTCCTTGTTGTAGAAACTCCGTGTTGGAGAAACTTATTGTTAGATAAACTCCGTGTTGGAGAAACTTCGTGCTGGAGAAACTCTGTGTCGGAGAAACTGTGTGTCGATAAAGTCTGTGTCGGAGAAACTCCGTGTTGGAGAAAATTCGTGTTGGAGAAACTCCGTGTCGGAGAAACTCCGTGTCGGAGAAACTCTGTGTCGGAGAAAGTCTGTGGCGGAGAAACTCCGTGTTGGAGAAACTCCGTGTTGGAGAAACTCCGTGTCGGAGAAACTCCGTGTTGGATAAACTTATTGTTAGATAAACTCCGTGTTGGAGAAACTTCGTGCTGGAGAAACTCTGTGTCGGAGAAACTCTGTGTCGGAGAAATTCTGTGTCGGAGAAACTCCGTGTTGGAGAAACTCCGTGTTGGAGAAACTCCGTGTCGGAGAAACTCCGTGTCGGAGAAACTACGTGTTGGAGAAACTCCGTGTTAGAGAAACGCTATGTTGTAGAAACTTCGTGTTGGAGAAACTCCGTGTTGTAGAAGCTTCGTGTTGGCAAAACTCCATGTTGTAGAAACTCCGTGTTGAAGAAACTCCGTGTTGGAGAAACTCCGCGTCGGAGAAACTCCGTGTTGGAGAAACTCCGTGTTGGAGAAACTCCGTGTTTAAGAAACTCCGTGTTGGAGAAACTCCGTGTTGTAGAAACTGTGTCAGAGAAACTCCGTGTCGGAGAAACTCCGTGTTGGAGAAACTCCGTGTTGGAGAAACTCTGTGTCGGAGAAATTCCTTGTTGGAGAAACTCCGTGCTGGATAAACTCCTTGTTGGAGAAACTCCGTGTTGGAGAAACTCCGTGCTGTAGAAACTCTGTGTCAGAGAAACTCCGTGTCGGAGAAACTCCGTGTTGGAGAAACTCCGTGTTGGAGAAACTCTGTGTTGGAGAAACTCCGTGTTAGAGAAACTCCATGTTGGAGAACCTTCTTGTTGGAGAAACTCCTTGTTGGAGAAAATCCTTGTTGGAGAAACTCCATGTTGGAGAAACTCCGTGCTGGAGAAACTCCGTGTTGTTGAAACTCCATGTTGTAGAAACTCCGTGTTGAAGAAACTGCGTGTTGGAGAAACTCCGTGTCGGAGAAACTCTGTGTTGGAGAAAGTCCGTGTTGGAGAAACTCCGTCTTTGAGAAACTCCGTGTTGGAGAAACTCCGTGTTTTAGAAACTCCGTGTTGGAGAAACTCCGTGTTGGAGAAACTTTGTTGGAGAAACTCCGTGTTGGAGAAACTCCATGTTGGAGAAAGTCCGTGTTGGAGAATGTCCGTGTTGGAGAAACTCCGTGTTGGAGAAACTTTATGTTGTAGAAACTCCGTGTTGGAGAAACTCCATGTTGTAGAAACTCCGTGTTGGAGAAACTCTGTGTTGGAGAAACTCCCTGTTGAAGAAACTCCGTGTTGTAGAAACTCCGTGTTGTAGAAACTCCCTGTTGGCGATAATCCATGTTGGAGAAACTCCATATTGGAGAAACTACATGCTGCAGAAAATCCGCGCTGGGGAAACTACGCGCTGGAGAATCTCCGCGCTGGAGAGACTTCGTGTTGGAGAAACTCCGTGTTGCAGAAACTCCGTGTTGGAGAAACTCCGTGTTTGAGAAACTCCGTGTTGGAGAAACTCCGTGTTGGAGAAACTCCGTGTTGGAGAAATTTCGTATCGGAGAAAGTCCGTGTCGGAGAAACACCGTGTCGCAGAAACTCCGTGTTGTAGAAACTTCGTGTTGGCGAAACTCCTTGTTGTAGAAACTCCGTGTTGGAGAAACTTATTGTTAGATAAACTCCGTGTTGGAGAAACTTCGTGCTGGAGAAACTCTGTGTCGGAGAAACTCTGTGTCGATAAAGTCTGTGTCGGAGAAACTCCGTGTTGGAGAAAATCCGTGTTGGAGAAACTCCGTGTCGGAGAAACTCCGTGTCGGAGAAACTCTGTGTCGGAGAAAGTCTGTGGCGGAGAAACTCCGTGTTGGAGAAACTCCTTGTTGGAGAAACTCCTTGTTGGAGAAACTCCGTGTTGGAGAAACTCCGTGTTGGAGAAAACTCCGTGTAGGTGAAACTCCGTGTTTTAGAAACTCCGTGTTGGAGAAACTCCGTGTTGTAGAAACTCTGTCAGAGAAACTCCGTGTCGGAGAAACTCCGTGTTGGAGAAACTCCGTGTTGGAGAAACTCCGTGTTGGAGAAACTCCGTGTTAGAGAAACTCCATGTTGGAGAACCTTCTTGTTGGAGAAACTCCTTGTTGGAGAAAATCCTTGTTGGAGAAACTCCATGTTGGAGAAACTCCGTGCTGGAGAAACTCCGTGTTGTGGAAACTCCATGTTGTAGAAACTCCGTGTTGAAGAAACTCCGTGTTGGAGAAACTCCGTGTCGGTGAAACTCTGTGTTGGATAAAGTCCGTGTTGGAGAAACTCCGTGTTGGAGAAACTCCGTGTTTTAGAAACTCCGTGTTGGAGAAACTCCGTGTTGGAGAAACTCCTTGTTGGAGAAACTCCGTGTTGGAGAAACTCCATGTTGGAGAAAGTCCGTGTTGGAGAATGTCCGTGTTGGAGAAACTCCGTGTTGGAGAAACTCCGTGTTGGAGAAACTTTATGTTGTAGAAACTCCTTTTGGAGGAACTCCATGTTGTAGAAACTCCGTGTTGGAGAAACTCTGTGTTGGAGAAACTCCCTGTTGAAGAAACTCCGTGTTGTAGAAACTCCGTGTTGTAGAAACTCCCTGTTGGAGATAATCCATGTTGGAGAAACTCCGTGTTAGAGAAACTCCATGTTGGAGAAAGTCCGTGTTGGAGAATGTCCGTGTTGGAGAAACTCCGTGTTGGAGAAACTTTATGTTGTAGAAACTCCGTGTTGGAGAAACTCCATGTTGTAGAAACTCCGTGTTGGAGAAACTCTGTGTTGGAGAAACTCCCTGTTGAAGAAACTCCGTGTTGTAGAAACTCCGTGTTGTAGAAACTCCCTGTTGGAGATAATCCATGTTGGAGAAACTCCATGTTGGAGAAACTCCATGCTGCAGAAAATCCGTGAAGGGGAAACTACGCGCTGGAGAATCTCCGCGCTGGAGAGACTTCGTGTTGAAGAAACTCCGTGTTGCAGAAACTCCGTGTTGGAGAAACTCCGTGTGTGAGAAACTCCGTGTTGGAGAAACTCCGTGTTGGAGAACCTCCGTGTTGGAGAAACTTCGTATCGGAGAAAGTCGGCGTCGGAGAAACTCCGTGTCGCAGAAACTCCGTGTTGTAGAAACTTCGTGTTGGCGAAACTCCTTGTTGTAGAAACTCCGTGTTGGAGAAACTTATTGTTAGATAAACTCCGTGTTGGAGAAACTTCGTGCTGGAGAAACTCTGTGTCGGAGAAACTGTGTGTCGATAAAGTCTGTGTCGGAGAAACTCCGTGTTGGAGAAAATTCGTGTTGGAGAAACTCCGTGTCGGAGAAACTCCGTGTCGGAGAAACTCTGTGTCGGAGAAAGTCTGTGGCGGAGAAACTCCGTGTTGGAGAAACTCCGTGTTGGAGAAACTCCGTGTCGGAGAAACTCCGAGTCGGAGAAACTCCGTGTTGGATAAACTTATTGTTAGATAAACTCCGTGTTGGAGAAACTTCGTGCTGGAGAAACTCTGTGTCGGAGAAACTCTGTGTCGGAGAAATTCTGTGTCGGAGAAACTCCGTGTTGGAGAAACTCCGTGTTGGAGAAACTCCGTGTCGGAGAAACTCCGTGTCGGAGAAACTCCGTGTCGGAGAAACTACGTGTTGGAGAAACTCCGTGTTAGAGAAACGCTATGTTGTAGAAACTTCGTGTTGGAGAAACTCCGTGTTGTAGAAGCTTCGTGTTGGCAAAACTCCATGTTGTAGAAACTCCGTGTTGAAGAAACTCCGTGTTGGAGAAACTCCGCGTCGGAGAAACTCCGTGTTGGAGAAACTCCGTGTTGGAGAAACTCCGTGTTTAAGGAACTCCGTGTTGGAGAAACTCCGTGTTGTAGAAACTGTGTCAGAGAAACTCCGTGTCGGAGAAACTCCGTGTTGGAGAAACTCCGTGTTGGAGAAACTCTGTGTCGGAGAAATTCCTTGTTGGAGAAACTCCGTGCTGGATAAACTCCTTGTTGGAGAAACTCCTTGTTGGAGAAACTCCGTGCTGTAGAAACTCTGTGTCAGAGAAACTCCGTGTCGGAGAAACTCCGTGTTGGAGAAACTCCGTGTTGGAGAAACTCTGTGTTGGAGAAACTCCGTGTTAGAGAAACTCCATGTTGGAGAACCTTCTTGTTGGAGAAACTCCTTGTTGGAGAAAATCCTTGTTGGAGAAACTCCATGTTGGAGAAACTCCGTGCTGGAGAAACTCCGTGTTGTTGAAACTCCATGTTGTAGAAACTCCGTGTTGAAGAAACTGCGTGTTGGAGAAACTCCGTGTCGGAGAAACTCTGTGTTGGAGAAAGTCCGTGTTGGAGAAACTCCGTCTTTGAGAAACTCCGTGTTGGAGAAACTCCGTGTTTTAGAAACTCCGTGTTGGAGAAACTCCGTGTTGGAGAAACTTTGTTGGAGAAACTCCGTGTTGGAGAAACTCCATGTTGGAGAAAGTCCGTGTTGGAGAATGTCCGTGTTGGAGAAACTCCGTGTTGGAGAAACTTTATGTTGTAGAAACTCCGTGTTGGAGAAACTCCATGTTGTAGAAACTCCGTGTTGGAGAAACTCTGTGTTGGAGAAACTCCCTGTTGAAGAAACTCCGTGTTGTAGAAACTCCGTGTTGTAGAAACTCCCTGTTGGCGATAATCCATGTTGGAGAAACTCCATATTGGAGAAACTACATGCTGCAGAAAATCCGCGCTGGGGAAACTACGCGCTGGAGAATCTCCGCGCTGGAGAGACTTCGTGTTGGAGAAACTCCGTGTTGCAGAAACTCCGTGTTGGAGAAACTCCGTGTTTGAGAAACTCCGTGTTGGAGAAACTCCGTGTTGGAGAAACTCCGTGTTGGAGAAATTTCGTATCGGAGAAAGTCCGTGTCGGAGAAACACCGTGTCGCAGAAACTCCGTGTTGTAGAAACTTCGTGTTGGCGAAACTCCTTGTTGTAGAAACTCCGTGTTGGACAAACTTATTGTTAGATAAACTCCGTGTTGGAGAAACTTCGTGCTGGAGAAACTCTGTGTCGGAGAAACTCTGTGTCGATAAAGTCTGTGTCGGAGAAACTCCGTGTTGGAGAAAATCCGTGTTGGAGAAACTCCGTGTCGGAGAAACTCCGTGTCGGAGAAACTCTGTGTCGGAGAAAGTCTGTGGCGGAGAAACTCCGTGTTGGAGAAACTCCTTGTTGGAGAAACTCCTTGTTGGAGAAACTCCGTGTTGGAGAAACTCCGTGTTGGAGAAAACTCCGTGTAGGTGAAACTCCGTGTTTTAGAAACTCCGTGTTGGAGAAACTCCGTGTTGTAGAAACTCTGTCAGAGAAACTCCGTGTCGGAGAAACTCCGTGTTGGAGAAACTCCGTGTTGGAGAAACTCCGTGTTGGAGAAACTCCGTGTTAGAGAAACTCCATGTTGGAGAACCTTCTTGTTGGAGAAACTCCTTGTTGGAGAAAATCCTTGTTGGAGAAACTCCATGTTGGAGAAACTCCGTGCTGGAGAAACTCCGTGTTGTGGAAACTCCATGTTGTAGAAACTCCGTGTTGAAGAAACTCCGTGTTGGAGAAACTCCGTGTCGGTGAAACTCTGTGTTGGAGAAAGTCCGTGTTGGAGAAACTCCGTGTTGGAGAAACTCCGTGTTTTAGAAACTCCGTGTTGGAGAAACTCCGTGTTGGAGAAACTCCTTGTTGGAGAAACTCCGTGTTGGAGAAACTCCATGTTGGAGAAAGTCCGTGTTGGAGAATGTCCGTGTTGGAGAAACTCCGTGTTGGAGAAACTCCGTGTTGGAGAAACTTTATGTTGTAGAAACTCCTTTTGGAGGAACTCCATGTTGTAGAAACTCCGTGTTGGAGAAACTCTGTGTTGGAGAAACTCCCTGTTGAAGAAACTCCGTGTTGTAGAAACTCCGTGTTGTAGAAACTCCCTGTTGGAGATATTCCATGTTGGAGAAACTCCATGTTGGAGAAACTCCATGCTGCAGAAAATCCGCGCTGGGGAAACTACGCGCTGGAGAATCTCCGCGCTGGAGAGACTTCATGTTGGAGAAACTCCGTGTTGCAGAAACTCCGTGTTGGAGAAACTCCGTGTGTGAGAAACTCCGTGTTGGAGAAAGTCCGTGTTGGAGAACCTCCGTGTTGGAGAAACTTCGTATCGGAGAAAGTCCGTGTCGGAGAAACTCCGTGTCGCAGAAACACCGTGTTGTAGAAACTTCGTGTTGGCGAAACTCCTTGTTGTAGAAACTCCGTGTTGGAGAAACTTATTGCTGGATAAACTCCGTGTTGGAGAAACTTCGTGCTGGAGAAACTCTGTGTCGGAGAAACTCTGTGTCGATAAAGTCTGTGTCGGAGAAACTCCGTGTTGGAGAAACTCTGTGTCGGAGAAAGTCTGTGGCGGAGAAACTCCGTGTTGGAGAAACTGCGTGTTGGAGAAACTCCGTGTCGGAGAAACTCCGTGTCGGAGAAACTCCGTGTTGGAGAAACTTATTGTTAGATAAACTCCGTGTTGGAGAAACTTCGTGCTGGAGAAACTCTGTGTCGGAGAAACTCTGTGTCGGAGAAAGTCTGTGTCGGTGAAACTCCGTTTTGGAGAAACTCCGTTTTGGAGAAACTCCTTGTTGGAGAAACTCCGTGTCGGAGAAACTCCGTGTCGGAGAAACTACGTGTTGGAGAAACTCTGTGTTAGAGAAACGCTATGTTGTAGAAATTTCGTGTTGGAGAAACTCCGTGTTGTAGAAGCTTCGTGTTGGCAAAACTCCATGTTGTAGAAACTCTGTGTTGAAGTAACTCCGTGTTGGAGAAACTCCGCGTCGGAGAAACTCCGTGTTGGAGAAACTCCGTGTTGGAGAAACTCCGTGTTTTAGAAACTCCGTGTTGGAGAAACTCCGTGTTGTAGAAACTCTGTGTAAGAGAAACTCCGTGTCGGAGAAACTCCGTGTTGGAGAAACTCCGTGTTGGAGAAACTCTGTGTCGGAGAAATTCCTTGTTGGAGAAACTCCGTGCTGGAGAAACTCCTTGTTGGAGAAACTCCTTGTTGGAGAAACTTCGTGTTGGAGAAACTCCGTGTTGGAGAAAACTCCGTGTAGGAGAAACTCCGTGTTTTAGAAACTCCGTGTTGGAGAAACTCCGTGTTGTAGAAACTCTGTGTCAGAGAAACTCCGTGTCGGAGAAACTCCGTGTTGGAGAAACTCCGTGTTGGAGAAACTCCGTGTTGGAGAAACTCCGTGTTAGAGAAACTCCATGTTGGAGAACCTTCTTGTTGGAGAAACTCCTTGTTGGAGAAAATCCTTGTTAGAGAAACCCCATGTTGGAGAAACTCCGTGCTGGAGAAACTCCGTGTTGTGGAAACTCCATGTTGTAGAAACTCCGTGTTGAAGAAACTCCGTGTTGGAGAAACTCCGTGTCGGAGAAACTCTGTGTTGGAGAAAGTCCGTGTTGGAGAAACTCCGTGTTGGAGAAACTCCGTGTTGGAGAAACTCCGTGTTTTAGAAACTACGTGTTGGAGAAACTCCGTGTTGGAGAAACTCCTTGTTGGAGAAACTCCGTGTTGGAGAAACTCCGTGTTGGAGAAAACTCCGTGTTGGAGAAACTTCGTGTTTTAGAAACTCCGTGTTGGAGAAACTCCGTGTTGTAGAAACTCCGTGTTAGAGAAACTCCATGTTGGAGAACCTTCTGGTTTGAGAAACTCCTTGTTGGAGAAAACCCTTGTTGGAGAAACTCCATGTTGGAGAAACTCCGTGTTGGAGAAACTCCGTGTTGTGGAAACTCCGTGTTGGGGAAACGCCGAGATTGAGAAACTTCATGTTGTAGAAACTCCGTGTTGAAGAAACTCCGTGTTGGAGAAACTCCGTGTTGGAGAAACTCCGTGTTGGAGCAACTCCGTGTTAGAGAATTTCCATGTTGGAGAAAGTCCGTGTTGGAGAATGTCCGTGTTGGAGAAACTCCGTGTTGGAGAAACTCCGTGTTGGAGAAACTCCGTGTTAGAGAATTTCCATGTTGGAGAAAGTCCGTGTTGGAGAATGTCCGTGTTGGAGAAACTCCGTGTTGGAGAAACTCCGTGTTGGAGAAACTTTATGTTGTAGAAACTCCGTGTTGGAGAAACTCCATGTTGTAGAAACTCCGTGTTGGAGAAACTCTGTGTTGGAGAAACTCCCTGTTGAAGATACTCCGTGTTGTAGAAACTCGGTGTTGTAGAAACTCCCTGTTGGAGATAATCCATGTTGGAGAAACTCCATGTTGGAGAAACTCCATGCTGCAGAAAATCCGCGCAGGGGAAACTACGCGCTGGAGAATCTCCGCGCTGGAGAGACTTCGTGTTGGAGAAACTCCGTGTTGCAGAAACTCAGTGTTGGAGAAACTCCGTGTGTGAGAAACTCCGTGTTGGAGAAACTCCGTGTAGGAGAACCTCCGTGTTGGAGAAACTTCGTATCGGAGAAAGTCGGTGTCGGAGAAACTCCGTGTCGCAGAAACTCCGTGTTGTAGAAACTCCGTGTTGGAGAAACTTATTGTTAGATAAACTCCGTGTTGGAGAAACTTCGTGCTGGAGAAACTCTGTGTCGGAGAAACTGTGTCGATAAAGTCTGTGTCGGAGAAACTCCGTGTTGGAGAAAATCCGTGTTGGAGAAACTCCGTGTCGGAGAAACTCCGTGTCGGAGAAACTCTGTGTCGGAGAAAGTCTGTGGCGGTGAAACTCCGTGTTGGAGAAACTCCGTGTCGGAGAAACTCCGTGTTGGAGAAACCTATTGTTAGATAAACTCCGTGTTGGAGAAACTTCATGCTGGAGAAACTCTGTGTCGGAGAAACTCTGTGTCGGAGAAAGTCTGTGTCGGAGAAACTCCGTGTTGGAGAAACTCCGTGTCGGAGAAACTCCGTGTCGGAGAAACTATGTGTTGGAGAAACTCCGTGTTAGATAAACGCTATATTGTAGAAACTTCGTGTTGGAGAAACTCCGTGTTGTAGAAGCTTCGTGTTGGCAAAACTCCATGTTGTAGAAACTCCGTGTTGAAGAAACTCCGTGTTGGAGAAACTCCGCGTCAGAGAAACTCCGTGTTGTAGAAACTCCGTGTTGGAGAAACTCCGTGTTTTAGAAACTCCGTGTTGGAGAAACTCCGTGTTGGAGAAACTCCGTGTTTTAGAAACTCCGTGTTGGAGAAACTCCGTGTTGTAGAAACTCTGTGTCAGAGAAACTCCGTGTCGGAGAAACTCCGTGTTGGAGAAACTCCTTGTTGGAGAAACTCCGTGTTGGAGAAACTCCGTGTTGGAGAAAACTCCGTGTAGGAGAAACTCCGTGTTTTAGAAACTCCGTGTTGGAGAAACTCCGTGTTGTAGAAACTCTGTGTGAGAGAAACTCCGTGTCGGAGAAACTCCGTGTTGGAGAAACTCCGTGTTGGAGAAACTCCGTGTTGGAGAAACTCCGTGTTAGAGAAACTCCATGTTGGAGAACCTTCTTGTTGGAGAAACTCCTTGTTGGAGAAAATCTTTGTTGGAGAAACTCCATGTTGGAGAAACTCCGTGCTGGAGAAACTCCGTGTTGTGGAAACTCCATGTTGTAGAAACTCCGTGTTGAAGAAACTCCGTGTTGGAGAAACTCCGTTTCGGAGAAACTCTGTGTTGGTGAAAGTCCGTGTTGGAGAAACTCTGTTGGAGAAACTCCGTGTTGGAGAAACTCCGTGTTTTAGAAACTCCGTGTTGGAGAAACTCCGTGTTGGAGGAACTCCTTGTTGGAGAAACTCCGTGTTGGAGAAACTCCATGTTGGAGAAAGTCCGTGTTGGAGAATGTTCGTGTTGGAGAAACTCCGTGTTGGAGAAACTCCGTGTTGGAGAAACTTTATGTTGTAGAAACTCCGTGTTGGAGAAACTCCATGTTGTAGAAACTCCGTGTTGGAGAAACTCTGTGTTGGAGAAACTCCCTGTTGAAGAAACTCCGTGTTGTAGAAACTCCGTGTTGTAGAAACTCCCTGTTGGAGATAATCCATGTTGGAGAAACTCCATGTTGGAGAAACTCCATGCTGCAGAAAATCCGCGCTGGGGAAACTACGCGCTGGAGAATCTCCGCGCTGGAGAGATTTCGTGTTGGAGAAACTCCGTGTTGCAGAAACTCCATGTTGGAGAAACTCCGTGTTTGAGAAACTCCGTGTTGGAGAAACTCCGTGTTGGAGAACCTCCGTGTTGGAGAAAGTTCGTATCGGAGAAAGTCCGTGTCGGAGAAACACCGTGTCGCAGAAACTCCGTGTTGTAGAAACTTCGTGTTGGCGAAACTCCTTGTTGTAGAAACTCCGTGTTGGAGAAACTTATTGTTAGATAAACTCCGTGTTGGAGAAACTTCGTGCTGGAGAAACTCTGTGTCGGAGAAACTCTGTGTCGGAGAAAGTCTGTGTCGGAGAAACTCCGTGTTGGAGAAACTCCGTGTTGGAGAAACTCCGTGTCGGAGAAACTACGTGTTGGAGAAACTCCGTGTTAGACAAACGCTATGTTGTAGAAACTTCGTGTTGGAGAAACTCCGTGTTGTAGAAGCTTCGTGTTGGCAAAACTCCATGTTGTAGAAACTCCGTGTTGAAGAAACTCCGTGTTGGAGAAACTCCGCGTCGGAGAAACTCCGTGTTGGAGAAACTCCGTGTTGGAGAAACTCCGTGTTTTAGAAACTCCGTGTTGGAGAAACTCCGTGTTGTAGAAACTGTGTCAGAGAAACTCCGTGTCGGAGAAACTCCGTGTTGGAGAAACTCCGTGTTGGAGAAACTCTGTGTCGGAGAAATTCCTTGTTGGAGAAACTCCGTGCTGGAGAAACTCCTTGTTGGAGAAACTCCTTGTTGGAGAAACTCCGTGTTGGAGAAACTCCATGTTGGAGAAACTCCGTGCTGGAGAAACTCCGCGTTGTGGAAACTCCATGTTGTAGAAACTCCGTGTTGAAGAAACTGCGTGTTGGAGGAACTCCGTGTCGGAGAAACTCTGTGTTGGAGATAGTCCGTGTTGGAGAAACTCCGTGTTGGAGAAACTCCGTGTTGGAGAAACTCCGTGTTTTAGAAACTCCGTGTTGGAGAAACTCCGTGTTGGAGAAACTTTGTTGGAGAAACTCCGTGTTGGAGAAACTCCATGTTGGAGAAAGTCCGTGTTGGAGAATGTCCGTGTTGGAGAAACTCCGTGTTGGAGAAACTTTATGTTGTAGAAACTCCGTGTTGGAGAAACTCCATGTTGTAGAAACTCCGTGTTGGAGAAACTCTGTGTTGGAGAAACTCCCTGTTGAAGAAACTCCGTGTTGTAGAAACTCCGTGTTGTAGAAACTCCCTGTTGGAGATAATCCATGTTGGAGAAACTCCATGTTGGAGAAACTCCATGCTGCAGAAAATCCGCGCTGGGGAAACTACGCGCTGGAGAATCTCCGCGCTGGAGAGATTTCGTGTTGGAGAAACTCCGTGTTTGAGAAACTCCGTGTTGGAGAAACTCCGTGTTGGAGAACCTCCGTGTTGGAGAAACTTCGTATCGGAGAAAGTTCGTGTCGGAGAAACTCCGTGTTGGAGAAACTGCGTGTTGGAGAAACTCCGTGTCGGAGAAACTCCGTGTCGGAGAAACTCCGTGTTGGAGAAACTTATTGTTAGATAAACTCCGTGTTGGAGAAACTTCGTGCTGGAGAAACTCTGTGTCGGAGAAACTCTGTGTCGGAGAAAGTCTGTGTCGGAGAAACTCCGTGTTGGAGAAACTCCGTGTCGGAGAAACTCCGTGTCGGAGAAACTACGTGTTGGAGAAACTCCGTATTAGAGAAACGCAATGTTGTAGAAACTTCGTGTTGGAGAAACTCAGTGTTTTAGAAGCTTCGTGTTGGCAAAACTCCATGTTGTAGAAACTCCGTGTTGAAGAAACTCCGTGTTGGAGAAACTCCGCGTCGGAGAAACTCCGTGTTGGAGAAACTCCGTGTTGGAGAAACTCCGTGTTTTAGAAACTCCGGGTTGGAGAAACTCCGTGTTGTAGAAACACTGTGTCAGAGAAACTCTGTGTCGGAGAAACTCCGTGTTGGAGAAACTCCGTGTTGGAGAAACTCTGTGTCGGAGAAATTCCTTTTTGGAGAAACTCCGTGCTAGAGAAACTCCTTGTTGGAGAAACTCCTTGTTGGAGAAACTCCGTGTTGGAGAAACTCCGTGTTGGAGAAAACTCCGTGTAGGTGAAACTCCGTGTTTTAGAAACTCCGTGTTGGAGAAATTCCGTGTTGTAGAAACTCTGTCAGAGAAACTCCGTGTCGGAGAAACTCCGTGTTGGAGAAACTCCGTGTTGGAGAAACTCCGTGTTGGAGAAACTCCGTGTTAGAGAAACTCCATGTTGGAGAACCTTCTTGTTGGAGAAACTCCTTGTTGGAGAAAATCCTTGTTGGAGAAACTCCATGTTGGAGAAACTCCGTGCTGGAGAAACTCCGTGTTGTGGAAACTCCATGTTGTAGAAACTCCGTGTTGAAGAAACTCCGTGTTGGAGAAACTCCGTGTCGGTGAAACTCTGTGTTGGAGAAAGTCCGTGTTGGAGAAACTCCGTGTTGGAGAAACTCCGTGTTTTAGAAACTCCGTGTTGGAGAAACTCCGTGTTGGAGAAACTCCTTGTTGGAGAAACTCCGTGTTGGAGAAACTCCATGTTGTAGAAACTCCGTGTTGGAGAAACTCTGTGTTGGAGAAACTCCCTGTTGAAGAAACTCCGTGTTGTAGAAACTCCGTGTTGTAGAAACTCCCTGTTGGAGATAATCCATGTTGGAGAAACTCCATGTTGGAGAAACTCCATGCTGCAGAAAATCCGCGAAGGGGAAACTACGCGCTGGAGAATCTCCGCGCTGGAGAGACTTCGTGTTGGAGAAACTCCGTGTTGCAGAAATTCCGTGTTGGAGAAACTCCGTGTGTGAGAAACTCCGTGTTGGAGAAACTCCGTGTTGGAGAACCTCCGTGTTGGAGAAACTTCGTATCGGAGAAAGTCGGCGTCGGAGAAACTCCGTGTCGCAGAAACTCCGTGTTGTAGAAACTTCGTGTTGGCGAAACTCCTTGTTGTAGAAACTCCGTGTTGGAGAAACTTATTGTTAGATAAACTCCGTGTTGGAGAAACTTCGTGCTGGAGAAACTCTGTGTCGGAGAAACTGTGTGTCGATAAAGTCTGTGTCGGAGAAACTCCGTGTTGGAGAAAATTCGTGTTGGAGAAACTCCGTGTCGGAGAAACTGTGTCGGAGAAACTCTGTGTCGGAGAAAGTCTGTGGCGGAGAAACTCCGTGTTGGAGAAACTCCGTGTTAGAGAAACTCCATGTTGGAGAACCTTCTTGTTGGAGAAACTCCTTGTTGGAGAAAATCCTTGTTGGAGAAACTCCATGTTGGAGAAACTCCGTGCTGGAGAAACTCCGTGTTGTGGAAACTCCATGTTGTAGAAACTCCCTGTTGAAGAAACTCCGTGTTGCAGAAACTCCGTGTCGGAGAAACTCTGTGTTGGAGAAAGTCCGTGTTGGAGAAACTCCGTGTTGGAGAAACTCCGTGTTGGAGAAACTCCGTGTTTTAGAAACTCCGTGTTGGAGAAACTCATGTTGGAGAAACTCCTTGTTGGAGAAACTCCGTGTTGGAGAAACTCCATGTTGGAGAAAGTCCGTGTTGGAGAATGTCCGTGTTGGAGAAACTCCGTGTTGGAGAAACTTTATGTAGAAACTCCGTGTTAGAGAAACTCCATGTTGTAGACACTCCGTGTTGGAGAAAATCTGTGTTGGAGAAACTCCCTGTTGAAGAAACTCCGTGTTGTAGAAACTCCCTGTTGGAGATAATCCATGTTGGAGAAACTCCATGTTGGAGAAACTCCATGCTGCAGAAAATCCGCGCTGGGGAAACTACGGGCTGGAGAATCTCCGCGCTGGAGAGACTTCGTGTTGGAGAAACTACGTGTTGCAGAAACTCCGTGTCGGAGAAACTCCGTATTGGAGAAACTCCGTGTTGGAGAAACTTTATGTTGGAGAAACTTCATGTCGAAGAAACTTCGTATTGTAGAAACTCCGTGTTGGAGAAACTTTATGTTGTAGAAACTCCGCGCTGGAGAAACTTCGTGTTGGAGAAACTCCGCGTTGGAGAAACTCCGTGTCGGAGAAACTCCGTGTTGGAGAAACTCCGTGTTGGAGAAACTCCGTGTTTTAGAAACTCCGTGTTGGAGAAACTCCGTGTTGTAGAAACTGTGTCAGAGAAACTCCGTGTCGGAGAAACTCCGTGTTGGAGAAACTCCGTGTTGGAGAAACTCTGTGTCGGAGAAATTCCTTGTTGGAGAAACTCTGTGCTGGAGAAACTCCTTGTTGGAGAAACTCCTTGTTGGAGAAACTCCGTGTTGGAGAAACTCCGTGTTGGAGAAAACTCCGTGTTGGAGAAACTTCGTGTTTAAGAAACTCCGTGTTGGAGAAACTCCGTGTTGTAGAAACCGCGTGTTAGAGAAACTCCATGTTGGAGAACCTTCTGGTTGGAGAAACTCCTTGTTGGAGAAAATCCTTGTTGGAGAAACTTCATGTTGGAGAAACTCCGTGTTGGAGAAACTCCGTGTTGTGGAAACTCCGTGTTGGGGAAACGCCGAGATGGAGAAACTTCATGTTGTAGAAACTCCGTGTTGAAGAAACTTTGTGTTGGAGAAACTCCGTGTTGGAGAAACTCCGTGTTAGAGAAACTCCATGTTGGAGAAAGTCCGTGTTGGAGAATGTCCGTGTTGGAGAAACTCCGTGTTGGAGAAACTTTATGTTGTAGAAACTCCGTGTTGGAGAAACTCCATGTTGTAGAAACTCCGTGTTGGAGAAACTCTGTGTTGGAGAAACTCCCTGTTGAAGAAACTCCGTGTTGTAGAAACTCCGTGTTGTAGAAACTCCCTGTTGGAGATAATCCATGTTGGAGAAACTCCATGTTGGAGAAACTCCATGCTGCAGAAAATCCGCGAAGGGGAAACTACGCGCTGGAGAATCTCCGCGCTGGAGAGACTTCGTGTTGGAGAAACTCCGTGTTGCAGAAACTCCGTGTTGGAGAAACTCCGTGTGTGAGAAACTCCGTGTTGAGAAACTCCGTGTTGGAGAACCTCCGTGTTGGAGAAACTTCGTATCGGAGAAAGTCGGCGTCGGAGAAACTCCGTGTCGCAGAAACTCCGTGTTGTAGAAACTTCGTGTTGGCGAAACTCCTTGTTGTAGAAACTCCGTGTTGGAGAAACTTATTGTTAGATAAACTCCGTGTTGGAGAAACTTCGTGCTGGAGAAACTCTGTGTCGGAGAAACTGTGTGTCGATAAAGTCTGTGTCGGAGAAACTCCGTGTTGGAGAAAATTCGTGTTGGAGAAACTCCGTGTCGGAGAAACTCCGTGTCGGAGAAACTCTGTGTCGGAGAAAGTCTGTGGCGGAGAAACTCCGTGTTGGAGAAACTCCGTGTTGGAGAAACTCCGTGTCGGAGAAACTCCGAGTCGGAGAAACTCCGTGTTGGATAAACTTATTGTTAGATAAACTCCGTGTTGGAGAAACTTCGTGCTGGAGAAACTCTGTGTCGGAGAAACTCTGTGTCGGAGAAATTCTGTGTCGGAGAAGCTCCGTGTTGGAGAAACTCCGTGTTGGAGAAACTCCGTGTCGGAGAAACTCCGTGTCGGAGAAACTACGTGTTGGAGAAACTCCGTGTTAGAGAAACGCTATGTTGTAGAAACTTCGTGTTGGAGAAACTCCGTGTTGTAGAAGCTTCGTGTTGGCAAAACTCCATGTTGTAGAAACTCCGTGTTGAAGAAACTCCGTGTTGGAGAAACTCCGCGTCGGAGAAACTCCGTGTTGGAGAAACTCCGTGTTGGAGAAACTCCGTGTTTAAGAAACTCCGTGTTGGAGAAACTCCGTGTTGTAGAAACTGTGTCAGAGAAACTCCGTGTCGGAGAAACTCCGTGTTGGAGAAACTCCGTGTTGGAGAAACTCTGTGTCGGAGAAATTCCTTGTTGGAGAAACTCCGTGCTGGATAAACTCCTTGTTGGAGAAACTCCTTGTTGGAGAAACTCCGTGCTGTAGAAACTCTGTGTCAGAGAAACTCCGTGTCGGAGAAACTCCGTGTTGGAGAAACTCCGTGTTGGAGAAACTCTGTGTTGGAGAAACTCCGTGTTAGAGAAACTCCATGTTGGAGAACCTTCTTGTTGGAGAAACTCCTTGTTGGAGAAAATCCTTGTTGGAGAAACTCCATGTTGGAGAAACTCCGTGCTGGAGAAACTCCGTGTTGTTGAAACTCCATGTTGTAGAAACTCCGTGTTGAAGAAACTGCGTGTTGGAGAAACTCCGTGTCGGAGAAACTCTGTGTTGGAGAAAGTCCGTGTTGGAGAAACTACGTCTTTGAGAAACTCCGTGTTGGAGAAACTCCGTGTTTTAGAAACTCCGTGTTGGAGAAACTACGTGTTGGAGAAACTTTGTTGGAGAAACTCCGTGTTGGAGAAACTCCATGTTGGAGAAAGTCCGTGTTGGAGAATGTCCGTGTTGGAGAAACTCCGTGTTGGAGAAACTTTATGTTGTAGAAACTCCGTGTTGGAGAAACTCCATGTTGTAGAAACTCCGTGTTGGAGAAACTCTGTGTTGGAGAAACTCCCTGTTGAAGAAACTCCGTGTTGTAGAAACTCCGTGTTGTAGAAACTCCCTGTTGGCGATAATCCATGTTGGAGAAACTCCATATTGGAGAAACTACATGCTGCAGAAAATCCGCGCTGGGGAAACTACGCGCTGGAGAATCTCCGCGCTGGAGAGACTTCGTGTTGGAGAAACTCCGTGTTGCAGAAACTCCGTGTTGGAGAAACTCCGTGTTTGAGAAACTCCGTGTTGGAGAAACTCCGTGTTGGAGAAACTCCGTGTTGGAGAAATTTCGTATCGGAGAAAGTCCGTGTCGGAGAAACACCGTGTCGCAGAAACTCCGTGTTGTAGAAACTTCGTGTTGGCGAAACTCCTTGTTGTAGAAACTCCGTGTTGGAGAAACTTATTGTTAGATAAACTCCGTGTTGGAGAAACTTCGTGCTGGAGAAACTCTGTGTCGGAGAAACTCTGTGTCGATAAAGTCTGTGTCGGAGAAACTCCGTGTTGGAGAAAATCCGTGTTGGAGAAACTCCGTGTCGGAGAAACTCCGTGTCGGAGAAACTCTGTGTCGGAGAAAGTCTGTGGCGGAGAAACTCCGTGTTGGAGAAACTCCTTGTTGGAGAAACTCCTTGTTGGAGAAACTCCGTGTTGGAGAAACTCCGTGTTGGAGAAAACTCCGTGTAGGTGAAACTCCGTGTTTTAGAAACTCCGTGTTGGAGAAACTCCGTGTTGTAGAAACTCTGTCAGAGAAACTCCGTGTCGGAGAAACTCCGTGTTGGAGAAACTCCGTGTTGGAGAAACTCCGTGTTGGAGAAACTCCGTGTTAGAGAAACTCCATGTTGGAGAACCTTCTTGTTTGAGAAACTCCTTGTTGGAGAAAATCCTTGTTGGAGAAACTCCATGTTGGAGAAACTCCGTGCTGGAGAAACTCCGTGTTGTGGAAACTCCATGTTGTAGAAACTTCGTGTTGAAGAAACTCCGTGTTGGAGAAACTCCGTGTCGGTGAAACTCTGTGTTGGAGAAAGTCCGTGTTGGAGAAACTCCGTGTTGGAGAAACTCCGTGTTTTAGAAACTCCGTGTTGGAGAAACTCCGTGTTGGAGAAACTCCTTGTTGGAGAAACTCCGTGTTGGAGAAACTCCATGTTGGAGAAAGTCCGTGTTGGAGAATGTCCGTGTTGGAGAAACTCCGTGTTGGAGAAACTCCGTGTTGGAGAAACTTTATGTTGTAGAAACTCCTTTTGGAGAAACTCCATGTTGTAGAAACTCCGTGTTGGAGAAACTCTGTGTTGGAGAAACTCCCTGTTGAAGAAACTCCGTGTTGTAGAAACTCCGTGTTGTAGAAACTCCCTGTTGGAGATAATCCATGTTGGAGAAACTCCATGTTGGAGAAACTCCATGCTGCAGAAAATCCGCGCTGGGGAAACTACGCGCTGGAGAATCTCCGCGCTGGAGAGACTTCATGTTGGAGAAACTCCGTGTTGCAGAAACTCCGTGTTGGAGAAACTCCGTGTGTGAGAAACTCCGTGTTGGAGAAAGTCCGTGTTGGAGAACCTCCGTGTTGGAGAAACTTCGTATCGGAGAAAGTCCGTGTCGGAGAAACTCCGTGTCGCAGAAACTCCGTGTTGTAGAAACTTCGTGTTGGCGAAACTCCTTGTTGTAGAAACTCCGTGTTGGAGAAACTTATTGTTAGATAAACTCCGTGTTGGAGAAACTTCGTGCTGGAGAAACTCTGTGTCGGAGAAACTCTGTGTCGATAAAGTCTGTGTCGGAGAAACTCCGTGTTGGAGAAACTCTGTGTCGGAGAAAGTCTGTGGCGGAGAAACTCCGTGTTGGAGAAACTGCGTGTTGGAGAAACTCCGTGTCGGAGAAACTCCGTGTCGGAGAAACTCCGTGTTGGAGAAACTTATTGTTAGATAAACTCCGTGTTGGAGAAACTTCGTGCTGGAGAAACTCTGTGTCGGAGAAACTCTGTGTCGGAGAAAGTCTGTGTCGGTGAAACTCCGTTTTGGAGAAACTCCGTTTTGGAGAAACTCCGTGTTGGAGAAACTCCGCGTCGGAGAAACTCCGTGTTGGAGAAACTCCGTGTTGGAGAAACTCCGTGTTTTAGAAACTCCGTGTTGGAGAAACTCCGTGTTGTAGAAACTCTGTGTAAGAGAAACTCCGTGTCGGAGAAACTCCGTGTTGGAGAAACTCCGTGTTGGAGAAACTCTGTGTCGGAGAAATTCCTTGTTGGAGAAACTCCGTGCTGGAGAAACTCCTTGTTGGAGAAACTCCTTGTTGGAGAAACTTCGTGTTGGAGAAACTCCGTGTTGGAGAAAACTCCGTGTAGGAGAAACTCCGTGTTTTAGAAACTCCGTGTTGGAGAAACTCCGTGTTGTAGAAACTCTGTGTCAGAGAAACTCCGTGTCGGAGAAACTCCGTGTTGGAGAAACTCCGTGTTGGAGAAACTCCGTGTTGGAGAAACTCCGTGTTGGAGAAACTCCGTGTTAGAGAAACTCCATGTTGGAGAACCTTCTTGTTGGAGAAACTTCTTGTTGGAGAAAATCCTTGTTAGAGAAACTCCATGTTGGAGAAACTCCGTGCTGGAGAAACTCCGTGTTGTGGAAACTCCATGTTGTAGAAACTCCGTGTTGAAGAAACTCCGTGTTGGAGAAACTCCGTGTCGGAGAAACTCTGTGTTGGAGAAAGTCCGTGTTGGAGAAACTCCGTGTTGGAGAAACTCCGTGTTGGAGAAACTCCGTGTTTTAGAAACTACGTGTTGGAGAAACTCCGTGTTGGAGAAACTCCTTGTTGGAGAAACTCCGTGTTGGAGAAACTCCGTGTTGGAGAAAACTCCGTGTTGGAGAAACTTCGTGTTTTAGAAACTCCGTGTTGGAGAAACTCCGTGTTGTAGAAACTCCGTGTTAGAGAAACTCCATGTTGGAGAACCTTCTGGTTTGAGAAACTCCTTGTTGGAGAAAACCCTTGTTGGAGAAACTCCATGTTGGAGAAACTCCGTGTTGGAGAAACTCCGTGTTGTGGAAACTCCGTGTTGGGGAAACGCCGAGATTGAGAAACTTCATGTTGTAGAAACTCCGTGTTGAAGAAACTCCGTGTTGGAGAAACTCCGTGTTGGAGAAACTCCGTGTTGGAGCAACTCCGTGTTAGAGAATTTCCATGTTGGAGAAAGTCCGTGTTGGAGAAACTCCGTGTTGGAGAAACTCCGTGTTGGAGAAACTCCGTGTTAGAGAATTTCCATGTTGGAGAAAGTCCGTGTTGGAGAATGTCCGTGTTGGAGAAACTCCGTGTTGGAGAAACTCCGTGTTGGAGAAACTTTATGTTGTAGAAACTCCGTGTTGGAGAAACTCCATGTTGTAGAAACTCCGTGTTGGAGAAACTCTGTGTTGGAGAAACTCCCTGTTGAAGATACTCCGTGTTGTAGAAACTCCGTGTTGTAGAAACTCCCTGTTGGAGATAATCCATGTTGGAGAAACTCCATGTTGGAGAAACTCCATGCTGCAGAAAATCCGCGCAGGGGAAACTACGCGCTGGAGAATCTCCGCGCTGGAGAGACTTCGTGTTGGAGAAACTCCGTGTTGCAGAAACTCAGTGTTGGAGAAACTCCGTGTGTGAGAAACTCCGTGTTGGAGAAACTCCGTGTAGGAGAACCTCCGTGTTGGAGAAACTTCGTATCGGAGAAAGTCGGTGTCGGAGAAACTCCGTGTCGCAGAAACTCCGTGTTGTAGAAACTCCGTGTTGGAGAAACTTATTGTTAGATAAACTCCGTGTTGGAGAAACTTCGTGCTGGAGAAACTCTGTGTCGGAGAAACTGTGTCGATAAAGTCTGTGTCGGAGAAACTCCGTGTTGGAGAAAATCCGTGTTGGAGAAACTCCGTGTCGGAGAAACTCCGTGTCGGAGAAACTCTGTGTCGGAGAAAGTCTGTGGCGGTGAAACTCCGTGTTGGAGAAACTCCGTGTCGGAGAAACTCCGTGTTGGAGAAACCTATTGTTAGATAAACTCCGTGTTGGAGAAACTTCATGCTGGAGAAACTCTGTGTCGGAGAAACTCTGTGTCGGAGAAAGTCTGTGTCGGAGAAACTCCGTGTTGGAGAAACTCCGTGTCGGAGAAACTCCGTGTCGGAGAAACTATGTGTTGGAGAAACTCCGTGTTAGATAAACGCTATATTGTAGAAACTTCGTGTTGGAGAAACTCCGTGTTGTAGAAGCTTCGTGTTGGCAAAACTCCATGTTGTAGAAACTCCGTGTTGAAGAAACTCCGTGTTGGAGAAACTCCGCGTCAGAGAAACTCCGTGTTGGAGAAACTCCGTGTTGGAGAAACTCCGTGTTTTAGAAACTCCGTGTTGGAGAAACTCCGTGTTGGAGAAACTCCGTGTTTTAGAAACTCCGTGTTGGAGAAACTCCGTGTTGTAGAAACTCTGTGTCAGAGAAACTCCGTGTCGGAGAAACTCCGTGTTGGAGAAACTCCTTGTTGGAGAAACTCCGTGTTGGAGAAACTCCGTGTTGGAGAAAACTCCGTGTAGGAGAAACTCCGTGTTTTAGAAACTCCGTGTTGGAGAAACTCCGTGTTGTAGAAACTCTGTGTGAGAGAAACTCCGTGTCGGAGAAACTCCGTGTTGGAGAAACTCCGTGTTGGAGAAACTCCGTGTTGGAGAAACTCCGTGTTAGAGAAACTCCATGTTGGAGAACCTTCTTGTTGGAGAAACTCCTTGTTGGAGAAAATCTTTGTTGGAGAAACTCCATGTTGGAGAAACTCCGTGCTGGAGAAACTCCGTGTTGTGGAAACTCCATGTTGTAGAAACTCCGTGTTGAAGAAACTCCGTGTTGGAGAAACTCCGTTTCGGAGAAACTCTGTGTTGGTGAAAGTCCGTGTTGGAGAAACTCTGTTGGAGAAACTCCGTGTTGGAGAAACTCCGTGTTTTAGAAACTCCGTGTTGGAGAAACTCCGTGTTGGAGGAACTCCTTGTTGGAGAAACTCCGTGTTGGAGAAACTCCATGTTGGAGAAAGTCCGTGTTGGAGAATGTTCGTGTTGGAGAAACTCCGTGTTGGAGAAACTCCGTGTTGGAGAAACTTTATGTTGTAGAAACTCCGTGTTGGAGAAACTCCATGTTGTAGAAACTCCGTGTTGGAGAAACTCTGTGTTGGAGAAACTCCCTGTTGAAGAAACTCCGTGTTGTAGAAACTCCGTGTTGTAGAAACTCCCTGTTGGAGATAATCCATGTTGGAGAAACTCCATGTTGGAGAAACTCCATGCTGCAGAAAATCCGCGCTGGGGAAACTACGCGCTGGAGAATCTCCGCGCTGGAGAGACTTCGTGTTGGAGAAACTCCGTGTTGCAGAAACTCCATGTTGGAGAAACTCCGTGTTTGAGAAACTCCGTGTTGGAGAAACTCCGTGTTGGAGAACCTCCGTGTTGGAGAAAGTTCGTATCGGAGAAAGTCCGTGTCGGAGAAACACCGTGTCGCAGAAACTCCGTGTTGTAGAAACTTCGTGTTGGCGAAACTCCTTGTTGTAGAAACTCCGTGTTGGAGAAACTTATTGTTAGATAAACTCCGTGTTGGAGAAACTTCGTGCTGGAGAAACTCTGTGTCGGAGAAACTCTGTGTCGGAGAAAGTCTGTGTCGGAGAAACTCCGTGTTGGAGAAACTCCGTGTTGGAGAAACTCCGTGTCGGAGAAACTACGTGTTGGAGAAACTCCGTGTTAGACAAACGCTATGTTGTAGAAACTTCGTGTTGGAGAAACTCCGTGTTGTAGAAGCTTCGTGTTGGCAAAACTCCATGTTGTAGAAACTCCGTGTTGAAGAAACTCCGTGTTGGAGAAACTCCGCGTCGGAGAAACTCCGTGTTGGAGAAACTCCGTGTTGGAGAAACTCCGTGTTTTAGAAACTCCGTGTTGGAGAAACTCCGTGTTGTAGAAACTCTGTGTCAGAGAAACTCCGTGTCGGAGAAACTCCGTGTTGGAGAAACTCCGTGTTGGAGAAACTCTGTGTCGGAGAAATTCCTTGTTGGAGAAACTCCGTGCTGGAGAAACTCCTTGTTGGAGAAACTCCTTGTTGGAGAAACTCCGTGTTGGAGAAACTCCATGTTGGAGAAACTCCGTGCTGGAGAAACTCCGCGTTGTGGAAACTCCATGTTGTAGAAACTCCGTGTTGAAGAAACTGCGTGTTGGAGGAACTCCGTGTCGGAGAAACTCTGTGTTGGAGATAGTCCGTGTTGGAGAAACTCCGTGTTGGAGAAACTCCGTGTTGGAGAAACTCCGTGTTTTAGAAACTCCGTGTTGGAGAAACTCCGTGTTGGAGAAACTTTGTTGGAGAAACTCCGTGTTGGAGAAACTCCATGTTGGAGAAAGTCCGTGTTGGAGAATGTCCGTGTTGGAGAAACTCCGTGTTGGAGAAACTTTATGTTGTAGAAACTCCGTGTTGGAGAAACTCCATGTTGTAGAAACTCCGTGTTGGAGAAACTCTGTGTTGGAGAAACTCCCTGTTGAAGAAACTCCGTGTTGTAGAAACTCCGTGTTGTAGAAACTCCCTGTTGGAGATAATCCATGTTGGAGAAACTCCATGTTGGAGAAACTCCATGCTGCAGAAAATCCGCGCTGGGGAAACTACGCGCTGGAGAATCTCCGCGCTGGAGAGATTTCGTGTTGGAGAAACTCCGTGTTTGAGAAACTCCGTGTTGGAGAAACTCCGTGTTGGAGAACCTCCGTGTTGGAGAAACTTCGTATCGGAGAAAGTTCGTGTCGGAGAAACTCCGTGTTGGAGAAACTGCGTGTTGGAGAAACTCCGTGTCGGAGAAACTCCGTGTCGGAGAAACTCCGTGTTGGAGAAACTTATTGTTAGATAAACTCCGTGTTGGAGAAACTTCGTGCTGGAGAAACTCTGTGTCGGAGAAACTCTGTGTCGGAGAAAGTCTGTGTCGGAGAAACTCCGTGTTGGAGAAACTCCGTGTCGGAGAAACTCCGTGTCGGAGAAACTACGTGTTGGAGAAACTCCGTATTAGAGAAACGCAATGTTGTAGAAACTTCGTGTTGGAGAAACTCAGTGTTTTAGAAGCTTCGTGTTGGCAAAACTCCATGTTGTAGAAACTCCGTGTTGAAGAAACTCCGTGTTGGAGAAACTCCGCGTCGGAGAAACTCCGTGTTGGAGAAACTCCGTGTTGGAGAAACTCCGTGTTTTAGAAACTCCGGGTTGGAGAAACTCCGTGTTGTAGAAACTCTGTGTCAGAGAAACTCTGTGTCGGAGAAACTCCGTGTTGGAGAAACTCCGTGTTGGAGAAACTCTGTGTCGGAGAAATTCCTTTTTGGAGAAACTCCGTGCTAGAGAAACTCCTTGTTGGAGAAACTCCTTGTTGGAGAAACTCCGTGTTGGAGAAACTCCGTGTTGGAGAAAACTCCGTGTAGGTGAAACTCCGTGTTTTAGAAACTCCGTGTTGGAGAAATTCCGTGTTGTAGAAACTCTGTCAGAGAAACTCCGTGTCGGAGAAACTCCGTGTTGGAGAAACTCCGTGTTGGAGAAACTCCGTGTTGGAGAAACTCCGTGTTAGAGAAACTCCATGTTGGAGAACCTTCTTGTTGGAGAAACTCCTTGTTGGAGAAAATCCTTGTTGGAGAAACTCCATGTTGGAGAAACTCCGTGCTGGAGAAACTCCGTGTTGTGGAAACTCCATGTTGTAGAAACTCCGTGTTGAAGAAACTCCGTGTTGGAGAAACTCCGTGTCGGTGAAACTCTGTGTTGGAGAAAGTCCGTGTTGGAGAAACTCCGTGTTGGAGAAACTCCGTGTTTTAGAAACTCCGTGTTGGAGAAACTCCGTGTTGGAGAAACTCCTTGTTGGAGAAACTCCGTGTTGGAGAAACTCCATGTTGTAGAAACTCCGTGTTGGAGAAACTCTGTGTTGGAGAAACTCCCTGTTGAAGAAACTCCGTGTTGTAGAAACTCCGTGTTGTAGAAACTCCCTGTTGGAGATAATCCATGTTGGAGAAACTCCATGTTGGAGAAACTCCATGCTGCAGAAAATCCGCGCTGGGGAAACTACGCGCTGGAGAATCTCCGCGCTAGAGACTTCGTGTTGGAGAAACTCCGTGTTGCAGAAACTCCGTGTTGGAGAAACTCCGTGTGTGAGAAACTCCGTGTTGGAGAAACTCCGTGTTGGAGAACCTCCGTGTTGTAGAAACTTCGTATCGGAGAAAGTCCGTGTCGGAGAAACTCCGTGTCGCAGAAACTCTGTGTTGTAGAAACTTCGTGTTGGCGAAACTCCTTGTTGTAGAAACTCCGTGTTGGAGAAACTTATTGTTAGATAAACTCCGTATTGGAGAAACTCTGTGTCGGAGAAACTCCGTGTCGGAGAAACTCTGTGTCGGAGAAAGTCTGTGGCGGAGAAACTCCGTGTTGGAGAAACTGCGTGTTGGAGAAACTCCGTGTCGGAGAAACTCCGTGTCGGAGAAACTCCGTGTTGGAGAAACTTATTGTTAGATAAACTCCGTGTTGGAGAAACTTCGTGCTGGAGAAACTCTGTGTCGGAGAAACTCTGTGTCGGAGAAAGTCTGTGGCGGAGAAACTCCGTGTTGGAGAAACTCCGTGTTGGAGAAACTCCGTGTTGGAGAAACTCCGTGTCGGAGAAACTCCGTGTCGGAGAAACTACGTGTTGGAGAAACTCCGTGTTAGAGAAACGCTACGTTGTAGAAACTTCGTGTTGGAGAAACTCCGTGTTGTAGAAGCTTCGTGTTGGCAAAACTCCATGTTGTAGAAACTCCGTGTTTTAGAAACTCCGTGTTGGAGAAACTCCGTGTTGTAGAAACTCTGTGTCAGAGAAACTCCGTGTCGGAGAAACTCCGTGTTGGAGAAACTCCGTGTTGGAGAAACTCCGTGTTGGAGAAACTCCGTGTTGGAGAAACTCCGTGTTAGAGAAACTCCATGTTGGAGAACCTTCTTGTTGGAGAAACTCCTTGTTGGAGAAAATCCTTGTTAGAGAAACTCCATGTTGGAGAAACTCCGTGCTGGAGAAACTCCGTGTTGTGGAAACTCCATGTTGTAGAAACTCCGTGTTGAAGAAACTCCGTGTTGGAGAAACTCCGTGTCGGAGAAACTCTGTGTTGGAGAAAGTCCGTGTTGGAGAAACTCCGTGTTGGAGAAACTCCGTGTTGGAGAAACTCCGTGTTTTAGAAACTACGTGTTGGAGAAACTCCGTGTTGGAGAAACTCCGTGTTGGAGAAACTCCTTGTTGGAGAAACTCCGTGTTGGAGAAACTCCGTGTTGGAGAAAACTCCGTGTTGGAGAAACTCCGTGTTGGAGAAACTCCGTGTTGGAGAAACTCCGTGTTGGAGAAACTCCGTGTTAGAGAAACTCCATGTTGGAGAACCTTCTTGTTGGAGAAACTCCTTGTTGGAGAAAATCCTTGTTGGAGAAACTCCATGTTGGAGAAACTCCGTGCTGGAGAAACTCCGTGTTGTGGAAACTCCATGTTGTAGAAACTCCGTGTTGAAGAAACTCCGTGTTGGAGAAACTCCGTGTCGGTGAAACTCTGTGTTGGAGAAAGTCCGTGTTGGAGAAACTCCGTGTTGGAGAAACTCCGTGTTTTAGAAACTCCGTGTTGGAGAAACTCCGTGTTGGAGAAACTCCTTGTTGGAGAAACTCCGTGTTGGAGAAACTCCATGTTGTAGAAACTCCGTGTTGGAGAAACTCTGTGTTGGAGAAACTCCCTGTTGAAGAAACTCCGTGTTGTAGAAACTCCGTGTTGTAGAAACTCCCTGTTGGAGATAATCCATGTTGGAGAAACTCCATGTTGGAGAAACTCCATGCTGCAGAAAATCCGCGCTGGGGAAACTACGCGCTGGAGAATCTCCGCGCTGGAGAGACTTCGTGTTGGAGAAACTCCGTGTTGCAGAAACTCCGTGTTGGAGAAACTCCGTGTGTGAGAAACTCCGTGTTGGAGAAACTCCGTGTTGGAGAACCTCCGTGTTGGAGAAACTTCGTATCGGAGAAAGTCCGTGTCGGAGAAACTCCGTGTCGCAGAAACTCCGTGTTGTAGAAACTTCGTGTTGGCGAAACTCCTTGTTGTAGAAACTCCGTGTTGGAGAAACTTATTGTTAGATAAACTCCGTATTGGAGAAACTTCGTGCTGGAGAAACTCTGTGTCGGAGAAACTCCGTGTCGGAGAAACTCCGTGTCGGAGAAACTCTGTGTCGGAGAAAGTCTGTGGCGGAGAAACTCCGTGTTGGAGAAACTCCGTGTCGGAGAAACTCCGTGTCGGAGAAACTATGTGTTGGAGAAACTCCGTGTTAGATAAACGCTATATTGTAGAAACTTCGTGTTGGAGAAACTCCGTGTTGTAGAAGCTTCGTGTTGGCAAAACTCCATGTTGTAGAAACTCCGTGTTGAAGAAACTCCGTGTTGGAGAAACTCCGCGTCAGAGAAACTCCGTGTTGGAGAAACTCCGTGTTGGAGAAACTCCGTGTTTTAGAAACTCCGTGTTGGAGAAACTCCGTGTTGGAGAAACTCCGTGTTTTAGAAACTCCGTGTTGGAGAAACTCCGTGTTGTAGAAACTCTGTGTCAGAGAAACTCCGTGTCGGAGAAACTCCGTGTTGGAGAAACTCCTTGTTGGAGAAACTCCGTGTTGGAGAAACTCCGTGTTGGAGAAAACTCCGTGTAGGAGAAACTCCGTGTTTTAGAAACTCCGTGTTGGAGAA
The DNA here is from genome assembly GCF_052857255.1 of Amblyomma americanum. Classification (NCBI taxonomy): domain Eukaryota; kingdom Metazoa; phylum Arthropoda; class Arachnida; order Ixodida; family Ixodidae; genus Amblyomma; species Amblyomma americanum. The sequence goes on along the minus strand of NW_027526574.1, from coordinate 75,819 downwards.
ACTCCGTGTTGTAGAAACTCTGTGTGAGAGAAACTCCGTGTCGGAGAAACTCCGTGTTGGAGAAACTCCGTGTTGGAGAAACTCCGTGTTGGAGAAACTCCGTGTTAGAGAAACTCCATGTTGGAGAACCTTCTTGTTGGAGAAACTCCTTGTTGGAGAAAATCTTTGTTGGAGAAACTCCATGTTGGAGAAACTCCGTGCTGGAGAAACTCCGTGTTGTGGAAACTCCATGTTGTAGAAACTCCGTGTTGAAGAAACTCCGTGTTGGAGAAACTCCGTTTCGGAGAAACTCTGTGTTGGTGAAAGTCCGTGTTGGAGAAACTCTGTTGGAGAAACTCCGTGTTGGAGAAACTCCGTGTTTTAGAAACTCCGTGTTGGAGAAACTCCGTGTTGGAGGAACTCCTTGTTGGAGAAACTCCGTGTTGGAGAAACTCCATGTTGGAGAAAGTCCGTGTTGGAGAATGTTCGTGTTGGAGAAACTCCGTGTTGGAGAAACTCCGTGTTGGAGAAACTTTATGTTGTAGAAACTCCGTGTTGGAGAAACTCCATGTTGTAGAAACTCCGTGTTGGAGAAACTCTGTGTTGGAGAAACTCCCTGTTGAAGAAACTCCGTGTTGTAGAAACTCCGTGTTGTAGAAACTCCCTGTTGGAGATAATCCATGTTGGAGAAACTCCATGTTGGAGAAACTCCATGCTGCAGAAAATCCGCGCTGGGGAAACTACGCGCTGGAGAATCTCCGCGCTGGAGAGACTTCGTGTTGGAGAAACTCCGTGTTGCAGAAACTCCATGTTGGAGAAACTCCGTGTTTGAGAAACTCCGTGTTGGAGAAACTCCGTGTTGGAGAACCTCCGTGTTGGAGAAAGTTCGTATCGGAGAAAGTCCGTGTCGGAGAAACACCGTGTCGCAGAAACTCCGTGTTGTAGAAACTTCGTGTTGGCGAAACTCCTTGTTGTAGAAACTCCGTGTTGGAGAAACTTATTGTTAGATAAACTCCGTGTTGGAGAAACTTCGTGCTGGAGAAACTCTGTGTCGGAGAAACTCTGTGTCGGAGAAAGTCTGTGTCGGAGAAACTCCGTGTTGGAGAAACTCCGTGTTGGAGAAACTCCGTGTCGGAGAAACTACGTGTTGGAGAAACTCCGTGTTAGACAAACGCTATGTTGTAGAAACTTCGTGTTGGAGAAACTCCGTGTTGTAGAAGCTTCGTGTTGGCAAAACTCCATGTTGTAGAAACTCCGTGTTGAAGAAACTCCGTGTTGGAGAAACTCCGCGTCGGAGAAACTCCGTGTTGGAGAAACTCCGTGTTGGAGAAACTCCGTGTTTTAGAAACTCCGTGTTGGAGAAACTCCGTGTTGTAGAAACTCTGTGTCAGAGAAACTCCGTGTCGGAGAAACTCCGTGTTGGAGAAACTCCGTGTTGGAGAAACTCTGTGTCGGAGAAATTCCTTGTTGGAGAAACTCCGTGCTGGAGAAACTCCTTGTTGGAGAAACTCCTTGTTGGAGAAACTCCGTGTTGGAGAAACTCCATGTTGGAGAAACTCCGTGCTGGAGAAACTCCGCGTTGTGGAAACTCCATGTTGTAGAAACTCCGTGTTGAAGAAACTGCGTGTTGGAGGAACTCCGTGTCGGAGAAACTCTGTGTTGGAGATAGTCCGTGTTGGAGAAACTCCGTGTTGGAGAAACTCCGTGTTGGAGAACCTCCGTGTTGTAGAAACTTCGTATCGGAGAAAGTCCGTGTCGGAGAAACTCCGTGTCGCAGAAACTCTGTGTTGTAGAAACTTCGTGTTGGCGAAACTCCTTGTTGTAGAAACTCCGTGTTGGAGAAACTTATTGTTAGATAAACTCCGTATTGGAGAAACTCTGTGTCGGAGAAACTCCGTGTCGGAGAAACTCTGTGTCGGAGAAAGTCTGTGGCGGAGAAACTCCGTGTTGGAGAAACTGCGTGTTGGAGAAACTCCGTGTCGGAGAAACTCCGTGTCGGAGAAACTCCGTGTTGGAGAAACTTATTGTTAGATAAACTCCGTGTTGGAGAAACTTCGTGCTGGAGAAACTCTGTGTCGGAGAAACTCTGTGTCGGAGAAAGTCTGTGTCGGAGAAACTCCGTGTTGGAGAAACTCCGTGTTGGAGAAACTCCGTGTCGGAGAAACTCCGTGTCGGAGAAACTACGTGTTGGAGAAACTCCGTGTTAGAGAAACGCTACGTTGTAGAAACTTCGTGTTGGAGAAACTCCGTGTTGTAGAAGCTTCGTGTTGGCAAAACTCCATGTTGTAGAAACTCCGTGTTTTAGAAACTCCGTGTTGGAGAAACTCCGTGTTGTAGAAACTCTGTGTCAGAGAAACTCCGTGTCGGAGAAACTCCGTGTTGGAGAAACTCCGTGTTGGAGAAACTCCGTGTTGGAGAAACTCCGTGTTGGAGAAACTCCGTGTTAGAGAAACTCCATGTTGGAGAACCTTCTTGTTGGAGAAACTCCTTGTTGGAGAAAATCCTTGTTAGAGAAACTCCATGTTGGAGAAACTCCGTGCTGGAGAAACTCCGTGTTGTGGAAACTCCATGTTGTAGAAACTCCGTGTTGAAGAAACTCCGTGTTGGAGAAACTCCGTGTCGGAGAAACTCTGTGTTGGAGAAAGTCCGTGTTGGAGAAACTCCGTGTTGGAGAAACTCCGTGTTGGAGAAACTCCGTGTTTTAGAAACTACGTGTTGGAGAAACTCCGTGTTGGAGAAACTCCTTGTTGGAGAAACTCCGTGTTGGAGAAACTCCGTGTTGGAGAAAACTCCGTGTTGGAGAAACTCCGTGTTGGAGAAACTCCGTGTTGGAGAAACTCCGTGTTGGAGAAACTCCGTGTTAGAGAAACTCCATGTTGGAGAACCTTCTTGTTGGAGAAACTCCTTGTTGGAGAAAATCCTTGTTGGAGAAACTCCATGTTGGAGAAACTCCGTGCTGGAGAAACTCCGTGTTGTGGAAACTCCATGTTGTAGAAACTCCGTGTTGAAGAAACTCCGTGTTGGAGAAACTCCGTGTCGGTGAAACTCTGTGTTGGAGAAAGTCCGTGTTGGAGAAACTCCGTGTTGGAGAAACTCCGTGTTTTAGAAACTCCGTGTTGGAGAAACTCCGTGTTGGAGAAACTCCTTGTTGGAGAAACTCCGTGTTGGAGAAACTCCATGTTGTAGAAACTCCGTGTTGGAGAAACTCTGTGTTGGAGAAACTCCCTGTTGAAGAAACTCCGTGTTGTAGAAACTCCGTGTTGTAGAAACTCCCTGTTGGAGATAATCCATGTTGGAGAAACTCCATGTTGGAGAAACTCCATGCTGCAGAAAATCCGCGCTGGGGAAACTACGCGCTGGAGAATCTCCGCGCTGGAGAGACTTCGTGTTGGAGAAACTCCGTGTTGCAGAAACTCCGTGTTGGAGAAACTCCGTGTGTGAGAAACTCCGTGTTGGAGAAACTCCGTGTTGGAGAACCTCCGTGTTGGAGAAACTTCGTATCGGAGAAAGTCCGTGTCGGAGAAACTCCGTGTCGCAGAAACTCCGTGTTGTAGAAACTTCGTGTTGGCGAAACTCCTTGTTGTAGAAACTCCGTGTTGGAGAAACTTATTGTTAGATAAACTCCGTATTGGAGAAACTTCGTGCTGGAGAAACTCTGTGTCGGAGAAACTCCGTGTCGGAGAAACTCCGTGTCGGAGAAACTCTGTGTCGGAGAAAGTCTGTGGCGGAGAAACTCCGTGTTGGAGAAACTCCGTGTCGGAGAAACTCCGTGTCGGAGAAACTATGTGTTGGAGAAACTCCGTGTTAGATAAACGCTATATTGTAGAAACTTCGTGTTGGAGAAACTCCGTGTTGTAGAAGCTTCGTGTTGGCAAAACTCCATGTTGTAGAAACTCCGTGTTGAAGAAACTCCGTGTTGGAGAAACTCCGCGTCAGAGAAACTCCGTGTTGGAGAAACTCCGTGTTGGAGAAACTCCGTGTTTTAGAAACTCCGTGTTGGAGAAACTCCGTGTTGGAGAAACTCCGTGTTTTAGAAACTCCGTGTTGGAGAAACTCCGTGTTGTAGAAACTCTGTGTCAGAGAAACTCCGTGTCGGAGAAACTCCGTGTTGGAGAAACTCCTTGTTGGAGAAACTCCGTGTTGGAGAAACTCCGTGTTGGAGAAAACTCCGTGTAGGAGAAACTCCGTGTTTTAGAAACTCCGTGTTGGAGAAACTCCGTGTTGTAGAAACTCTGTGTGAGAGAAACTCCGTGTCGGAGAAACTCCGTGTTGGAGAAACTCCGTGTTGGAGAAACTCCGTGTTGGAGAAACTCCGTGTTAGAGAAACTCCATGTTGGAGAACCTTCTTGTTGGAGAAACTCCTTGTTGGAGAAAATCTTTGTTGGAGAAACTCCATGTTGGAGAAACTCCGTGCTGGAGAAACTCCGTGTTGTGGAAACTCCATGTTGTAGAAACTCCGTGTTGAAGAAACTCCGTGTTGGAGAAACTCCGTTTCGGAGAAACTCTGTGTTGGTGAAAGTCCGTGTTGGAGAAACTCTGTTGGAGAAACTCCGTGTTGGAGAAACTCCGTGTTTTAGAAACTCCGTGTTGGAGAAACTCCGTGTTGGAGGAACTCCTTGTTGGAGAAACTCCGTGTTGGAGAAACTCCATGTTGGAGAAAGTCCGTGTTGGAGAATGTTCGTGTTGGAGAAACTCCGTGTTGGAGAAACTCCGTGTTGGAGAAACTTTATGTTGTAGAAACTCCGTGTTGGAGAAACTCCATGTTGTAGAAACTCCGTGTTGGAGAAACTCTGTGTTGGAGAAACTCCCTGTTGAAGAAACTCCGTGTTGTAGAAACTCCGTGTTGTAGAAACTCCCTGTTGGAGATAATCCATGTTGGAGAAACTCCATGTTGGAGAAACTCCATGCTGCAGAAAATCCGCGCTGGGGAAACTACGCGCTGGAGAATCTCCGCGCTGGAGAGACTTCGTGTTGGAGAAACTCCGTGTTGCAGAAACTCCATGTTGGAGAAACTCCGTGTTTGAGAAACTCCGTGTTGGAGAAACTCCGTGTTGGAGAACCTCCGTGTTGGAGAAAGTTCGTATCGGAGAAAGTCCGTGTCGGAGAAACACCGTGTCGCAGAAACTCCGTGTTGTAGAAACTTCGTGTTGGCGAAACTCCTTGTTGTAGAAACTCCGTGTTGGAGAAACTTATTGTTAGATAAACTCCGTGTTGGAGAAACTTCGTGCTGGAGAAACTCTGTGTCGGAGAAACTCTGTGTCGGAGAAAGTCTGTGTCGGAGAAACTCCGTGTTGGAGAAACTCCGTGTTGGAGAAACTCCGTGTCGGAGAAACTACGTGTTGGAGAAACTCCGTGTTAGACAAACGCTATGTTGTAGAAACTTCGTGTTGGAGAAACTCCGTGTTGTAGAAGCTTCGTGTTGGCAAAACTCCATGTTGTAGAAACTCCGTGTTGAAGAAACTCCGTGTTGGAGAAACTCCGCGTCGGAGAAACTCCGTGTTGGAGAAACTCCGTGTTGGAGAAACTCCGTGTTTTAGAAACTCCGTGTTGGAGAAACTCCGTGTTGTAGAAACTCTGTGTCAGAGAAACTCCGTGTCGGAGAAACTCCGTGTTGGAGAAACTCCGTGTTGGAGAAACTCTGTGTCGGAGAAATTCCTTGTTGGAGAAACTCCGTGCTGGAGAAACTCCTTGTTGGAGAAACTCCTTGTTGGAGAAACTCCGTGTTGGAGAAACTCCATGTTGGAGAAACTCCGTGCTGGAGAAACTCCGCGTTGTGGAAACTCCATGTTGTAGAAACTCCGTGTTGAAGAAACTGCGTGTTGGAGGAACTCCGTGTCGGAGAAACTCTGTGTTGGAGATAGTCCGTGTTGGAGAAACTCCGTGTTGGAGAAACTCCGTGTTGGAGAAACTCCGTGTTTTAGAAACTCCGTGTTGGAGAAACTCCGTGTTGGAGAAACTTTGTTGGAGAAACTCCGTGTTGGAGAAACTCCATGTTGGAGAAAGTCCGTGTTGGAGAATGTCCGTGTTGGAGAAACTCCGTGTTGGAGAAACTTTATGTTGTAGAAACTCCGTGTTGGAGAAACTCCATGTTGTAGAAACTCCGTGTTGGAGAAACTCTGTGTTGGAGAAACTCCCTGTTGAAGAAACTCCGTGTTGTAGAAACTCCGTGTTGTAGAAACTCCCTGTTGGAGATAATCCATGTTGGAGAAACTCCATGTTGGAGAAACTCCATGCTGCAGAAAATCCGCGCTGGGGAAACTACGCGCTGGAGAATCTCCGCGCTGGAGAGATTTCGTGTTGGAGAAACTCCGTGTTTGAGAAACTCCGTGTTGGAGAAACTCCGTGTTGGAGAACCTCCGTGTTGGAGAAACTTCGTATCGGAGAAAGTTCGTGTCGGAGAAACTCCGTGTTGGAGAAACTGCGTGTTGGAGAAACTCCGTGTCGGAGAAACTCCGTGTCGGAGAAACTCCGTGTTGGAGAAACTTATTGTTAGATAAACTCCGTGTTGGAGAAACTTCGTGCTGGAGAAACTCTGTGTCGGAGAAACTCTGTGTCGGAGAAAGTCTGTGTCGGAGAAACTCCGTGTTGGAGAAACTCCGTGTCGGAGAAACTCCGTGTCGGAGAAACTACGTGTTGGAGAAACTCCGTATTAGAGAAACGCAATGTTGTAGAAACTTCGTGTTGGAGAAACTCAGTGTTTTAGAAGCTTCGTGTTGGCAAAACTCCATGTTGTAGAAACTCCGTGTTGAAGAAACTCCGTGTTGGAGAAACTCCGCGTCGGAGAAACTCCGTGTTGGAGAAACTCCGTGTTGGAGAAACTCCGTGTTTTAGAAACTCCGGGTTGGAGAAACTCCGTGTTGTAGAAACTCTGTGTCAGAGAAACTCTGTGTCGGAGAAACTCCGTGTTGGAGAAACTCCGTGTTGGAGAAACTCTGTGTCGGAGAAATTCCTTTTTGGAGAAACTCCGTGCTAGAGAAACTCCTTGTTGGAGAAACTCCTTGTTGGAGAAACTCCGTGTTGGAGAAACTCCGTGTTGGAGAAAACTCCGTGTAGGTGAAACTCCGTGTTTTAGAAACTCCGTGTTGGAGAAATTCCGTGTTGTAGAAACTCTGTCAGAGAAACTCCGTGTCGGAGAAACTCCGTGTTGGAGAAACTCCGTGTTGGAGAAACTCCGTGTTGGAGAAACTCCGTGTTAGAGAAACTCCATGTTGGAGAACCTTCTTGTTGGAGAAACTCCTTGTTGGAGAAAATCCTTGTTGGAGAAACTCCATGTTGGAGAAACTCCGTGCTGGAGAAACTCCGTGTTGTGGAAACTCCATGTTGTAGAAACTCCGTGTTGAAGAAACTCCGTGTTGGAGAAACTCCGTGTCGGTGAAACTCTGTGTTGGAGAAAGTCCGTGTTGGAGAAACTCCGTGTTGGAGAAACTCCGTGTTTTAGAAACTCCGTGTTGGAGAAACTCCGTGTTGGAGAAACTCCTTGTTGGAGAAACTCCGTGTTGGAGAAACTCCATGTTGTAGAAACTCCGTGTTGGAGAAACTCTGTGTTGGAGAAACTCCCTGTTGAAGAAACTCCGTGTTGTAGAAACTCCGTGTTGTAGAAACTCCCTGTTGGAGATAATCCATGTTGGAGAAACTCCATGTTGGAGAAACTCCATGCTGCAGAAAATCCGCGCTGGGGAAACTACGCGCTGGAGAATCTCCGCGCTAGAGACTTCGTGTTGGAGAAACTCCGTGTTGCAGAAACTCCGTGTTGGAGAAACTCCGTGTGTGAGAAACTCCGTGTTGGAGAAACTCCGTGTTGGAGAACCTCCGTGTTGTAGAAACTTCGTATCGGAGAAATTCCGTGTCGGAGAAACTCCGTGTCGCAGAAACTCTGTGTTGTAGAAACTTCGTGTTGGCGAAACTCCTTGTTGTAGAAACTCCGTGTTGGAGAAACTTATTGTTAGATAAACTCCGTATTGGAGAAACTCTGTGTCGGAGAAACTCCGTGTCGGAGAAACTCTGTGTCGGAGAAAGTCTGTGGCGGAGAAACTCCGTGTTGGAGAAACTGCGTGTTGGAGAAACTCCGTGTCGGAGAAACTCCGTGTCGGAGAAACTCCGTGTTGGAGAAACTTATTGTTAGATAAACTCCGTGTTGGAGAAACTTCGTGCTGGAGAAACTCTGTGTCGGAGAAACTCTGTGTCGGAGAAAGTCTGTGTCGGAGAAACTCCGTGTTGGAGAAACTCCGTGTTGGAGAAACTCCGTGTCGGAGAAACTCCGTGTCGGAGAAACTACGTGTTGGAGAAACTCCGTGTTAGAGAAACGCTACGTTGTAGAAACTTCGTGTTGGAGAAACTCCGTGTTGTAGAAGCTTCGTGTTGGCAAAACTCCATGTTGTAGAAACTCCGTGTTTTAGAAACTCCGTGTTGGAGAAACTCCGTGTTGTAGAAACTCTGTGTCAGAGAAACTCCGTGTCGGAGAAACTCCGTGTTGGAGAAACTCCGTGTTGGAGAAACTCCGTGTTGGAGAAACTCCGTGTTGGAGAAACTCCGTGTTAGAGAAACTCCATGTTGGAGAACCTTCTTGTTGGAGAAACTCCTTGTTGGAGAAAATCCTTGTTAGAGAAACTCCATGTTGGAGAAACTCCGTGCTGGAGAAACTCCGTGTTGTGGAAACTCCATGTTGTAGAAACTCCGTGTTGAAGAAACTCCGTGTTGGAGAAACTCCGTGTCGGAGAAACTCTGTGTTGGAGAAAGTCCGTGTTGGAGAAACTCCGTGTTGGAGAAACTCCGTGTTGGAGAAACTCCGTGTTTTAGAAACTACGTGTTGGAGAAACTCCGTGTTGGAGAAACTCCTTGTTGGAGAAACTCCGTGTTGGAGAAACTCCGTGTTGGAGAAAACTCCGTGTTGGAGAAACTCCGTGTTGGAGAAACTCCGTGTTGGAGAAACTCCGTGTTGGAGAAACTCCGTGTTAGAGAAACTCCATGTTGGAGAACCTTCTTGTTGGAGAAACTCCTTGTTGGAGAAAATCCTTGTTGGAGAAACTCCATGTTGGAGAAACTCCGTGCTGGAGAAACTCCGTGTTGTGGAAACTCCATGTTGTAGAAACTCCGTGTTGAAGAAACTCCGTGTTGGAGAAACTCCGTGTCGGTGAAACTCTGTGTTGGAGAAAGTCCGTGTTGGAGAAACTCCGTGTTGGAGAAACTCCGTGTTTTAGAAACTCCGTGTTGGAGAAACTCCGTGTTGGAGAAACTCCTTGTTGGAGAAACTCCGTGTTGGAGAAACTCCATGTTGTAGAAACTCCGTGTTGGAGAAACTCTGTGTTGGAGAAACTCCCTGTTGAAGAAACTCCGTGTTGTAGAAACTCCGTGTTGTAGAAACTCCCTGTTGGAGATAATCCATGTTGGAGAAACTCCATGTTGGAGAAACTCCATGCTGCAGAAAATCCGCGCTGGGGAAACTACGCGCTGGAGAATCTCCGCGCTGGAGAGACTTCGTGTTGGAGAAACTCCGTGTTGCAGAAACTCCGTGTTGGAGAAACTCCGTGTGTGAGAAACTCCGTGTTGGAGAAACTCCGTGTTGGAGAACCTCCGTGTTGGAGAAACTTCGTATCGGAGAAAGTCCGTGTCGGAGAAACTCCGTGTCGCAGAAACTCCGTGTTGTAGAAACTTCGTGTTGGCGAAACTCCTTGTTGTAGAAACTCCGTGTTGGAGAAACTTATTGTTAGATAAACTCCGTATTGGAGAAACTTCGTGCTGGAGAAACTCTGTGTCGGAGAAACTCCGTGTCGGAGAAACTCCGTGTCGGAGAAACTCTGTGTCGGAGAAAGTCTGTGGCGGAGAAACTCCGTGTTGGAGAAACTGCGTGTTGGAGAAACTCCGTGTCGGAGAAACTCCGTGTCGGAGAAACTCCGTGTTGGAGAAACTTATTGTTAGATAAACTCCGTGTTGGAGAAACTTCGTGCTGGAGAAACTCTGTGTCGGAGAAACTCTGTGTCGGAGAAAGTCTGTGTCGGAGAAACTCCGTGTTGGAGAAACTCCGTGTTGGAGAAACTCCGTGTCGGAGAAACTCCGTGTCGGAGAAACTACGTGTTGGAGAAACTCCGTGTTAGAGAAACGCTACGTTGTAGAAACTTCGTGTTGGAGAAACTCCGTGTTGTAGAAGCTTCGTGTTGGCAAAACTCCATGTTGTAGAAACTCCGTGTTTTAGAAACTCCGTGTTGGAGAAACTCCGTGTTGTAGAAACTCTGTGTCAGAGAAACTCCGTGTCGGAGAAACTCCGTGTTGGAGAAACTCCGTGTTGGAGAAACTCCGTGTTGGAGAAACTCCGTGTTGGAGAAACTCCGTGTTAGAGAAACTCCATGTTGGAGAACCTTCTTGTTGGAGAAACTCCTTGTTGGAGAAAATCCTTGTTAGAGAAACTCCATGTTGGAGAAACTCCGTGCTGGAGAAACTCCGTGTTGTGGAAACTCCATGTTGTAGAAACTCCGTGTTGAAGAAACTCCGTGTTGGAGAAACTCCGTGTCGGAGAAACTCTGTGTTGGAGAAAGTCCGTGTTGGAGAAACTCCGTGTTGGAGAAACTCCGTGTTGGAGAAACTCCGTGTTTTAGAAACTACGTGTTGGAGAAACTCCGTGTTGGAGAAACTCCTTGTTGGAGAAACTCCGTGTTGGAGAAACTCCGTGTTGGAGAAAACTCCGTGTTGGAGAAACTCCGTGTTGGAGAAACTCCGTGTTGGAGAAACTCCGTGTTGGAGAAACTCCGTGTTAGAGAAACTCCATGTTGGAGAACCTTCTTGTTGGAGAAACTCCTTGTTGGAGAAAATCCTTGTTGGAGAAACTCCATGTTGGAGAAACTCCGTGCTGGAGAAACTCCGTGTTGTGGAAACTCCATGTTGTAGAAACTCCGTGTTGAAGAAACTCCGTGTTGGAGAAACTCCGTGTCGGTGAAACTCTGTGTTGGAGAAAGTCCGTGTTGGAGAAACTCCGTGTTGGAGAAACTCCGTGTTTTAGAAACTCTGTGTTGAAGAAACTCCGTGTTGGAGAAACTCGTTGTTGGAGAAACTCCGTGTTGGAGAAACTCCATGTTGTAGAAACTCCGTGTTGGAGAAACTCTGTGTTGGAGAAACTCCCTGTTGAAGAAACTCCGTGTTGTAGAAACTCCGTGTTGTAGAAACTCCCTGTTGGAGATAATCCATGTTGGAGAAACTCCATGTTGGAGAAACTCCATGCTGCAGAAAATCCGCGCTGGGGAAACTACGCGCTGGAGAATCTCCGCGCTGGAGAGACTTCGTGTTGGAGAAACTCCGTGTTGCAGAAACTCCGTGTTGGAGAAACTCCGTGTGTGAGAAACTCCGTGTTGGAGAAACTCCGTGTTGGAGAACCTCCGTGTTGGAGAAACTTCGTATCGGAGAAAGTCCGTGTCGGAGAAACTCCGTGTCGCAGAAACTCCGTGTTGTAGAAACTTCGTGTTGGCGAAACTCCTTGTTGTAGAAACTCCGTGTTGGAGAAACTTATTGTTAGATAAACTCCGTATTGGAGAAACTTCGTGCTGGAGAAACTCTGTGTCGGAGAAACTCCGTGTCGGAGAAACTCCGTGTCGGAGAAACTCTGTGTCGGAGAAAGTCTGTGGCGGAGAAACTCCGTGTTGGAGAAACTGCGTGTTGGAGAAACTCCGTGTCGGAGAAACTCCGTGTCGGAGAAACTCCGTGTTGGAGAAACTTATTGTTAGATAAACTCCGTGTTGGAGAAACTTCGTGCTGGAGAAACTCTGTGTCGGAGAAACTCTGTGTCGGAGAAAGTCTGTGTCGGAGAAACTCCGTGTTGGAGAAACTCCGTGTTGGAGAAACTCCGTGTCGGAGAAACTCCGTGTCGGAGAAACTACGTGTTGGAGAAACTCCGTGTTAGAGAAACGCTACGTTGTAGAAACTTCGTGTTGGAGAAACTCCGTGTTGTAGAAGCTTCGTGTTGGCAAAACTCCATGTTGTAGAAACTCCGTGTTTTAGAAACTCCGTGTTGGAGAAACTCCGTGTTGTAGAAACTCTGTGTCAGAGAAACTCCGTGTCGGAGAAACTCCGTGTTGGAGAAACTCCGTGTTGGAGAAACTCCGTGTTGGAGAAACTCCGTGTTGGAGAAACTCCGTGTTGGAGAAACTCCATGTTGGAGAAACTCTGTGTTGGAGAAACTCCGTGTTGTGGAAACTCCGTGTTGGGGAAACGCCGAGATTGAGAAACTTCATGTTGTAGAAACTCCGTGTTGAAGAAACTCCGTGTTGGAGAAACTCCGTGTTGGAGAAACTCCGTGTTGGAGAAACTCCGTGTTAGAGAAACTCCATGTTGGAGAAAGTCCGTGTTGGAGAATGTCCGTGTTGGAGAAACTCCGTGTTGGAGAAACTCCGTGTTGGAGAAACTTTATGTTGTAGAAACTCCGTGTTGGAGAAACTCCATGTTGTAGAAACTCCGTGTAGGAGAAACTCTGTGTTGGAGAAACTCCCTGTTGAAGAAACTCCGTGTTGTAGAAACTCCGTGTTGTAGAAACTCCCTGTTGGAGATAATCCATGTTGGAGAAACTCCATGTTGGAGAAACTCCATGCTGCAGAAAATCCGCGCAGGGGAAACTACGCGCTGGAGAATCTCCGCGCTGGAGAGACTTCGTGTTGGAGAAACTCCGTGTTGCAGAAACTCAGTGTTGGAGAAACTCCGTGTGTGAGAAACTCCGTGTTGGAGAAACTCCGTGTTGGAGAACCTCCGTGTTTTAGAAACTTCGTATCGGAGAAAGTCGGTGTCGGAGAAACTCTGTGTCGCAGAAACTCCGTGTTGTAGAAACTTCGTGTTGGTGAAACTCCTTGTTGTAGAAACTCCGTGTTGGAGAAACTTATTGTTAGATAAACTCTGTGTTGGAGAAACTTCGTGCTGGAGAAACTCTGTGTCGGAGAAACTCTGTGTCGATAAAGTCTGTGTCGGAGAAACTCCGTGTTGGAGAAAATCCGTGTTGGAGAAACTCCGTGTCGGAGAAACTCCGTGTCGGAGAAACTCTGTGTCGGAGAAAGTCTGTGGCGGTGAAACTCCGTGTTGGAGAAACTCCGTGTTGGAGAAACTCCGTGTCGGAGAAACTCCGTGTCGGAGAAACTCCGTGTTGGAGAAACTTATTGTTAGATAAACTCCGTGTTGGAGAAACTTCGTGCTGGAGAAACTCTGTGTCGGAGAAACTCTGTGTCGGAGAAAGTCTGTGTCGGAGAAACTCCGTGTTGGAGAAACTCCGTGTCGGAGAAACTCCGTGTCGGAGAAACTATGTGTTGGAGAAACTCCGTGTTAGATAAACGCTATGTTGTAGAAACTTCGTGTTGGAGAAACTCCGTGTTGTAGAAGCTTCGTGTTGGCAAAACTCCATGTTGTAGAAACTCCGTGTTGAAGTAACTCCGTGTTGGAGAAACTCCGCGTCGGAGAAACTCCGTGTTGGAGAAACTCCGTGTTGGAGAAACTCCGTGTTTTAGAAACTCCGTGTTGGAGAAACTCCGTGTTGTAGAAACTCTGTGTCAGAGAAACTCCGTGTCGGAGAAACTCCGTGTTGGAGAAACTCCTTGTTGGAGAAACTCCTTGTTGGAGAAACTCCGTGTTGGAGAAACTCCGTGTTGGAGAAAACTCCGTGTAGGAGAAACTCCGTGTTTTAGAAACTCCGTGTTGGAGAAACTCCGTGTTGTAGAAACTCTGTGTCAGAGAAACTCCGTGTCGGAGAAACTCCGTGTTGGAGAAACTCCGTGTTGGAGAAACTCTGTGTTGGAGAAACTCCGTGTTAGAGAAACTCCATGTTGGAGAACCTTCTTGTTGGAGAAACTCCTTGTTGGAGAAAATCCTTGTTGGAGAAACTCCATGTTGGAGAAACTCCATGCTGGAGAAACTCCGTGTTGTGGAAACTCCATGTTGTAGAAACTCCGTGTTGAAGAAACTCCGTGTTGGAGAAACTCCGTTTCGGAGAAACTCTGTGTTGGTGAAAGTCCGTGTTGGAGAAACTCTGTGTTGGAGAAACTCCGTGTTGGAGAAACTCCGTGTTTTAGAAACTCCGTGTTGGAGAAACTCCGTGTTGGAAGAACTCCTTGTTGGAGAAACTCCCTGTTGGAGAAACTCCATGTTGGAGAAAGTCCGTGTTGGAGAATGTTCGTGTTGGAGAAACTCCGTGTTGGAGAAACTCCGTGTTGAAGAAACTTTATGTTGTAGAAACTCCGTGTTGGAGAAACTCCATGTTGTAGAAACTCCGTGTTGGAGAAACTCTGTGTTGGAGAAACTCCCTGTTGAAGAAACTCCGTGTTGTAGAAACTCCGTGTTGTAGAAACTCCCTGTTGGAGATAATCCATGTTGGAGAAACTCTATGTTGGAGAAACTCCATGCTGCAGAAAATCCGCGCTGGGGAAACTACGCGCTGGAGAATCTCCGCGCTGGAGAGACTTCGTGTTGGAGAAACTCCGTGTTGCAGAAACTCCATGTTGGAGAAACTCCGTGTTTGAGAAACTCCGTGTTGGAGAAACTCCGTGTTGGAGAACCTCCGTGTTGGAGAAACTTCGTATCGGAGAAAGTCCGTGTTGGAGAAACACCGTGTCGCAGAAACTCCGTGTTGTAGAAACTTCGTGTTGGCGAAACTCCTTGTTGTAGAAACTCCGTGTTGGAGAAACTTATTGTTAGATAAACTCCGTGTTGGAGAAACTTCGTGCTGGAGAAACTCTGTGTCGGAGAAACTCTGTGTCGATAAAGTCTGTGTCGGAGAAACTCCGTTTTGGAGAAAATCCGTGTTGGAGAAACTCCGTGTCGGAGAAACTCCGTGTCGGAGAAACTACGTGTTGGAGAAACTCCGTGTTAGAGAAACGCAATGTTGTAGAAACTTCGTGTTGGAGAAACTCCGTGTTGTTGAAGCTTCGTGTTGGCAAAACTCCATGTTGTAGAAACTCCGTGTTGAAGAAACTCCGTGTTGGAGAAACTCCGCGTCGGAGAAACTCCGTGTTGGAGAAACTCCGTGTTTTAGAAACTCCGTGTTGGAGAAACTCCGTGTTGTAGAAACTCTGTGTCAGAGAAACTCCGTGTCGGAGAAACTCCGTGTTGGAGAAACTCCGTGTTGGAGAAACTCTGTGTCGGAGAAACTCCTTGTTGGAGAAACTCCGTGCTGGAGAAACTCCTTGTTGGAGAAACTCCTTGTTGGAGAAACTCCGTGTTGGAGAAACTCCGTGTTGGAGAAAACTCCGTGTAGGTGAAACACCGTGTTTTAAAAACTCCGTGTTGGAGAAACTCCGTGTTGTAGAAACTCTGTGTCAGAGAAACTCCGTGTCGGAGAAACTCCGTGTTGGAGAAACTCCGTGTTGGAGAAACTCCGTGTTGGAGAAACTCCGTGTTAGAGAAACTCCATGTTGGAGAACCTTCTTGTTGGAGAAACTCCTTGTTGGAGAAACTCCGTGTTGGAGAAACTCCGTGTTGGAGAAAACTCCGTGTAGGAGAAACTCCGTGTTTTAGAAACTCCGTGTTGGAGAAACTCCGTGTTGTAGAAACTCTGTGTCAGAGAAACTCCGTGTCGGAGAAACTCCGTGTTGGAGAAACTCCGTGTTGGAGAAACTCTGTGTTGGAGAAACTCCGTGTTAGAGAAACTCCATGTTGGAGAACCTTCTTGTTGGAGAAACTCCTTGTTGGAGAAAATCCTTGTTGGAGAAACTCCATGTTGGAGAAACTCCATGCTGGAGAAACTCCGTGTTGTGGAAACTCCATGTTGTAGAAACTCCGTGTTGAAGAAACTCCGTGTTGGAGAAACTCCGTTTCGGAGAAACTCTGTGTTGGTGAAAGTCCGTGTTGGAGAAACTCTGTGTTGGAGAAACTCCGTGTTGGAGAAACTCCGTGTTTTAGAAACTCCGTGTTGGAGAAACTCCGTGTTGGAAGAACTCCTTGTTGGAGAAACTCCCTGTTGGAGAAACTCCATGTTGGAGAAAGTACGTGTTGGAGAATGTTCGTGTTGGAGAAACTCCGTGTTGGAGAAACTCCGTGTTGGAGAAACTTTATGTTGTAGAAACTCCGTGTTGGAGAAACTCCATGTTGTAGAAACTCCGTGTTGGAGAAACTCTGTGTTGGAGAAACTCCCTGTTGAAGAAACTCCGTGTTGTAGAAACTCCGTGTTGTAGAAACTCCCTGTTGGAGATAATCCATGTTGGAGAAACTCTATGTTGGAGAAACTCCATGCTGCAGAAAATCCGCGCTGGGGAAACTACGCGCTGGAGAATCTCCGCGCTGGAGAGACTTCGTGTTGGAGAAACTCCGTGTTGCAGAAACTCCATGTTGGAGAAACTCCGTGTTTGAGAAACTCCGTGTTGGAGAAACTCCGTGTTGGAGAACCTCCGTGTTGGAGAAACTTCGTATCGGAGAAAGTCCGTGTTGGAGAAACACCGTGTCGCAGAAACTCCGTGTTGTAGAAACTTCGTGTTGGCGAAACTCCTTGTTGTAGAAACTCCGTGTTGGAGAAACTTATTGTTAGATAAACTCCGTGTTGGAGAAACTTCGTGCTGGAGAAACTCTGTGTCGGAGAAACTCTGTGTCGATAAAGTCTGTGTCGGAGAAACTCCGTGTTGGAGAAAATCCGTGTTGGAGAAACTCCGTGTCGGAGAAACTCCGTGTCGGAGAAACTACGTGTTGGAGAAACTCCGTGTTAGAGAAACGCAATGTTGTAGAAACTTCGTGTTGGAGAAACTCCGTGTTGTTGAAGCTTCGTGTTGGCAAAACTCCATGTTGTAGAAACTCCGTGTTGAAGAAACTCCGTGTTGGAGAAACTCCGCGTCGGAGAAACTCCGTGTTGGAGAAACTCCGTGTTTTAGAAACTCCGTGTTGGAGAAACTCCGTGTTGTAGAAACTCTGTGTCAGAGAAACTCCGTGTCGGAGAAACTCCGTGTTGGAGAAACTCCGTGTTGGAGAAACTCTGTGTCGGAGAAATTCCTTGTTGGAGAAACTCCGTGCTGGAGAAACTCCTTGTTGGAGAAACTCCTTGTTGGAGAAACTCCGTGTTGGAGAAACTCCGTGTTGGAGAAAACTCCGTGTAGGTGAAACACCGTGTTTTAAAAACTCCGTGTTGGAGAAACTCCGTGTTGTAGAAACTCTGTGTCAGAGAAACTCCGTGTCGGAGAAACTCCGTGTTGGAGAAACTCCGTGTTGGAGAAACTCCGTGTTGGAGAAACTCCGTGTTAGAGAAACTCCATGTTGGAGAACCTTCTTGTTGGAGAAACTCCTTGTTGGAGAAAATCCTTGTTGGAGAAACTCCATGTTGGAGAAACTCCGTGCTGGAGAAACTCCGTGTTGTGGAAACTCCATGTTGTAGAAACTCCGTGTTGAAGAAACTCCGTGTTGGAGAAACTCCGTGTCGGAGAAACTCTGTGTTGGAGAAAGTCCGTGTTGGAGAAACTCCGTGTTGGAGAAACTCCGTGTTGGAGAAACTCCGTGTTTTAGAAACTCCGTGTTGGAGAAACTCCGTGTTGGAGAAACTCCTTGTTGGAGAAACTCCGTGTTTTAGAAACTCCGTGTTGGAGAAACTCCGTGTTGGAGAAACTTTATGTTGTAGAAACTCCGTGTTGGAGAAACTCCATGTTGTAGACACTCCGTGTTGGAGAAACTCTGTGTTGGAGAAACTCCCTGTTGAAGAAACTCCGTGTTGTAGAAACTCCGTGTTGTAGAAACTCCCTGTTGGAGATAATCCATGTTGGAGAAACTCCATGTTGGAGAAACTCCATGCTGCAGAAAATCCGCGCTGGGGAAACTACGCGCTGGAGAATCTCCGCGCTGGAGAGACTTCGTGTTGGAGAAACTCCGTGTTGCAGAAACTCCGTGTTGGAGAAACTCCGTGTGTGAGAAACTCCGTGTTGGAGAAACTCCGTGTTGGAGAACCTCCGTGTTGGAGAAACTTCGTATCGGAGAAAGTCCGTGTCGGAGAAACTCCGTGTCGCAGAAACTCCGTGTTGTAGAAACTTCGTGTTGGCGAAACTCCTTGTTGTAGAAACTCCGTGTTGGAGAAACTTATTGTTAGATAAACTCCGTATTGGAGAAACTTCGTGCTGGAGAAACTCTGTGTCGGAGAAACTCCGTGTCGGAGAAACTCCGTGTCGGAGAAACTCTGTGTCGGAGAAAGTCTGTGGCGGAGAAACTCCGTGTTGGAGAAACTGCGTGTTGGAGAAACTCCGTGTCGGAGAAACTCCGTGTCGGAGAAACTCCGTGTTGGAGAAACTTATTGTTAGATAAACTCCGTGTTGGAGAAACTTCGTGCTGGAGAAACTCTGTGTCGGAGAAACTCTCTGTCGGAGAAAGTCTGTGTCGGAGAAACTCCGTGTTGGAGAAACTCCGTGTTGGAGAAACTCCGTGTCGGAGAAACTCCGTGTCGGAGAAACTACGTGTTGGAGAAACTCCGTGTTAGAGAAACGCTACGTTGTAGAAACTTCGTGTTGGAGAAACTCCGTGTTGTAGAAGCTTCGTGTTGGCAAAACTCCATGTTGTAGAAACTCCGTGTTTTAGAAACTCCGTGTTGGAGAAACTCCGTGTTGTAGAAACTCTGTGTCAGAGAAACTCCGTGTCGGAGAAACTCCGTGTTGGAGAAACTCCGTGTTGGAGAAACTCCGTGTTGGAGAAACTCCGTGTTGGAGAAACTCCGTGTTAGAGAAACTCCATGTTGGAGAACCTTCTTGTTGGAGAAACTCCTTGTTGGAGAAAATCCTTGTTAGAGAAACTCCATGTTGGAGAAACTCCGTGCTGGAGAAACTCCGTGTTGTGGAAACTCCATGTTGTAGAAACTCCGTGTTGAAGAAACTCCGTGTTGGAGAAACTCCGTGTCGGAGAAACTCTGTGTTGGAGAAAGTCCGTGTTGGAGAAACTCCGTGTTGGAGAAACTCCGTGTTGGAGAAACTCCGTGTTTTAGAAACTACGTGTTGGAGAAACTCCGTGTTGGAGAAACTCCTTGTTGGAGAAACTCCGTGTTGGAGAAACTCCGTGTTGGAGAAAACTCCGTGTAGGAGAAACTCCGTGTTGGAGAAACTCCGTGTTGGAGAAACTCCGTGTTGGAGAAACTCCGTGTTAGAGAAACTCCATGTTGGAGAACCTTCTTGTTGGAGAAACTCCTTGTTGGAGAAAATCCTTGTTGGAGAAACTCCATGTTGGAGAAACTCCGTGCTGGAGAAACTCCGTGTTGTGGAAACTCCATGTTGTAGAAACTCCGTGTTGAAGAAACTCCGTGTTGGAGAAACTCCGTGTCGGTGAAACTCTGTGTTGGAGAAAGTCCGTGTTGGAGAAACTCCGTGTTGGAGAAACTCCGTGTTTTAGAAACTCCGTGTTGGAGAAACTCCGTGTTGGAGAAACTCCTTGTTGGAGAAACTCCGTGTTGGAGAAACTCCATGTTGTAGAAACTCCGTGTTGGAGAAACTCTGTGTTGGAGAAACTCCCTGTTGAAGAAACTCCGTGTTGTAGAAACTCCGTGTTGTAGAAACTCCCTGTTGGAGATAATCCATGTTGGAGAAACTCCATGTTGGAGAAACTCCATGCTGCAGAAAATCCGCGCTGGGGAAACTACGCGCTGGAGAATCTCCGCGCTGGAGAGACTTCGTGTTGGAGAAACTCCGTGTTGCAGAAACTCCGTGTTGGAGAAACTCCGTGTGTGAGAAACTCCGTGTTGGAGAAACTCCGTGTTGGAGAACCTCCGTGTTGGAGAAACTTCGTATCGGAGAAAGTCCGTGTCGGAGAAACTCCGTGTCGCAGAAACTCCGTGTTGTAGAAACTTCGTGTTGGCGAAACTCCTTGTTGTAGAAACTCCGTGTTGGAGAAACTTATTGTTAGATAAACTCCGTATTGGAGAAACTTCGTGCTGGAGAAACTCTGTGTCGGAGAAACTCCGTGTCGGAGAAACTCCGTGTCGGAGAAACTCTGTGTCGGAGAAAGTCTGTGGCGGAGAAACTCCGTGTTGGAGAAACTGCGTGTTGGAGAAACTCCGTGTCGGAGAAACTCCGTGTTGGAGAAACTTATTGTTAGATAAACTCCGTGTTGGAGAAACTTCGTGCTGGAGAAACTCTGTGTCGGAGAAACTCTGTGTCGGAGAAAGTCTGTGTCGGAGAAACTCCGTGTTGGAGAAACTCCGTGTTGGAGAAACTCCGTGTCGGAGAAACTCCGTGTCGGAGAAACTACGTGTTGGAGAAACTCCGTGTTAGAGAAACGCTACGTTGTAGAAACTTCGTGTTGGAGAAACTCCGTGTTGTAGAAGCTTCGTGTTGGCAAAACTCCATGTTGTAGAAACTCCGTGTTTTAGAAACTCCGTGTTGGAGAAACTCCGTGTTGTAGAAACTCTGTGTCAGAGAAACTCCGTGTCGGAGAAACTCCGTGTTGGAGAAACTCCGTGTTGGAGAAACTCCGTGTTGGAGAAACTCCGTGTTGGAGAAACTCCGTGTTAGAGAAACTCCATGTTGGAGAACCTTCTTGTTGGAGAAACTCCTTGTTGGAGAAAATCCTTGTTAGAGAAACTCCATGTTGGAGAAACTCCGTGCTGGAGAAACTCCGTGTTGTGGAAACTCCATGTTGTAGAAACTCCGTGTTGAAGAAACTCCGTGTTGGAGAAACTCCGTGTCGGAGAAACTCTGTGTTGGAGAAAGTCCGTGTTGGAGAAACTCCGTGTTGGAGAAACTCCGTGTTGGAGAAACTCCGTGTTTTAGAAACTACGTGTTGGAGAAACTCCGTGTTGGAGAAACTCCTTGTTGGAGAAACTCCGTGTTGGAGAAACTCCGTGTTGGAGAAAACTCCGTGTTGGAGAAACTCCGTGTTTTAGAAACTCCGTGTTGGAGAAACTCCGTGTTGTAGAAACTCCGTGTTAGAGAAACTCCATGTTGGAGAACCTTCTGGTTGGAGAAACTCCTTGTTGGAGAAAATCCTTGTTGGAGAAACTCCATGTTGGAGAAACTCTGTGTTGGAGAAACTCCGTGTTGTGGAAACTCCGTGTTGGGGAAACGCCGAGATTGAGAAACTTCATGTTGTAGAAACTCCGTGTTGAAGAAACTCCGTGTTGGAGAAACTCCGTGTTGGAGAAACTCCGTGTTGGAGAAACTCCGTGTTAGAGAAACTCCATGTTGGAGAAAGTCCGTGTTGGAGAATGTCCGTGTTGGAGAAACTCCGTGTTGGAGAAACTCCGTGTTGGAGAAACTTTATGTTGTAGAAACTCCGTGTTGGAGAAACTCCATGTTGTAGAAACTCCGTGTAGGAGAAACTCTGTGTTGGAGAAACTCCCTGTTGAAGAAACTCCGTGTTGTAGAAACTCCGTGTTGTAGAAACTCCCTGTTGGAGATAATCCATGTTGGAGAAACTCCATGTTGGAGAAACTCCATGCTGCAGAAAATCCGCGCAGGGGAAACTACGCGCTGGAGAATCTCCGCGCTGGAGAGACTTCGTGTTGGAGAAACTCCGTGTTGCAGAAACTCAGTGTTGGAGAAACTCCGTGTGTGAGAAACTCCGTGTTTTAGAAACTACGTGTTGGAGAACCTCCGTGTTTTAGAAACTTCGTATCGGAGAAAGTCGGTGTCGGAGAAACTCTGTGTCGCAGAAACTCCGTGTTGTAGAAACTTCGTGTTGGTGAAACTCCTTGTTGTAGAAACTCCGTGTTGGAGAAACTTATTGTTAGATAAACTCTGTGTTGGAGAAACTTCGTGCTGGAGAAACTCTGTGTCGGAGAAACTCTGTGTCGATAAAGTCTGTGTCGGAGAAACTCCGTGTTGGAGAAAATCCGTGTTGGAGAAACTCCGTGTCGGAGAAACTCCGTGTCGGAGAAACTCTGTGTCGGAGAAAGTCTGTGGCGGTGAAACTCCGTGTTGGAGAAACTCCGTGTTGGAGAAACTCCGTGTCGGAGAAACTCCGTGTCGGAGAAACTCCGTGTTGGAGAAACTTATTGTTAGATAAACTCCGTGTCGGTGAAACTCTGTGTTGGAGAAAGTCCGTGTTGGAGAAACTCCGTGTTGGAGAAACTCCGTGTTTTAGAAACTCCGTGTTGGAGAAACTCCGTGTTGGAGAAACTCCTTGTTGGAGAAACTCCGTGTTGGAGAAACTCCATGTTGTAGAAACTCCGTGTTGGAGAAACTCTGTGTTGGAGAAACTCCCTGTTGAAGAAACTCCGTGTTGTAGAAACTCCGTGTTGTAGAAACTCCCTGTTGGAGATAATCCATGTTGGAGAAACTCCATGTTGGAGAAACTCCATGCTGCAGAAAATCCGCGCTGGGGAAACTACGCGCTGGAGAATCTCCGCGCTGGAGAGACTTCGTGTTGGAGAAACTCCGTGTTGCAGAAACTCCGTGTTGGAGAAACTCCGTGTGTGAGAAACTCCGTGTTGGAGAAACTCCGTGTTGGAGAACCTCCGTGTTGGAGAAACTTCGTATCGGAGAAAGTCCGTGTCGGAGAAACTCCGTGTCGCAGAAACTCTGTGTTGTAGAAACTTCGTGTTGGCGAAACTCCTTGTTGTAGAAACTCCGTGTTGGAGAAACTTATTGTTAGATAAACTCCGTATTGGAGAAACTTCGTGCTGGAGAAACTCTGTGTCGGAGAAACTCCGTGTCGGAGAAACTCCGTGTCGGAGAAACTCTGTGTCGGAGAAAGTCTGTGGCGGAGAAACTCCGTGTTGGAGAAACTGCGTGTTGGAGAAACTCCGTGTCGGAGAAACTCCGTGTCGGAGAAACTCCGTGTTGGAGAAACTTATTGTTAGATAAACTCCGTGTTGGAGAAACTTCGTGCTGGAGAAACTCTGTGTCGGAGAAACTCTGTGTCGGAGAAAGTCTGTGTCGGAGAAACTCCGTGTTGGAGAAACTCCGTGTTGGAGAAACTCCGTGTCGGAGAAACTCCGTGTCGGAGAAACTACGTGTTGGAGAAACTCCGTGTTAGAGAAACGCTACGTTGTAGAAACTTCGTGTTGGAGAAACTCCGTGTTGTAGAAGCTTCGTGTTGGCAAAACTCCATGTTGTAGAAACTCCGTGTTTTAGAAACTCCGTGTTGGAGAAACTCCGTGTTGTAGAAACTCTGTGTCAGAGAAACTCCGTGTCGGAGAAACTCCGTGTTGGAGAAACTCCGTGTTGGAGAAACTCCGTGTTGGAGAAACTCCGTGTTGGAGAAACTCCGTGTTAGAGAAACTCCATGTTGGAGAACCTTCTTGTTGGAGAAACTCCTTGTTGGAGAAAATCCTTGTTAGAGAAACTCCATGTTGGAGAAACTCCGTGCTGGAGAAACTCCGTGTTGTGGAAACTCCATGTTGTAGAAACTCCGTGTTGAAGAAACTCCGTGTTGGAGAAACTCCGTGTCGGAGAAACTCTGTGTTGGAGAAAGTCCGTGTTGGAGAAACTCCGTGTTGGAGAAACTCCGTGTTTTAGAAACTACGTGTTGGAGAAACTCCGTGTTGGAGAAACTCCTTGTTGGAGAAACTCCGTGTTGGAGAAACTCCGTGTTGGAGAAAACTCCGTGTTGGAGAAACTCCGTGTTGGAGAAACTCCGTGTTGGAGAAACTCCGTGTTGGAGAAACTCCGTGTTAGAGAAACTCCATGTTGGAGAACCTTCTTGTTGGAGAAACTCCTTGTTGGAGAAAATCCTTGTTGGAGAAACTCCATGTTGGAGAAACTCCGTGCTGGAGAAACTCCGTGTTGTGGAAACTCCATGTTGTAGAAACTCCGTGTTGAAGAAACTCCGTGTTGGAGAAACTCCGTGTCGGTGAAACTCTGTGTTGGAGAAAGTCCGTGTTGGAGAAACTCCGTGTTGGAGAAACTCCGTGTTTTAGAAACTCCGTGTTGGAGAAACTCCGTGTTGGAGAAACTCCTTGTTGGAGAAACTCCGTGTTGGAGAAACTCCATGTTGTAGAAACTCCGTGTTGGAGAAACTCTGTGTTGGAGAAACTCCCTGTTGAAGAAACTCCGTGTTGTAGAAACTCCGTGTTGTAGAAACTCCCTGTTGGAGATAATCCATGTTGGAGAAACTCCATGTTGGAGAAACTCCATGCTGCAGAAAATCCGCGCTGGGGAAACTACGCGCTGGAGAATCTCCGCGCTGGAGAGACTTCGTGTTGGAGAAACTCCGTGTTGCAGAAACTCCGTGTTGGAGAAACTCCGTGTGTGAGAAACTCCGTGTTGGAGAAACTCCGTGTTGGAGAACCTCCGTGTTGGAGAAACTTCGTATCGGAGAAAGTCCGTGTCGGAGAAACTCCGTGTCGCAGAAACTCCGTGTTGTAGAAACTTCGTGTTGGCGAAACTCCTTGTTGTAGAAACTCCGTGTTGGAGAAACTTATTGTTAGATAAACTCCGTATTGGAGAAACTTCGTGCTGGAGAAACTCTGTGTCGGAGAAACTCCGTGTCGGAGAAACTCCGTGTCGGAGAAACTCTGTGTCGGAGAAAGTCTGTGGCGGAGAAACTCCGTGTTGGAGAAACTGCGTGTTGGAGAAACTCCGTGTCGGAGAAACTCCGTGTCGGAGAAACTCCGTGTTGGAGAAACTTATTGTTAGATAAACTCCGTGTTGGAGAAACTTCGTGCTGGAGAAACTCTGTGTCGGAGAAACTCTGTGTCGGAGAAAGTCTGTGTCGGAGAAACTCCGTGTTGGAGAAACTCCGTGTTGGAGAAACTCCGTGTCGGAGAAACTCCGTGTCGGAGAAACTACGTGTTGGAGAAACTCCGTGTTAGAGAAACGCTACGTTGTAGAAACTTCGTGTTGGAGAAACTCCGTGTTGTAGAAGCTTCGTGTTGGCAAAACTCCATGTTGTAGAAACTCCGTGTTTTAGAAACTCCGTGTTGGAGAAACTCCGTGTTGTAGAAACTCTGTGTCAGAGAAACTCCGTGTCGGAGAAACTCCGTGTTGGAGAAACTCCGTGTTGGAGAAACTCCGTGTTGGAGAAACTCCGTGTTAGAGAAACTCCATGTTGGAGAACCTTCTTGTTGGAGAAACTCCTTGTTGGAGAAAATCCTTGTTAGAGAAACTCCATGTTGGAGAAACTCCGTGCTGGAGAAACTCCGTGTTGTGGAAACTCCATGTTGTAGAAACTCCGTGTTGAAGAAACTCCGTGTTGGAGAAACTCCGTGTCGGAGAAACTCTGTGTTGGAGAAAGTCCGTGTTGGAGAAACTCCGTGTTGGAGAAACTCCGTGTTGGAGAAACTCCGTGTTTTAGAAACTACGTGTTGGAGAAACTCCGTGTTGGAGAAACTCCTTGTTGGAGAAACTCCGTGTTGGAGAAACTCCGTGTTGGAGAAAACTCCGTGTTGGAGAAACTCCGTGTTGGAGAAACTCCGTGTTGGAGAAACTCCGTGTTGGAGAAACTCCGTGTTGGAGAAACTCCGTGTTAGAGAAACTCCATGTTGGAGAACCTTCTTGTTGGAGAAACTCCTTGTTGGAGAAAATCCTTGTTGGAGAAACTCCATGTTGGAGAAACTCCGTGCTGGAGAAACTCCGTGTTGTGGAAACTCCATGTTGTAGAAACTCCGTGTTGAAGAAACTCCGTGTTGGAGAAACTCCGTGTCGGTGAAACTCTGTGTTGGAGAAAGTCCGTGTTGGAGAAACTCCGTGTTGGAGAAACTCCGTGTTTTAGAAACTCCGTGTTGGAGAAACTCCGTGTTGGAGAAACTCCTTGTTGGAGAAACTCCGTGTTGGAGAAACTCCATGTTGTAGAAACTCCGTGTTGGAGAAACTCTGTGTTGGAGAAACTCCCTGTTGAAGAAACTCCGTGTTGTAGAAACTCCGTGTTGTAGAAACTCCCTGTTGGAGATAATCCATGTTGGAGAAACTCCATGTTGGAGAAACTCCATGCTGCAGAAAATCCGCGCTGGGGAAACTACGCGCTGGAGAATCTCCGCGCTGGAGAGACTTCGTGTTGGAGAAACTCCGTGTTGCAGAAACTCCGTGTTGGAGAAACTCCGTGTGTGAGAAACTCCGTGTTGGAGAAACTCCGTGTTGGAGAACCTCCGTGTTGGAGAAACTTCGTATCGGAGAAAGTCCGTGTCGGAGAAACTCCGTGTCGCAGAAACTCCGTGTTGTAGAAACTTCGTGTTGGCGAAACTCCTTGTTGTAGAAACTCCGTGTTGGAGAAACTTATTGTTAGATAAACTCCGTATTGGAGAAACTTCGTGCTGGAGAAACTCTGTGTCGGAGAAACTCCGTGTCGGAGAAACTCCGTGTCGGAGAAACTCTGTGTCGGAGAAAGTCTGTGGCGGAGAAACTCCGTGTTGGAGAAACTGCGTGTTGGAGAAACTCCGTGTCGGAGAAACTCCGTGTCGGAGAAACTCCGTGTTGGAGAAACTTATTGTTAGATAAACTCCGTGCTGGAGAAACTCTGTGTCGGAGAAACTCTGTGTCGGAGAAAGTCTGTGTCGGAGAAACTCCGTGTTGGAGAAACTCCGTGTTGGAGAAACTCCGTGTCGGAGAAACTCCGTGTCGGAGAAACTACGTGTTGGAGAAACTCCGTGTTAGAGAAACGCTACGTTGTAGAAACTTCGTGTTGGAGAAACTCCGTGTTGTAGAAGCTTCGTGTTGGCAAAACTCCATGTTGTAGAAACTCCGTGTTTTAGAAACTCCGTGTTGGAGAAACTCCGTGTTGTAGAAACTCTGTGTCAGAGAAACTCCGTGTCGGAGAAACTCCGTGTTGGAGAAACTCCGTGTTGGAGAAACTCCGTGTTGGAGAAACTCCGTGTTGGAGAAACTCCGTGTTAGAGAAACTCCATGTTGGAGAACCTTCTTGTTGGAGAAACTCCTTGTTGGAGAAAATCCTTGTTAGAGAAACTCCATGTTGGAGAAACTCCGTGCTGGAGAAACTCCGTGTTGTGGAAACTCCATGTTGTAGAAACTCCGTGTTGAAGAAACTCCGTGTTGGAGAAACTCCGTGTCGGAGAAACTCTGTGTTGGAGAAAGTCCGTGTTGGAGAAACTCCGTGTTGGAGAAACTCCGTGTTGGAGAAACTCCGTGTTTTAGAAACTACGTGTTGGAGAAACTCCGTGTTGGAGAAACTCCTTGTTGGAGAAACTCCGTGTTGGAGAAACTCCGTGTTGGAGAAAACTCCGTGTTGGAGAAACTCCGTGTTTTAGAAACTCCGTGTTGGAGAAACTCCGTGTTGTAGAAACTCCGTGTTAGAGAAACTCCATGTTGGAGAACCTTCTGGTTGGAGAAACTCCTTGTTGGAGAAAATCCTTGTTGGAGAAACTCCATGTTGGAGAAACTCTGTGTTGGAGAAACTCCGTGTTGTGGAAACTCCGTGTTGGGGAAACGCCGAGATTGAGAAACTTCATGTTGTAGAAACTCCGTGTTGAAGAAACTCCGTGTTGGAGAAACTCCGTGTTGGAGAAACTCCGTGTTGGAGAAACTCCGTGTTAGAGAAACTCCATGTTGGAGAAAGTCCGTGTTGGAGAATGTCCGTGTTGGAGAAACTCCGTGTTGGAGAAACTCCGTGTTGGAGAAACTTTATGTTGTAGAAACTCCGTGTTGGAGAAACTCCATGTTGTAGAAACTCCGTGTAGGAGAAACTCTGTGTTGGAGAAACTCCCTGTTGAAGAAACTCCGTGTTGTAGAAACTCCGTGTTGTAGAAACTCCCTGTTGGAGATAATCCATGTTGGAGAAACTCCATGTTGGAGAAACTCCATGCTGCAGAAAATCCGCGCAGGGGAAACTACGCGCTGGAGAATCTCCGCGCTGGAGAGACTTCGTGTTGGAGAAACTCCGTGTTGCCGAAACTCAGTGTTGGAGAAACTCCGTGTGTGAGAAACTCCGTGTTGGAGAAACTCCGTGTTGGAGAACCTCCGTGTTTTAGAAACTTCGTATCGGAGAAAGTCGGTGTCGGAGAAACTCTGTGTCGCAGAAACTCCGTGTTGTAGAAACTTCGTGTTGGTGAAACTCCTTGTTGTAGAAACTCCGTGTTGGAGAAACTTATTGTTAGATAAACTCTGTGTTGGAGAAACTTCGTGCTGGAGAAACTCTGTGTCGGAGAAACTCTGTGTCGATAAAGTCTGTGTCGGAGAAACTCCGTGTTGGAGAAAATCCGTGTTGGAGAAACTCCGTGTCGGAGAAACTCCGTGTCGGAGAAACTACGTGTTGGAGAAACTCCGTGTTAGAGAAACGCAATGTTGTAGATACTTCGTGTTGGAGAAACTCCGTGTTGTTGAAGCTTCGTGTTGGCAAAACTCCATGTTGTAGAAACTCCGTGTTGAAGAAACTCCGTGTTGGAGAAACTCCGCGTCGGAGAAACTCCGTGTTGGAGAAACTCCGTGTTTTAGAAACTCCGTGTTGGAGAAACTCCGTGTTGTAGAAACTCTGTGTCAGAGAAACTCCGTGTCGGAGAAACTCCGTGTTGGAGAAACTCCGTGTTGGAGAAACTCTGTGTCGGAGAAATTCCTTGTTGGAGAAACTCCGTGCTGGAGAAACTCCTTGTTGGAGAAACTCCTTGTTGGAGAAACTCCGTGTTGGAGAAACTCCGTGTTGGAGAAAACTCCGTGTAGGTGAAACACCGTGTTTTAAAAACTCCGTGTTGGAGAAACTCCGTGTTGTAGAAACTCTGTGTCAGAGAAACTCCGTGTCGGAGAAACTCCGTGTTGGAGAAACTCCGTGTTGGAGAAACTCCGTGTTGGAGAAACTCCGTGTTAGAGAAACTCCATGTTGGAGAACCTTCTTGTTGGAGAAACTCCTTGTTGGAGAAAATCCTTGTTGGAGAAACTCCATGTTGGAGAAACTCCGTGCTGGAGAAACTCCGTGTTGTGGAAACTCCATGTTGTAGAAACTCCGTGTTGAAGAAACTCCGTGTTGGAGAAACTCCGTGTCGGAGAAACTCTGTGTTGGAGAAAGTCCGTGTTGGAGAAACTCCGTGTTGGAGAAACTCCGTGTTGGAGAAACTCCGTGTTTTAGAAACTCCGTGTTGGAGAAACTCCGTGTTGGAGAAACTCCTTGTTGGAGAAACTCCGTGTTGGAGAAACTCCATGTTGGAGAAAGTCCGTGTTGGAGAATGTCCGTGTTGGAGAAACTCCGTGTTGGAGAAACTCCGTGTTGGAGAAACTTTATGTTGTAGAAACTCCGTGTTGGAGAAACTCCATGTTGTAGACACTCCGTGTTGGAGAAACTCTGTGTTGGAGAAACTCCCTGTTGAAGAAACTCCGTGTTGTAGAAACTCCGTGTTGTAGAAACTCCCTGTTGGAGATAATCCATGTTGGAGAAACTCCATGTTGGAGAAACTCCATGCTGCAGAAAATCCGCGCTGGGGAAACTACGCGCTGGAGAATCTCCGCGCTGGAGAGACTTCGTGTTGGAGAAACTCCGTGTTGCAGAAACTCCGTGTTGGAGAAACTCCGTGTGTGAGAAACTCCGTGTTGGAGAAACTCCGTGTTGGAGAACCTCCGTGTTGGAGAAACTTCGTATCGGAGAAAGTCCGTGTCGGAGAAACTCCGTGTCGCAGAAACTCCGTGTTGTAGAAACTTCGTGTTGGCGAAACTCCTTGTTGTAGAAACTCCGTGTTGGAGAAACTTATTGTTAGATAAACTCCGTATTGGAGAAACTTCGTGCTGGAGAAACTCTGTGTCGGAGAAACTCTGTGTCGATAAAGTCTGTGTCGGAGAAACTCCGTGTTGGAGAAACTCCGTGTCGGAGAAACTCTGTGTCGGAGAAAGTCTGTGGCGGAGAAACTCCGTGTTGGAGAAACTGCGTGTTGGAGAAACTCCGTGTCGGAGAAACTCCGTGTCGGAGAAACTCCGTGTTGGAGAAACTTATTGTTAGATAAACTCCGTGTTGGAGAAACTTCGTGCTGGAGAAACTCTGTGTCGGAGAAACTCTGTGTCGGAGAAAGTCTGTGTCGGAGAAACTCCGTGTTGGAGAAACTCCGTGTTGGAGAAACTCCGTGTCGGAGAAACTCCGTGTCGGAGAAACTACGTGTTGGAGAAACTCCGTGTTAGAGAAACGCTATGTTGTAGAAACTTCGTGTTGGAGAAACTCCGTGTTGTAGAAGCTTCGTGTTGGCAAAACTCCATGTTGTAGAAACTCCGTGTTGAAGAAACTCCGTGTTGGAGAAACTCCGCGTCGGAGAAACTCCGTGTTGGAGAAACTCCGTGTTGGAGAAACTCCGTGTTTTAGAAACTCCGTGTTGGAGAAACTCCGTGTTGTAGAAACTCTGTGTCAGAGAAACTCCGTGTCGGAGAAACTCCGTGTTGGAGAAACTCCGTGTTGGAGAAACTCCGTGTTGGAGAAACTCCGTGTTAGAGAAACTCCATGTTGGAGAACCTTCTTGTTGGAGAAACTCCTTGTTGGAGAAAATCCTTGTTAGAGAAACTCCATGTTGGAGAAACTCCGTGCTGGAGAAACTCCGTGTTGTGGAAACTCCATGTTGTAGAAACTCCGTGTTGAAGAAACTCCGTGTTGGAGAAACTCCGTGTCGGAGAAACTCTGTGTTGGAGAAAGTCCGTGTTGGAGAAACTCCGTGTTGGAGAAACTCCGTGTTGGAGAAACTCCGTGTTTTAGAAACTACGTGTTGGAGAAACTCCGTGTTGGAGAAACTCCTTGTTGGAGAAACTCCGTGTTGGAGAAACTCCGTGTTGGAGAAAACTCCGTGTTGGAGAAACTCCGTGTTTTAGAAACTCCGTGTTGGAGAAACTCCGTGTTGTAGAAACTCCGTGTTAGAGAAACTCCATGTTGGAGAACCTTCTGGTTGGAGAAACTCCTTGTTGGAGAAAATCCTTGTTGGAGAAACTCCATGTTGGAGAAACTCTGTGTTGGAGAAATTCCGTGTTGTGGAAACTCCGTGTTGGGGAAACGCCGAGATTGAGAAACTTCATGTTGTAGAAACTCCGTGTTGAAGAAACTCCGTGTTGGAGAAACTCCGTGTTGGAGAAACTCCGTGTTGGAGAAACTCCGTGTTAGAGAAACTCCATGTTGGAGAAAGTCCGTGTTGGAGAATGTCCGTGTTGGAGAAACTCCGTGTTGGAGAAACTCCGTGTTGGAGAAACTTTATGTTGTAGAAACTCCGTGTTGGAGAAACTCCATGTTGTAGAAACTCCGTGTAGGAGAAACTCTGTGTTGGAGAAACTCCCTGTTGAAGAAACTCCGTGTTGTAGAAACTCCGTGTTGTAGAAACTCCCTGTTGGAGATAATCCATGTTGGAGAAACTCCATGTTAGAGAAACTCCATGCTGCAGAAAATCCGCGCAGGGGAAACTACGCGCTGGAGAATCTCCGCGCTGGAGAGACTTCGTGTTGGAGAAACTCCGTGTTGCAGAAACTCAGTGTTGGAGAAACTCCGTGTGTGAGAAACTCCGTGTTGGAGAAACTCCGTGTTGGAGAACCTCCGTGTTTTAGAAACTTCGTATCGGAGAAAGTCGGTGTCGGAGAAACTCTGTGTCGCAGAAACTCCGTGTTGTAGAAACTTCGTGTTGGTGAAACTCCTTGTTGTAGAAACTCCGTGTTGGAGAAACTTATTGTTAGATAAACTCTGTGTTGGAGAAACTTCGTGCTGGAGAAACTCTGTGTCGGAGAAACTCTGTGTCGATAAAGTCTGTGTCGGAGAAACTCCGTGTTGGAGAAAATCCGTGTTGGAGAAACTCCGTGTCGGAGAAACTCCGTGTCGGAGAAACTCTGTGTCGGAGAAAGTCTGTGGCGGTGAAACTCCGTGTTGGAGAAACTCCGTGTTGGAGAAACTCCGTGTCGGAGAAACTCCGTGTCGGAGAAACTCCGTGTTGGAGAAACTTATTGTTAGATAAACTCCGTGTTGGAGAAACTTCGTGCTGGAGAAACTCTGTGTCGGAGAAACTCTGTGTCGGAGAAAGTCTGTGTCGGAGAAACTCCGTGTTGGAGAAACTCCGTGTCGGAGAAACTCCGTGTCGGAGAAACTATGTGTTGGAGAAACTCCGTGTTAGATAAACGCTATGTTGTAGAAACTTCGTGTTGGAGAAACTCCGTGTTGTAGAAGCTTCGTGTTGGCAAAACTCCATGTTGTAGAAACTCCGTGTTGAAGTAACTCCGTGTTGGAGAAACTCCGCGTCGGAGAAACTCCGTGTTGGAGAAACTCCGTGTTGGAGAAACTCCGTGTTTTAGAAACTCCGTGTTGGAGAAACTCCGTGTTGTAGAAACTCTGTGTCAGAGAAACTCCGTGTCGGAGAAACTCCGTGTTGGAGAAACTCCTTGTTGGAGAAACTCCTTGTTGGAGAAACTCCGTGTTGGAGAAACTCCGTGTTGGAGAAAACTCCGTGTAGGAGAAACTCCGTGTTTTAGAAACTCCGTGTTGGAGAAACTCCGTGTTGTAGAAACTCTGTGTCAGAGAAACTCCGTGTCGGAGAAACTCCGTGTTGGAGAAACTCCGTGTTAGAGAAACTCCATGTTGGAGAACCTTCTTGTTGGAGAAACTCCTTGTTGGAGAAAATCCTTGTTGGAGAAACTCCATGTTGGAGAAACTCCATGCTGGAGAAACTCCGTGTTGTGGAAACTCCATGTTGTAGAAACTCCGTGTTGAAGAAACTCCGTGTTGGAGAAACTCCGTTTCGGAGAAACTCTGTGTTGGTGAAAGTCCGTGTTGGAGAAACTCTGTGTTGGAGAAACTCCGTGTTGGAGAAACTCCGTGTTTTAGAAACTCCGTGTTGGAGAAACTCCGTGTTGGAAGAACTCCTTGTTGGAGAAACTCCGTGTTGGAGAAACTCCATGTTGGAGAAAGTCCGTGTTGGAGAATGTTCGTGTTGGAGAAACTCCGTGTTGGAGAAACTCCGTGTTGGAGAAACTTTATGTTGTAGAAACTCCGTGTTGGAGAAACTCCATGTTGTAGAAACTCCGTGTTGGAGAAACTCTGTGTTGGAGAAACTCCCTGTTGAAGAAACTCCGTGTTGTAGAAACTCCGTGTTGTAGAAACTCCCTGTTGGAGATAATCCATGTTGGAGAAACTCCATGTTGGAGAAACTCCATGCTGCAGAAAATCCGCGCTGGGGAAACTACGCGCTGGAGAATCTCCGCGCTGGAGAGACTTCGTGTTGGAGAAACTCCGTGTTGCAGAAACTCCATGTTGGAGAAACTCCGTGTTTGAGAAACTCCGTGTTGGAGAAACTCCGTGTTGGAGAACCTCCGTGTTGGAGAAACTTCGTATCGGAGAAAGTCCGTGTCGGAGAAACACCGTGTCGCAGAAACTCCGTGTTGTAGAAACTTCGTGTTGGCGAAACTCCTTGTTGTAGAAACTCCGTGTTGGAGAAACTTATTGTTAGATAAACTCCGTGTTGGAGAAACTTCGTGCTGGAGAAACTCTGTGTCGGAGAAACTCTGTGTCGATAAAGTCTGTGTCGGAGAAACTCCGTGTTGGAGAAAATCCGTGTTGGAGAAACTCCGTGTCGGAGAAACTCCGTGTCGGAGAAACTACGTGTTGGAGAAACTCCGTGTTAGAGAAACGCAATGTTGTAGAAACTTCGTGTTGGAGAAACTCCGTGTTGTAGAAGCTTCGTGTTGGCAAAACTCCATGTTGTAGAAACTCCGTGTTGAAGAAACTCCGTGTTGGAGAAACTCCGCGTCGGAGAAACTCCGTGTTGGAGAAACTCCGTGTTTTAGAAACTCCGTGTTGGAGAAACTCCGTGTTGTAGAAACTCTGTGTCAGAGAAACTCCGTGTCGGAGAAACTCCGTGTTGGAGAAACTCCGTGTTGGAGAAACTCTGTGTCGGAGAAATTCCTTGTTGGAGAAACTCCGTGCTGGAGAAACTCCTTGTTGGAGAAACTCCTTGTTGGAGAAACTCCGTGTTGGAGAAACTCCGTGTTGGAGAAAACTCCGTGTAGGTGAAACTCCGTGTTTTAAAAACTCCGTGTTGGAGAAACTCCGTGTTGTAGAAACTCTGTGTCAGAGAAACTCCGTGTCGGAGAAACTCCGTGTTGGAGAAACTCCGTGTTGGAGAAACTCCGTGTTGGAGAAACTCCGTGTTAGAGAAACTCCATGTTGGAGAACCTTCTTGTTGGAGAAACTCCTTGTTGGAGAAAATCCTTGTTGGAGAAACTCCATGTTGGAGAAACTCCGTGCTGGAGAAACTCCGTGTTGTGGAAACTCCATGTTGTAGAAACTCCATGTTGTAGAAACTCCGTGTTGAAGAAACTCCGTGTTGGAGAAACTCCGTGTCGGTGAAACTCTGTGTTGGAGAAAGTCCGTGTTGGAGAAACTCCGTGTTGGAGAAACTCCGTGTTTTAGAAACTCCGTGTTGGAGAAACTCCGTGTTGGAGAAACTCCTTGTTGGAGAAACTCCGTGTTGGAGAAACTCCATGTTGGAGAAAGTCCGTGTTGGAGAATGTCCGTGTTGGAGAAACTCCGTGTTGGAGAAACTCCGTGTTGGAGAAACTTTATGTTGTAGAAACTCCGTGTTGGAGAAACTCCATGTTGTAGAAACTCCGTGTTGGAGAAACTCTGTGTTGGAGAAACTCCCTGTTGAAGAAACTCAGTGTTGTAGAAACTCCGTGTTGTAGAAACTCCCTGTTGGAGATAATCCATGTTGGAGAAACTCCATGTTGGAGAAACTCCATGCTGCAGAAAATCCGCGCTGGGGAAACTACGCGCTGGAGAATCTCCGCGCTGGAGAGACTTCGTGTTGGAGAAACTCCGTGTTGCAGAAACTCCGTGTTGGAGAAACTCCGTGTGTGAGAAACTCCGTGTTGGAGAAAGTCCGTGTTGGAGAACCTCCGTGTTGGAGAAACTTCGTATCGGAGAAAGTCCGTGTCGGAGAAACTCCGTGTCGCAGAAACTCCGTGTTGTAGAAACTTCGTGTTGGCGAAACTCCTTGTTGTAGAAACTCCGTTTTGGAGAAACTTATTGTTAGATAAACTCCGTGTTGGAGAAACTTCGTGCTGGAGAAACTCTGTGTCGGAGAAACTCTGTGTCGATAAAGTCTGTGTCGGAGAAACTCCGTGTTGGAGAAACTCTGTGTCGGAGAAAGTCTGTGGCGGAGAAACTCCGTGTTGGAGAAACTGCGTGTTGGAGAAACTCCGTGTCGGAGAAACTCCGTGTCGGAGAAACTCCGTGTTGGAGAAACTTATTGTTAGATAAACTCCGTGTTGGAGAAACTTCGTGCTGGAGAAACTCTGTGTCGGAGAAACTCTGTGTCGGAGAAAGTCTGTGTCGGTGAAACTCCGTTTTGGAGAAACTCCGTGTTGGAGAAACTCCGTGTCGGAGAAACTCCGTGTCGGAGAAACTACGTGTTGGAGAAACTCTGTGTTAGAGAAACGCTATGTTGTAGAAATTTCGTGTTGGAGAAACTCCGTGTTGTAGAAGCTTCGTGTTGGCAAAACTCCATGTTGTAGAAACTCTGTGTTGAAGTAACTCCGTGTTGGAGAAACTCCGCGTCGGAGAAACTCCGTGTTGGAGAAACTCCGTGTTGGAGAAACTCCGTGTTTTAGAAACTCCGTGTTGGAGAAACTCCGTGTTGTAGAAACTCTGTGTAAGAGAAACTCCGTGTCGGAGAAACTCCGTGTTGGAGAAACTCCGTGTTGGAGAAACTCTGTGTCGGAGAAATTCCTTGTTGGAGAAACTCCGTGCTGGAGAAACTCCTTGTTGGAGAAACTCCTTGTTGGAGAAACTTCGTGTTGGAGAAACTCCGTGTTGGAGAAAACTCCGTGTAGGAGAAACTCCGTGTTTTAGAAACTCCGTGTTGGAGAAACTCCGTGTTGTAGAAACTCTGTGTCAGAGAAACTCCGTGTCGGAGAAACTCCGTGTTGGAGAAACTCCGTGTTGGAGAAACTCCGTGTTGGAGAAACTCCGTGTTGGAGAAACTCCGTGTTAGAGAAACTCCATGTTGGAGAACCTTCTTGTTGGAGAAACTCCTTGTTGGAGAAAATCCTTGTTAGAGAAACTCCATGTTGGAGAAACTCCGTGCTGGAGAAACTCCGTGTTGTGGAAACTCCATGTTGTAGAAACTCCGTGTTGAAGAAACTCCGTGTTGGAGAAACTCCGTGTCGGAGAAACTCTGTGTTGGAGAAAGTCCGTGTTGGAGAAACTCCGTGTTGGAGAAACTCCGTGTTTTAGAAACTACGTGTTGGAGAAACTCCGTGTTGGAGAAACTCCTTGTTGGAGAAACTCCGTGTTGGAGAAACTCCGTGTTGGAGAAAACTCCGTGTTGGAGAAACTTCGTGTTTTAGAAACTCCGTGTTGGAGAAACTCCGTGTTGTAGAAACTCCGTGTTAGAGAAACTCCATGTTGGAGAACCTTCTGGTTTGAGAAACTCCTTGTTGGAGAAAACCCTTGTTGGAGAAACTCCATGTTGGAGAAACTCCGTGTTGGAGAAACTCCGTGTTGTGGAAACTCCGTGTTGGGGAAACGCCGAGATTGAGAAACTTCATGTTGTAGAAACTCCGTGTTGAAGAAACTCCGTGTTGGAGAAACTCCGTGTTGGAGAAACTCCGTGTTGGAGCAACTCCGTGTTAGAGAATTTCCATGTTGGAGAAAGTCCGTGTTGGAGAATGTCCGTGTTGGAGAAACTCCGTGTTGGAGAAACTCCGTGTTGGAGAAACTCCGTGTTAGAGAATTTCCATGTTGGAGAAAGTCCGTGTTGGAGAATGTCCGTGTTGGAGAAACTCCGTGTTGGAGAAACTCCGTGTTGGAGAAACATTATGTTGTAGAAACTCCGTGTTGGAGAAACTCCATGTTGTAGAAACTCCGTGTTGGAGAAACTCTGTGTTGGAGAAACTCCCTGTTGAAGATACTCCGTGTTGTAGAAACTCCGTGTTGTAGAAACTCCCTGTTGGAGATAATCCATGTTGGAGAAACTCCATGTTGGAGAAACTCCATGCTGCAGAAAATCCGCGCAGGGGAAACTACGCGCTGGAGAATCTCCGCGCTGGAGAGACTTCGTGTTGGAGAAACTCCGTGTTGCAGAAACTCAGTGTTGGAGAAACTCCGTGTGTGAGAAACTCCGTGTTGGAGAAACTCCGTGTAGGAGAACCTCCGTGTTGGAGAAACTTCGTATCGGAGAAAGTCGGTGTCGGAGAAACTCCGTGTCGCAGAAACTCCGTGTTGTAGAAACTCCGTGTTGGAGAAACTTATTGTTAGATAAACTCCGTGTTGGAGAAACTTCGTGCTGGAGAAACTCTGTGTCGGAGAAACTGTGTCGATAAAGTCTGTGTCGGAGAAACTCCGTGTTGGAGAAAATCCGTGTTGGAGAAACTCCGTGTCGGAGAAACTCCGTGTCGGAGAAACTCTGTGTCGGAGAAAGTCTGTGGCGGTGAAACTCCGTGTTGGAGAAACTCCGTGTCGGAGAAACTCCGTGTTGGAGAAACCTATTGTTAGATAAACTCCGTGTTGGAGAAACTTCATGCTGGAGAAACTCTGTGTCGGAGAAACTCTGTGTCGGAGAAAGTCTGTGTCGGAGAAACTCCGTGTTGGAGAAACTCCGTGTCGGAGAAACTCCGTGTCGGAGAAACTATGTGTTGGAGAAACTCCGTGTTAGATAAACGCTATATTGTAGAAACTTCGTGTTGGAGAAACTCCGTGTTGTAGAAGCTTCGTGTTGGCAAAACTCCATGTTGTAGAAACTCCGTGTTGAAGAAACTCCGTGTTGGAGAAACTCCGCGTCAGAGAAACTCCGTGTTGGAGAAACTCCGTGTTGGAGAAACTCCGTGTTTTAGAAACTCCGTGTTGGAGAAACTCCGTGTTGGAGAAACTCCGTGTTTTAGAAACTCCGTGTTGGAGAAACTCCGTGTTGTAGAAACTCTGTGTCAGAGAAACTCCGTGTCGGAGAAACTCCGTGTTGGAGAAACTCCTTGTTGGAGAAACTCCGTGTTGGAGAAACTCCGTGTTGGAGAAAACTCCGTGTAGGAGAAACTCCGTGTTTTAGAAACTCCGTGTTGGAGAAACTCCGTGTTGTAGAAACTCTGTGTGAGAGAAACTCCGTGTCGGAGAAACTCCGTGTTGGAGAAACTCCGTGTTGGAGAAACTCCGTGTTGGAGAAACTCCGTGTTAGAGAAACTCCATGTTGGAGAACCTTCTTGTTGGAGAAACTCCTTGTTGGAGAAAATCTTTGTTGGAGAAACTCCATGTTGGAGAAACTCCGTGCTGGAGAAACTCCGTGTTGTGGAAACTCCATGTTGTAGAAACTCCGTGTTGAAGAAACTCCGTGTTGGAGAAACTCCGTTTCGGAGAAACTCTGTGTTGGTGAAAGTCCGTGTTGGAGAAACTCTGTTGGAGAAACTCCGTGTTGGAGAAACTCCGTGTTTTAGAAACTCCGTGTTGGAGAAACTCCGTGTTGGAGGAACTCCTTGTTGGAGAAACTCCGTGTTGGAGAAACTCCATGCTGCAGAAAATCCGCGCTGGGGAAACTACGCGCTGGAGAATCTCCGCGCTGGAGAGACTTCGTGTTGGAGAAACTCCGTGTTGCAGAAACTCCATGTTGGAGAAACTCCGTGTTTGAGAAACTCCGTGTTGGAGAAACTCCGTGTTGGAGAACCTCCGTGTTGGAGAAAGTTCGTATCGGAGAAAGTCCGTGTCGGAGAAACACCGTGTCGCAGAAACTCCGTGTTGTAGAAACTTCGTGTTGGCGAAACTCCTTGTTGTAGAAACTCCGTGTTGGAGAAACTTATTGTTAGATAAACTCCGTGTTGGAGAAACTTCGTGCTGGAGAAACTCTGTGTCGGAGAAACTCTGTGTCGGAGAAAGTCTGTGTCGGAGAAACTCCGTGTTGGAGAAACTCCGTGTTGGAGAAACTCCGTGTCGGAGAAACTACGTGTTGGAGAAACTCCGTGTTAGACAAACGCTATGTTGTAGAAACTTCGTGTTGGAGAAACTCCGTGTTGTAGAAGCTTCGTGTTGGCAAAACTCCATGTTGTAGAAACTCCGTGTTGAAGAAACTCCGTGTTGGAGAAACTCCGCGTCGGAGAAACTCCGTGTTGGAGAAACTCCGTGTTGGAGAAACTCCGTGTTTTAGAAACTCCGTGTTGGAGAAACTCCGTGTTGTAGAAACTCTGTGTCAGAGAAACTCCGTGTCGGAGAAACTCCGTGTTGGAGAAACTCCGTGTTGGAGAAACTCTGTGTCGGAGAAATTCCTTGTTGGAGAAACTCCGTGCTGGAGAAACTCCTTGTTGGAGAAACTCCTTGTTGGAGAAACTCCGTGTTGGAGAAACTCCATGTTGGAGAAACTCCGTGCTGGAGAAACTCCGTGTTGTGGAAACTCCATGTTGTAGAAACTCCGTGTTGAAGAAACTGCGTGTTGGAGGAACTCCGTGTCGGAGAAACTCTGTGTTGGAGATAGTCCGTGTTGGAGAAACTCCGTGTTGGAGAAACTCCGTGTTGGAGAAACTCCGTGTTTTAGAAACTCCGTGTTGGAGAAACTCCGTGTTGGAGAAACTTTGTTGGAGAAACTCCGTGTTGGAGAAACTCCATGTTGGAGAAAGTCCGTGTTGGAGAATGTCCGTGTTGGAGAAACTCCGTGTTGGAGAAACTTTATGTTGTAGAAACTCCGTGTTGGAGAAACTCCATGTTGTACAAACTCCGTGTTGGAGAAACTCTGTGTTGGAGAAACTCCCTGTTGAAGAAACTCCGTGTTGTAGAAACTCCGTGTTGTAGAAACTCCCTGTTGGAGATAATCCATGTTGGAGAAACTCCATGTTGGAGAAACTCCATGCTGCAGAAAATCCGCGCTGGGGAAACTACGCGCTGGAGAATCTCCGCGCTGGAGAGATTTCGTGTTGGAGAAACTCCGTGTTGCAGAAACTCCGTGTTGGAGAAACTCCGTGTTTGAGAAACTCCGTGTTGGAGAAACTCCGTGTTGGAGAACCTCCGTGTTGGAGAAACTTCGTATCGGAGAAAGTTCGTGTCGGAGAAACTCCGTGTTGGAGAAACTGCGTGTTGGAGAAACTCCGTGTCGGAGAAACTCCGTGTCGGAGAAACTCCGTGTTGGAGAAACTTATTGTTAGATAAACTCCGTGTTGGAGAAACTTCGTGCTGGAGAAACTCTGTGTCGGAGAAACTCTGTGTCGGAGAAAGTCTGTGTCGGAGAAACTCCATGTTGGAGAAACTCCGTGTCGGAGAAACTCCGTGTCGGAGAAACTACGTGTTGGAGAAACTCCGTATTAGAGAAACGCAATGTTGTAGAAACTTCGTGTTGGAGAAACTCAGTGTTTTAGAAGCTTCGTGTTGGCAAAACTCCATGTTGTAGAAACTCCGTGTTGAAGAAACTCCGTGTTGGAGAAACTCCGCGTCGGAGAAACTCCGTGTTGGAGAAACTCCGTGTTGGAGAAACTCCGTGTTTTAGAAACTCCGGGTTGGAGAAACTCCGTGTTGTAGAAACTCTGTGTCAGAGAAACTCTGTGTCGGAGAAACTCCGTGTTGGAGAAACTCCGTGTTGGAGAAACTCTGTGTCGGAGAAATTCCTTTTTGGAGAAACTCCGTGCTGGAGAAACTCCTTGTTGGAGAAACTCCTTGTTGGAGAAACTCCGTGTTGGAGAAACTCCGTGTTGGAGAAAACTCCGTGTAGGTGAAACTCCGTGTTTTAGAAACTCCGTGTTGGAGAAATTCCGTGTTGTAGAAACTCTGTCAGAGAAACTCCGTGTCGGAGAAACTCCGTGTTGGAGAAACTCCGTGTTGGAGAAACTCCGTGTTGGAGAAACTCCGTGTTAGAGAAACTCCATGTTGGAGAACCTTCTTGTTGGAGAAACTCCTTGTTGGAGAAAATCCTTGTTGGAGAAACTCCATGTTGGAGAAACTCCGTGCTGGAGAAACTCCGTGTTGTGGAAACTCCATGTTGTAGAAACTCCGTGTTGAAGAAACTCCGTGTTGGAGAAACTCCGTGTCGGTGAAACTCTGTGTTGGAGAAAGTCCGTGTTGGAGAAACTCCGTGTTGGAGAAACTCCGTGTTTTAGAAACTCCGTGTTGGAGAAACTCCGTGTTGGAGAAACTCCTTGTTGGAGAAACTCCGTGTTGGAGAAACTCCATGTTGTAGAAACTCCGTGTTGGAGAAACTCTGTGTTGGAGAAACTCCCTGTTGAAGAAACTCCGTGTTGTAGAAACTCCGTGTTGTAGAAACTCCCTGTTGGAGATAATCCATGTTGGAGAAACTCCATGTTGGAGAAACTCCATGCTGCAGAAAATCCGCGCTGGGGAAACTACGCGCTGGAGAATCTCCGCGCTGGAGAGACTTCGTGTTGGAGAAACTCCGTGTTGCAGAAACTCCGTGTTGGAGAAACTCCGTGTGTGAGAAACTCCGTGTTGGAGAAACTCCGTGTTGGAGAAACTCCGTGTTGGAGAACCTCCGTGTTGGAGAAACTTCGTATCGGAGAAAGTCCGTGTCGGAGAAACTCCGTGTCGCAGAAACTCCGTGTTGTAGAAACTTCGTGTTGGCGAAACTCCTTGTTGTAGAAACTCCGTGTTGGAGAAACTTATTGTTAGATAAACTCCGTATTGGAGAAACTTCGTGCTGGAGAAACTCTGTGTCGGAGAAACTCCGTGTCGGAGAAACTCCGTGTCGGAGAAACTCTGTGTCGGAGAAAGTCTGTGGCGGAGAAACTCCGTGTTGGAGAAACTGCGTGTTGGAGAAACTCCGTGTCGGAGAAACTCCGTGTCGGAGAAACTCCGTGTTGGAGAAACTTATTGTTAGATAAACTCCGTGTTGGAGAAACTTCGTGCTGGAGAAACTCTGTGTCGGAAAAACTCTGTGTCGGAGAAAGTCTGTGTCGGAGAAACTCCGTGTTGGAGAAACTCCGTGTTGGAGAAACTCCGTGTCGGAGAAACTCCGTGTCGGAGAAACTACGTGTTGGAGAAACTCCGTGTTAGAGAAACGCTACGTTGTAGAAACTTCGTGTTGGAGAAACTCCGTGTTGTAGAAGCTTCGTGTTGGCAAAACTCCATGTTGTAGAAACTCCGTGTTTTAGAAACTCCGTGTTGGAGAAACTCCGTGTTGTAGAAACTCTGTGTCAGAGAAACTCCGTGTCGGAGAAACTCCGTGTTGGAGAAACTCCGTGTTGGAGAAACTCCGTGTTGGAGAAACTCCGTGTTGGAGAAACTCCGTGTTAGAGAAACTCCATGTTGGAGAACCTTCTTGTTGGAGAAACTCCTTGTTGGAGAAAATCCTTGTTAGAGAAACTCCATGTTGGAGAAACTCCGTGCTGGAGAAACTCCGTGTTGTGGAAACTCCATGTTGTAGAAACTCTGTGTTGAAGAAACTCCGTGTTGGAGAAACTCCGTGTCGGAGAAACTCTGTGTTGGAGAAAGTCCGTGTTGGAGAAACTCCGTGTTGGAGAAACTCCGTGTTGGAGAAACTCCGTGTTTTAGAAACTACGTGTTGGAGAAACTCCGTGTTGTAGAAACTCCGTGTTAGAGAAACTCCATGTTGGAGAACCTTCTGGTTGGAGAAACTCCTTGTTGGAGAAAATCCTTGTTGGAGAAACTCCATGTTGGAGAAACTCTGTGTTGGAGAAACTCCGTGTTGTGGAAACTCCGTGTTGGGGAAACGCCGAGATTGAGAAACTTCATGTTGTAGAAACTCCGTGTTGAAGAAACTCCGTGTTGGAGAAACTCCGTGTTGGAGAAACTCCGTGTTGGAGAAACTCCGTGTTAGAGAAACTCCATGTTGGAGAAAGTCCGTGTTGGAGAATGTCCGTGTTGGAGAAACTCCGTGTTGGAGAAACTCCGTGTTGGAGAAACTTTATGTTGTAGAAACTCCGTGTTGGAGAAACTCCATGTTGTAGAAACTCCGTGTAGGAGAAACTCTGTGTTGGAGAAACTCCCTGTTGAAGAAACTCCGTGTTGTAGAAACTCCGTGTTGTAGAAACTCCCTGTTGGAGATAATCCATGTTGGAGAAACTCCATGTTGGAGAAACTCCATGCTGCAGAAAATCCGCGCAGGGGAAACTACGCGCTGGAGAATCTCCGCGCTGGAGAGACTTCGTGTTGGAGAAACTCCGTGTTGCAGAAACTCAGTGTTGGAGAAACTCCGTGTGTGAGAAACTCCGTGTTGGAGAAACTCCGTGTTGGAGAACCTCCGTGTTTTAGAAACTTCGTATCGGAGAAAGTCGGTGTCGGAGAAACTCTGTGTCGCAGAAACTCCGTGTTGTAGAAACTTCGTGTTGGTGAAACTCCTTGTTGTAGAAACTCCGTGTTGGAGAAACTTATTGTTAGATAAACTCTGTGTTGGAGAAACTTCGTGCTGGAGAAACTCTGTGTCGGAGAAACTCTGTGTCGATAAAGTCTGTGTCGGAGAAACTCCGTGTTGGAGAAAATCCGTGTTGGAGAAACTCCGTGTCGGAGAAACTCCGTGTCGGAGAAACTCTGTGTCGGAGAAAGTCTGTGGCGGTGAAACTCCGTGTTGGAGAAACTCCGTGTTGGAGAAACTCCGTGTCGGAGAAACTCCGTGTCGGAGAAACTCCGTGTTGGAGAAACCTATTGTTAGATAAACTCCGTGTTGGAGAAACTTCGTGCTGGAGAAACTCTGTGTCGGAGAAACTCTGTGTCGGAGAAAGTCTGTGTCGGAGAAACTCCGTGTTGGAGAAACTCCGTGTCGGAGAAACTCCGTGTCGGAGAAACTATGTGTTGGAGAAACTCCGTGTTAGATAAACGCTATGTTGTAGAAACTTCGTGTTGGAGAAACTCCGTGTTGTAGAAGCTTCGTGTTGGCAAAACTCCATGTTGTAGAAACTCCGTGTTGAAGTAACTCCGTGTTGGAGAAACTCCGTGTTGTAGAAACTCTGTGTCAGAGAAACTCCGTGTCGGAGAAACTCCGTGTTGGAGAAACTCCTTGTTGGAGAAACTCCTTGTTGGAGAAACTCCGTGTTGGAGAAACTCCGTGTTGGAGAAAACTCCGTGTAGGAGAAACTCCGTGTTTTAGAAACTCCGTGTTGGAGAAACTCCGTGTTGTAGAAACTCTGTGTCAGAGAAACTCCGTGTCGGAGAAACTCCGTGTTGGAGAAACTCCGTGTTGGAGAAACTCCGTGTTGGAGAAACTCCGTGTTAGAGAAACTCCATGTTGGAGAACCTTCTTGTTGGAGAAACTCCTTGTTGGAGAAAATCCTTGTTGGAGAAACTCCATGTTGGAGAAACTCCATGCTGGAGAAACTCCGTGTTGTGGAAACTCCATGTTGTAGAAACTCCGTGTTGAAGAAACTCCGTGTTGGAGAAACTCCGTTTCGGAGAAACTCTGTGTTGGTGAAAGTCCGTGTTGGAGAAACTCTGTGTTGGAGAAACTCCGTGTTGGAGAAACTCCGTGTTTTAGAAACTCCGTGTTGGAGAAACTCCGTGTTGGAAGAACTCCTTGTTGGAGAAACTCCCTGTTGGAGAAACTCCATGTTGGAGAAAGTCCGTGTTGGAGAATGTTCGTGTTGGAGAAACTCCGTGTTGGAGAAACTCCGTGTTGGAGAAACTTTATGTTGTAGAAACTCCGTGTTGGAGAAACTCCATGTTGTAGAAACTCCGTGTTGGAGAAACTCTGTGTTGGAGAAACTCCCTGTTGAAGAAACTCCGTGTTGTAGAAACTCCGTGTTGTAGAAACTCCCTGTTGGAGATAATCCATGTTGGAGAAACTCCATGTTGGAGAAACTCCATGCTGCAGAAAATCCGCGCTGGGGAAACTACGCGCTGGAGAATCTCCGCGCTGGAGAGACTTCGTGTT
Source organism: Amblyomma americanum (assembly GCF_052857255.1). Taxonomy (NCBI): domain Eukaryota; kingdom Metazoa; phylum Arthropoda; class Arachnida; order Ixodida; family Ixodidae; genus Amblyomma; species Amblyomma americanum. Next base: position 31,319 of record NW_027526574.1, on the reverse strand, counting down.
GGAGAAACTCCGTGTTGCAGAAACTCCATGTTGGAGAAACTCCGTGTTTGAGAAACTCCGTGTTGGAGAACCTCCGTGTTGGAGAAACTTCGTATCGGAGAAAGTCCGTGTTGGAGAAACACCGTGTCGCAGAAACTCCGTGTTGTAGAAACTTCGTGTTGGCGAAACTCCTTGTTGTAGAAACTTCGTGTTGAAGAAACTCCGTGTTGGAGAAACTCCGCGTCGGAGAAACTCCGTGTTGGAGAAACTCCGTGTTTTAGAAACTCCGTGTTGGAGAAACTCCGTGTTGTAGAAACTCTGTGTCAGAGAAACTCCGTGTCGGAGAAACTCCGTGTTGGAGAAACTCCGTGTTGGAGAAACTCTGTGTCGGAGAAATTCCTTGTTGGAGAAACTCCGTGCTGGAGAAACTCCTTGTTGGAGAAACTCCTTGTTGGAGAAACTCCGTGTTGGAGAAACTCCGTGTTGGAGAAAACTCCGTGTAGGTGAAACACCGTGTTTTAAAAACTCCGTGTTGGAGAAACTCCGTGTTGTAGAAACTCTGTGTCAGAGAAACTCCGTGTCGGAGAAACTCCGTGTTGGAGAAACTCCGTGTTGGAGAAACTCCGTGTTGGAGAAACTCCGTGTTAGAGAAACTCCATGTTGGAGAACCTTCTTGTTGGAGAAACTCCTTGTTGGAGAAAATCCTTGTTGGAGAAACTCCATGTTGGAGAAACTCCGTGCTGGAGAAACTCCGTGTTGTGGAAACTCCATGTTGTAGAAACTCCGTGTTGAAGAAACTCCGTGTTGGAGAAACTCCGTGTCGGAGAAACTCTGTGTTGGAGAAAGTCCGTGTTGGAGAAACTCCGTGTTGGAGAAACTCCGTGTTGGAGAAACTCCGTGTTTTAGAAACTCCGTGTTGGAGAAACTCCGTGTTGGAGAAACTCCTTGTTGGAGAAACTCCGTGTTGGAGAAACTCCATGTTGGAGAAAGTCCGTGTTGGAGAATGTCCGTGTTGGAGAAACTCCGTGTTGGAGAAACTCCGTGTTGGAGAAACTTTATGTTGTAGAAACTCCGTGTTGGAGAAACTCCATGTTGTAGACACTCCGTGTTGGAGAAACTCTGTGTTGGAGAAACTCCCTGTTGAAGAAACTCCGTGTTGTAGAAACTCCGTGTTGTAGAAACTCCCTGTTGGAGATAATCCATGTTGGAGAAACTCCATGTTGGAGAAACTCCATGCTGCAGAAAATCCGCGCTGGGGAAACTACGCGCTGGAGAATCTCCGCGCTGGAGAGACTTCGTGTTGGAGAAACTCCGTGTTGCAGAAACTCCGTGTTGGAGAAACTCCGTGTGTGAGAAACTCCGTGTTGGAGAAACTCCGTGTTGGAGAACCTCCGTGTTGGAGAAACTTCGTATCGGAGAAAGTCCGTGTCGGAGAAACTCCGTGTCGCAGAAACTCCGTGTTGTAGAAACTTCGTGTTGGCGAAACTCCTTGTTGTAGAAACTCCGTGTTGGAGAAACTTATTGTTAGATAAACTCCGTATTGGAGAAACTTCGTGCTGGAGAAACTCTGTGTCGGAGAAACTCTGTGTCGATAAAGTCTGTGTCGGAGAAACTTCGTGTTGGAGAAACTCCGTGTCGGAGAAACTCCGTGTCGGAGAAACTCTGTGTCGGAGAAAGTCTGTGGCGGAGAAACTCCGTGTTGGAGAAACTGCGTGTTGGAGAAACTCCGTGTCGGAGAAACTCCGTGTCGGAGAAACTCCGTGTTGGAGAAACTTATTGTTAGATAAACTCCGTGTTGGAGAAACTTCGTGCTGGAGAAACTCTGTGTCGGAGAAACTCTGTGTCGGAGAAAGTCTGTGTCGGAGAAACTCCGTGTTGGAGAAACTCCGTGTTGGAGAAACTCCGTGTCGGAGAAACTCCGTGTCGGAGAAACTACGTGTTGGAGAAACTCCGTGTTAGAGAAACGCTATGTTGTAGAAACTTCGTGTTGGAGAAACTCCGTGTTGTAGAAGCTTCGTGTTGGCAAAACTCCATGTTGTAGAAACTCCGTGTTGAAGAAACTCCGTGTTGGAGAAACTCCGCGTCGGAGAAACTCCGTGTTGGAGAAACTCCGTGTTGGAGAAACTCCGTGTTTTAGAAACTCCGTGTTGGAGAAACTCCGTGTTGTAGAAACTCTGTGTCAGAGAAACTCCGTGTCGGAGAAACTCCGTGTTGGAGAAACTCCGTGTTGGAGAAACTCCGTGTTGGAGAAACTCCGTGTTAGAGAAACTCCATGTTGGAGAACCTTCTTGTTGGAGAAACTCCTTGTTGGAGAAAATCCTTGTTAGAGAAACTCCATGTTGGAGAAACTCCGTGCTGGAGAAACTCCGTGTTGTGGAAACTCCATGTTGTAGAAACTCCGTGTTGAAGAAACTCCGTGTTGGAGAAACTCCGTGTCGGAGAAACTCTGTGTTGGAGAAAGTCCGTGTTGGAGAAACTCCGTGTTGGAGAAACTCCGTGTTGGAGAAACTCCGTGTTTTAGAAACTACGTGTTGGAGAAACTCCGTGTTGGAGAAACTCCGTGTTGGAGAAACTCCGTGTTGGAGAAAACTCCGTGTTGGAGAAACTCCGTGTTTTAGAAACTCCGTGTTGGAGAAACTCCGTGTTGTAGAAACTCCGTGTTAGAGAAACTCCATGTTGGAGAACCTTCTGGTTGGAGAAACTCCTTGTTGGAGAAAATCCTTGTTGGAGAAACTCCATGTTGGAGAAACTCTGTGTTGGAGAAATTCCGTGTTGTGGAAACTCCGTGTTGGGGAAACGCCGAGATTGAGAAACTTCATGTTGTAGAAACTCCGTGTTGAAGAAACTCCGTGTTGGAGAAACTCCGTGTTGGAGAAACTCCGTGTTGGAGAAACTCCGTGTTAGAGAAACTCCATGTTGGAGAAAGTCCGTGTTGGAGAATGTCCGTGTTGGAGAAACTCCGTGTTGGAGAAACTCCGTGTTGGAGAAACTTTATGTTGTAGAAACTCCGTGTTGGAGAAACTCCATGTTGTAGAAACTCCGTGTAGGAGAAACTCTGTGTTGGAGAAACTCCCTGTTGAAGAAACTCCGTGTTGTAGAAACTCCGTGTTGTAGAAACTCCCTGTTGGAGATAATCCATGTTGGAGAAACTCCATGTTGGAGAAACTCCATGCTGCAGAAAATCCGCGCAGGGGAAACTACGCGCTGGAGAATCTCCGCGCTGGAGAGACTTCGTGTTGGAGAAACTCCGTGTTGCAGAAACTCAGTGTTGGAGAAACTCCGTGTGTGAGAAACTCCGTGTTGGAGAAACTCCGTGTTGGAGAACCTCCGTGTTTTAGAAACTTCGTATCGGAGAAAGTCGGTGTCGGAGAAACTCTGTGTCGCAGAAACTCCGTGTTGTAGAAACTTCGTGTTGGTGAAACTCCTTGTTGTAGAAACTCCGTGTTGGAGAAACTTATTGTTAGATAAACTCTGTGTTGGAGAAACTTCGTGCTGGAGAAACTCTGTGTCGGAGAAACTCTGTGTCGATAAAGTCTGTGTCGGAGAAACTCCGTGTTGGAGAAAATCCGTGTTGGAGAAACTCCGTGTCGGAGAAACTCCGTGTCGGAGAAACTCTGTGTCGGAGAAAGTCTGTGGCGGTGAAACTCCGTGTTGGAGAAACTCCGTGTTGGAGAAACTCCGTGTCGGAGAAACTCCGTGTCGGAGAAACTCCGTGTTGGAGAAACTTATTGTTAGATAAACTCCGTGTTGGAGAAACTTCGTGCTGGAGAAACTCTGTGTCGGAGAAACTCTGTGTCGGAGAAAGTCTGTGTCGGAGAAACTCCGTGTTGGAGAAACTCCGTGTCGGAGAAACTCCGTGTCGGAGAAACTATGTGTTGGAGAAACTCCGTGTTAGATAAACGCTATGTTGTAGAAACTTCGTGTTGGAGAAACTCCGTGTTGTAGAAGCTTCGTGTTGGCAAAACTCCATGTTGTAGAAACTCCGTGTTGAAGTAACTCCGTGTTGGAGAAACTCCGCGTCGGAGAAACTCCGTGTTGGAGAAACTCCGTGTTGGAGAAACTCCGTGTTTTAGAAACTCCGTGTTGGAGAAACTCCGTGTTGTAGAAACTCTGTGTCAGAGAAACTCCGTGTCGGAGAAACTCCGTGTTGGAGAAACTCCTTGTTGGAGAAACTCCTTGTTGGAGAAACTCCGTGTTGGAGAAACTCCGTGTTGGAGAAAACTCCGTGTAGGAGAAACTCCGTGTTTTAGAAACTCCGTGTTGGAGAAACTCCGTGTTGTAGAAACTCTGTGTCAGAGAAACTCCGTGTCGGAGAAACTCCGTGTTGGAGAAACTCCGTGTTAGAGAAACTCCATGTTGGAGAACCTTCTTGTTGGAGAAACTCCTTGTTGGAGAAAATCCTTGTTGGAGAAACTCCATGTTGGAGAAACTCCATGCTGGAGAAACTCCGTGTTGTGGAAACTCCATGTTGTAGAAACTCCGTGTTGAAGAAACTCCGTGTTGGAGAAACTCCGTTTCGGAGAAACTCTGTGTTGGTGAAAGTCCGTGTTGGAGAAACTCTGTGTTGGAGAAACTCCGTGTTGGAGAAACTCCGTGTTTTAGAAACTCCGTGTTGGAGAAACTCCGTGTTGGAAGAACTCCTTGTTGGAGAAACTCCGTGTTGGAGAAACTCCATGTTGGAGAAAGTCCGTGTTGGAGATAATCCATGTTGGAGAAACTCCATGTTGGAGAAACTCCATGCTGCAGAAAATCCGCGCTGGGGAAACTACGCGCTGGAGAATCTCCGCGCTGGAGAGACTTCGTGTTGGAGAAACTCCGTGTTGCAGAAACTCCATGTTGGAGAAACTCCGTGTTTGAGAAACTCCGTGTTGGAGAAACTCCGTGTTGGAGAACCTCCGTGTTGGAGAAACTTCGTATCGGAGAAAGTCCGTGTCGGAGAAACACCGTGTCGCAGAAACTCCGTGTTGTAGACACTTCGTGTTGGCGAAACTCCTTGTTGTAGAAACTCCGTGTTGGAGAAACTTATTGTTAGATAAACTCCGTGTTGGAGAAACTTCGTGCTGGAGAAACTCTGTGTCGGAGAAACTCTGTGTCGATAAAGTCTGTGTCGGAGAAACTCCGTGTTGGAGAAAATCCGTGTTGGAGAAACTCCGTGTCGGAGAAACTCCGTGTCGGAGAAACTACGTGTTGGAGAAACTCCGTGTTAGAGAAACGCAATGTTGTAGAAACTTCGTGTTGGAGAAACTCCGTGTTGTAGAAGCTTCGTGTTGGCAAAACTCCATGTTGTAGAAACTCCGTGTTGAAGAAACTCCGTGTTGGAGAAACTCCGCGTCGGAGAAACTCCGTGTTGGAGAAACTCCGTGTTTTAGAAACTCCGTGTTGGAGAAACTCCGTGTTGTAGAAACTCTGTGTCAGAGAAACTCCGTGTCGGAGAAACTCCGTGTTGGAGAAACTCCATGTTGGAGAAACTCTGTGTCGGAGAAATTCCTTGTTGGAGAAACTCCGTGCTGGAGAAACTCCTTGTTGGAGAAACTCCTTGTTGGAGAAACTCCGTGTTGGAGAAACTCCGTGTTTGAGAAAACTCCGTGTAGGTGAAACTCCGTGTTTTAAAAACTCCGTGTTGGAGAAACTCCGTGTTGTAGAAACTCTGTGTCAGAGAAACTCCGTGTCGGAGAAACTCCGTGTTGGAGAAACTCCGTGTTGGAGAAACTCCGTGTTGGAGAAACTCCGTGTTAGAGAAACTCCATGTTGGAGAACCTTCTTGTTGGAGAAACTCCTTGTTGGAGAAAATCCTTGTTGGAGAAACTCCATGTTGGAGAAACTCCGTGCTGGAGAAACTCCGTGTTGTGGAAACTCCATGTTGTAGAAACTCCGTGTTGAAGAAACTCCGTGTTGGAGAAACTCCGTGTCGGAGAAACTCTGTGTTGGAGAAAGTCCGTGTTGGAGAAACTCCGTGTTGGAGAAACTCCGTGTTGGAGAAACTCCGTGTTTTAGAAACTCCGTGTTGGAGAAACTCCGTGTTGGAGAAACTCCTTGTTGGAGAAACTCCGTGTTGGAGAAACTCGATGTTGGAGAAAGTCCGTGTTGGAGAATGTCCGTGTTGGAGAAACTCCGTGTTGGAGAAACTCCGTGCTGGAGAAACTTTATGTTGTAGAAACTCCGTGTTGGAGAAACTCCATGTTGTAGACACTCCGTGTTGGAGAAACTCTGTGTTGGAGAAACTCCCTGTTGAAGAAACACCGTGTTGTAGAAACTCCGTGTTGTAGAAACTCCCTGTTGGAGATAATCCATGTTGGAGAAACTCCATGTTGGAGAAACTCCATGCTGCAGAAAATCCGCGCTGGGGAAACTACGCGCTGGAGAATCTCCGCGCTGGAGAGACTTCGTGTTGGAGAAACTCTGTGTTGCAGAAACTTCGTGTCGGAGAAACTCCGTATTGGAGAAACTCCGTGTTGGAGAAACTTTATGTTGGAGAAACTTCATGTCGAAGAAACTTCGTATTGTAGAAACTCCGTGTTGGAGAAACTTTATGTTGTAGAAACTCCGCGCTGGAGAAACTTCGTGTTGGAGAAACTCCGCGTTGGAGAAACTCCGTGTCGGAGAAACTCCGTGTTGGAGAAACTCCGTGTTGGAGAAACTCCGTGTTTTAGAAACTCCGTGTTGGAGAAACTCCTTGTTGGAGAAACTCCGTGTTGGAGAAACTCCATGTTGGAGAAAGTCCGTGTTGGAGAATGTCCGTGTTGGAGAAACTCCGTGTCGGAGAAACTCCGTGTTGGAGAAACTTTAGTTGTAGAAACTCCGTGTTGGAGAAACTCCATGTTGTAGACACTCCGTGTTGGGGAAACTCTGTGTTGGCGAAACTCCCTGTTGAAGAAACTCCGTGTTGGAGAAACTCCGTGTTGCAGAAACTCCGTGTCGGAGAAACTCCGTATTGGAGAAACTCCGTGTTGGAGAAACTTTATGTTGGAGAAACTTCATGTCGAAGAAACTTCGTATTGTAGAAACTCCGTGTTGGAGAAACTTTATGTTGTAGAAACTCCGCGCTGGAGAAACTTCGTGTTGGAGAAACTCCGCGTTGGAGAAACTCCGTGTCGGAGAAACTCCGTGTTGGAGAAACTCCGTGTTGGAGAAATTCCGTGTTTTAGAAACTCCGTGTTGGAGAAACTCCGTGTTGTAGAAACTGTGTCAGAGAAACTCCGTGTCGGAGAATCTCCGTGTTGGAGAAACTCCGTGTTGGAGAAACTCTGTGTCGGAGAAATTCCTTGTTGGAGAAACTCTGTGCTGGAGAAACTCCTTGTTGGAGAAACTCCTTGTTGGAGAAACTCCGTGTTGGAGAAACTCCGTGTTGGAGAAACTTCGTGTTTAAGAAACTCCGTGTTGGAGAAACTCCGTGTTGTAGAAACCGCGTGTTAGAGAAACTCCATGTTGGAGAACCTTCTGGTTGGAGAAACTCCTTGTTGGAGAAAATCCTTGTTGGAGAAACTTCATGTTGGAGAAACTCCGTGTTGGAGAAACTCCATGTTGTGGAAACTCCGTGTTGGAGAAACTCCGTGTTAGAGAAACTCCATGTTGGAGAATGTCCGTGTTGGAGAATGTCCGTGTTGGAGAAACTCCGTGTTGGAGAAACTTTATGTTGTAGAAACTCCGTGTTGGAGAAACTCCATGTTGTAGAAACTCCGTGTTGGAGAAACTCTGTGTTGGAGAAACTCCGTGTTGTAGAAACTTCCTGTTGGAGATAATCCATGTTGGAGAAACTCCATGTTGGAGAAACTCCATGCTGCAGAAAATCCGCGCAGGGGAAACTACGCGCTGGAGAATCTCCGCGCTGGAGAGACTTCGTGTTGGAGAAACTCCGTGTTGCAGAAACTCCGTGTTGGAGAAACTCCGTGTGTGAGAATCACCGTGTTGTAGAAACTCTGTGTCAGAGAAACTCCGTGTCGGAGAAACTCCGTGTTGGAGAATGTCCGTGTTGGAGAAACTCCGTGTTGGAGAAACTTTATGTTGTAGAAACTCCGTGTTGGAGAAACTCCATGTTGTAGAAACTCCGTGTTGGAGAAACTCTGTGTTGGAGAAACTCCCTGTTGAAGAAACTCCGTGTTGTAGAAACTCCGTGTTGTAGAAACTTCCTGTTGGAGATAATCCATGTTGGAGAAACTCCATGTTGGAGAAACTCCATGCTGCAGAAAATCCGCGCAGGGGAAACTACGCGCTGGAGAATCTCCGCGCTGGAGAGACTTCGTGTTGGAGAAACTCCGTGTTGCAGAAACTCCGTGTTGGAGAAACTCCGTGTGTGAGAATCACCGTGTTGTAGAAACTCTGTGTCAGAGAAACTCCGTGTCGGAGAAACTCCGTGTTGGAGAAACTCCGTGTTGGAGAAACTCCGTGTTGGAGAAACTCCGTGTTAGAGAAACTCCATGTTGGAGAACCTTCTTGTTGGAGAAACTCCTTGTTGGAGAAAATCCTTGTTAGAGAAACTCCATGTTGGAGAAACTCCGTGCTGGAGAAACTCCGTGTTGTGGAAACTCCATGTTGTAGAAACTCCGTGTTGAAGAAACTCCGTGTTGGAGAAACTCCGTGTCGGAGAAACTCTGTGTTGGAGAAAGTCCGTGTTGGAGAAACTCCGTGTTGGAGAAACTCCGTGTTGGAGAAACTCTGTGTTTTAGAAACTACGTGTTGGAGAAACTCCGTTTTGGAGAAACTCCTTGTTGGAGAAACTCAGTGTTGGAGAAACTCCGTGTTGGAGAAAACTCCGTGTTGGAGAAACTCCGTGTTTTAGAAACTCCGTGTTGGAGAAACTCCGTGTTAGAAACTCCGTGTTAGAGAAACTCCATGTTGGAGAACCTTCTGGTTGGAGAAACTCCTTGTTGGAGAAAATCCTTGTTGGAGAAACTCCATGTTGGAGAAACTCCGTGTTGGAGAAACTCCGTGTTGTGGAAACTCCGTGCTGGGGAAACGCCGAGATGGAGAAACTTTATGTTGTAGAAACTCCGTGTTGAAGAAACTCCATGTTGGAGAAACTCCGTGTTTGAGAAACTCCGTGTTGGAGAAACTCCGTGTTGGAGAACCTCCGTGTTGGAGAAACTTCGTGCTGGAGAAACTCTGTGTCGGAGAAACTCTGTGTCGATAAAGTCTGTGTCGGAGAAACTCCGTGTAGGAGAAAATCCGTGTTGGAGAAACTCCGTGTCGGAGAAACTACGTGTTGGAGAAACTCCGTGTTAGAGAAACGCAATGTTGTAGAAACTTCGTGTTGGAGAAACTCCGTGTTGTAGAAGCTTCGTGTTGGCAAAACTCCATGTTGTAGAAACTCCGTGTTGAAGAAACTCCGTGTTGGAGAAACTCCGCGTCGGAGAAACTCCGTGTTGGAGAAACTCCGTGTTTTAGAAACTCCGTGTTGGAGAAACTCCGTGTTGTAGAAACTCTGTGTCAGAGAAACTCCGTGTCGGAGAAACTCCGTGTTGGAGAAACTCCGTGTTGGAGAAACTCTGTGTCGGAGAAATTCCATGTTGGAGAAACTCCGTGCTGGAGAAAGTCCTTGTTGGAGAAACTCCTTGTTGGAGAAACTCCGTGTTGGAGAAACACCGTGTTGGAGAAAACTCCGTGTAGGTGAAACTCCGTGTTTTAAAAACTCCGTGTTGGAGAAACTCCGTGTTGTAGAAACTCTGTGTCAGAGAAACTCCGTGTTGGAGAAACTCCGTGTTGGAGAAACTCCGTGTTGGAGAAACTCCGTGTTAGAGAAACTCCATGTTGGAGAACCTTCTTGTTGGAGAAACTCCTTGTTGGAGAAAATCCTTGTTGGAGAAACTCCATGTTGGAGAAACTCCGTGCTGGAGAAACTCCGTGTTGTGGAAACTCCATGTTGTAGAAACTCCGTGTTGAAGAAACTCCGTGTTGGAGAAACTCCGTGTCGGAGAAACTCTGTGTTGGAGAAAGTCCGTGTTGGAGAAACTCCGTGTTGGAGAAACTCCGTGTTTTAGAAACTCCGTGTTGGAGAAACTCCGTGTTGGAGAAACTCCTTGTTGGAGAAACTCCGTGTTGGAGAAACTCCATGTTGGAGAAAGTCCGTGTTGGAGAATGTCCGTGTTGGAGAAACTCCGTGTTGGAGAAACTCCGTGTTGGAGAAACTTTATGTTGTAGAAACTCCGTGTTGGAGAAACTCCATGTTGTACACACTCCGTGTTGGAGAAACTCTGTGTTGGAGAAACTCCCTGTTGAAGAAACTCCGTGTTGTAGAAACTCCGTGTTGTAGAAACTCCCTGTTGGAGATAATCCATGTTGGAGAAACTCCATGTTGGAGAAACTCCATGATGCAGAAAATCCGCGCTGGGGAAACTACGCGCTGGAGAATCTCCGCGCTGGAGAGACTTCGTGTTGGAGAAACTCCGTGTTGCAGAAACTCCGTGTCGGAGAAACTCCGTATTGGAGAAACTCCGTGTTGGAGAAACTTTATGTTGGAGAAACTTCATGTCGAAGAAACTTCGTATTGTAGAAACTCCGTGTTGGAGAAACTTTATGTTGTAGAAACTCCGCGCTGGAGAAACTTCGTGTTGGAGAAACTCCGCGTTGGAGAAACTCCGTGTCGGAGAAACTCCGTGTTGGAGAAACTCCGTGTTGGAGAAACTCCGTGTTTTAGAAACTCCGTGTTGGAGAAACTCCTTGTTGGAGAAACTCCGTGTTGGAGAAACTCCATGTTGGAGAAAGTCCGTGTTGGAGAATGTCCGTGTTGGAGAAACTCCGTGTTGGAGAAACTCCGTGTTGGAGAAACTTTATGTTGTAGAAACTCCGTGTTGGAGAAACTTCATGTTGTAGACACTCCGTGTTGGAGAAACTCTGTGTTGGAGAAACTCCCTGTTGAAGAAACTCCGTGTTGTAGAAACTCCGTGTTGTAGAAACTCCCTGTTGGAGATAATCCATGTTGGAGAAACTCCATGTTGGAGAAACTCCATGCTGCAGAAAATCCGCGCTGGGGAAACTACGCGCTGGAGAATCTCCGCGCTGGAGAGACTTCGTGTTGGAGAAACTCCGTGTTGCAGAAACTCCGTGTCGGAGAAACTCCGTATTGGAGAAACTCCGTGTTGGAGAAACTTTATGTTGGAGAAACTTCATGTCGAAGAAACTTCGTATTGTAGAAACTCCGTGTTGGAGAAACTTTATGTTGTAGAAACTCCGCGCTGGAGAAACTTCGTGTTGGAGAAACTCCGCGTTGGAGAAACTCCGTGTCGGAGAAACTCCGTGTTGGAGAAACTCCGTGTTGGAGAAACTCCGTGTTTTAGAAACTCCGTGTTGGAGAAACTCCGTGTTGTAGAAACTGTGTCAGAGAAACTCCGTGTCGGAGAAACTCCGTGTTGGAGAAACTCCGTGTTGGAGAAACTCTGTGTCGGAGAAATTCCTTGTTGGAGAAACTCTGTGCTGGAGAAACTCCTTGTTGGAGAAACTCCTTGTTGGAGAAGCTCCGTGTTGGAGAAACTCCGTGTTGGAGAAAACTCCGTGTTGGAGAAACTTCGTGTTTAAGAAACTCCGTGTTGGAGAAACTCCGTGTCGGAGAAACTCTGTGTTGGAGAAAGTCCGTGTTGGAGAAACTCCGTGTTGGAGAAACTCCGTGTTGGAGAAACTCCGTGTTTTAGAAACTCCGTGTTGGAGAAACTCCGTGTTGGAGAAACTCCTTGTTGGAGAAACTCCGTGTTGGAGAAACTCCATGTTGGAGAAAGTCCGTGTTGGAGAATGTCCGTGTTGGAGAAACTCCGTGTTGGAGAAACTCCGTGTTGGAGAAACTTTATGTTGTAGAAACTCCGTGTTGGAGAAACTCCATGTTGTAGACACTCCGTGTTGGAGAAACTCTGTGTTGGAGAAACTCCCTGTTGAAGAAACTCCGTGTTGTAGAAACTCCGTGTTGTAAAAACTCCCTGTTGGAGATAATCCATGTTGGAGAAACTCCATGTTGGAGAAACTCCATGCTGCAGAAAATCCGCGCTGGGGAAACTACGCGCTGGAGAATCTCCGCGCTGGAGAGACTTCGTGTTGGAGAAACTCTGTGTTGCAGAAACTCCGTGTCGGAGAAACTCCGTATTGGAGAAACTCCGTGTTGGAGAAACTTTATGTTGGAGAAACTTCATGTCGAAGAAACTTCGTATTGTAGAAACTCCGTGTTGGAGAAACTTTATGTTGTAGAAACTCCGCGCTGGAGAAACTTCGTGTTGGAGAAACTCCGCGTTGGAGAAACTCCGTGTCGGAGAAACTCCGTGTTGGAGAAACTCCGTGTTGGAGAAACTCCGTGTTTTAGAAACTCCGTGTTGGAGAAACTCCATGTTGGAGAAAGTCCGTGTTGGAGAATGTCCGTGTTGGAGAAACTCCGTGTCGGAGAAACTCCGTGTTGGAGAAACTTTATGTTGTAGAAACTCCGTGTTGGAGAAACTCCATGTTGTAGACACTCCGTGTTGGAGAAACTCTGTGTTGGAGAAACTCCCTGTTGAAGAAACTCCGTGTTGTAGAAACTCCGTGTTGTAGAAACTCCCTGTTGGAGATAATCCATGTTGGAGAAACTCCATGTTGGAGAAACTCCATGCTGCAGAAAATCCGCGCTGGGGAAACTACGCGCTGGAGAATCTCCGCGCTGGAGAGACTTCGTGTTGGAGAAACTCCGTGTTGCAGAAACTCCGTGTCGGAGAAACTCCGTATTGGAGAAACTCCGTGTTGGAGAAACTTTATGTTGGAGAAACTTTATGTCGAAGAAACTTCGTATTGTAGAAACTCCGTGTTGGAGAAACTTTATGTTGTAGAAACTCCGCGCTGGAGAAACTTCGTGTTGGAGAAACTCCGCGTTGGAGAAACTCCGTGTCGGAGAAACTCCGTGTTGGAGAAACTCCGTGTTGGAGAAACTCCGTGTTTTAGAAACTCCGTGTTGGAGAAACTCCGTGTTGTAGAAACTGTGTCAGAGAAACTCCGTGTCGGAGAATCTCCGTGTTGGAGAAACTCCGTGTTGGAGAAACTCTGTGTCGGAGAAATTCCTTGTTGGAGAAACTCTGTGCTGGAGAAACTCCTTGTTGGAGAAACTCCTTGTTGGAGAAACTCCGTGTTGGAGAAACTCCGTGTTGGAGAAAACTCCGTGTTGGAGAAACTTCGTGTTTAAGAAACTCCGTGTTGGAGAAACTCCGTGTTGTAGAAACCGCGTGTTAGAGAAACTTTATGTTGGAGAACCTTCTGGTTGGAGAAACTCCTTGTTGGAGAAAATCCTTGTTGGAGAAACTTCATGTTGGAGAAACTCCGTGTTGGAGAAACTCCATGTTGTGGAAACTCCGTGTTGGGGAAACGCCGAGATGGAGAAACTTCATGTTGTAGAAACTCCGTGTTGAAGAAACTCCGTGTTGGAGAAACTCCGTGTTGGAGAAACTCCGTGTTAGAGAAACTCCATGTTGGAGAATGTCCGTGTTGGAGAATGTCCGTGTTGGAGAAACTCCGTGTTGGAGAAACTTTATGTTGTAGAAACTCCGTGTTGGAGAAACTCCATGTTGTAGAAACTCCGTGTTGGAGAAACCCTGTGTTGGAGAAACTCCCTGTTGAAGAAACTCCGTGTTGTAGAAACTCCGTGTTGTAGAAACTTCCTGTTGGAGATAATCCATGTTGGAGAAACTCCATGTTGGAGAAACTCCATGCTGCAGAAAATCCGCGCAGGGGAAACTACGCGCTGGAGAATCTCCGCGCTGGAGAGACTTCGTGTTGGAGAAACTCCGTGTTGCAGAAACTCCGTGTTGGAGAAACTCCGTGTGTGAGAATCACCGTGTTGTAGAAACTCTGTGTCAGAGAAACTCCGTGTCGGAGAAACTCCGTGTTGGAGAAACTCCGTGTTAGAGAAACTCCATGTTGGAGAACCTTCTTGTTGGAGAAACTCCTTGTTGGAGAAAATCCTTGTTAGAGAAACTCCATGTTGGAGAAACTCCGTGCTGGAGAAACTCCGTGTTGTGGAAACTCCATGTTGTAGAAACTCCGTGTTGAAGAAACTCCGTGTTGGAGAAACTCCGTGTCGGAGAAACTCTGTGTTGGAGAAAGTCCGTGTTGGAGAAACTCCGTGTTGGAGAAACTCCGTGTTGGAGAAACTCTGTGTTTTAGAAACTACGTGTTGGAGAAACTCCGTTTTGGAGAAACTCCTTGTTGGAGAAACTCCGTGTTGGAGAAACTCCGTGTTGGAGAAAACTCCGTGTTGGAGAAACTCCGTGTTTTAGAAACTCCGTGTTGGAGAAACTCCGTGTTGTAGAAACTCCGTGTTAGAGAAACTCCATGTTGGAGAACCTTCTGGTTGGAGAAACTCCTTGTTGGAGAAAATCCTTGTTGGAGAAACTCCATGTTGGAGAAACTCCGTGTTGGAGAAACTCCGTGTTGTGGAAACTCCGTGCTGGGGAAACGCCGAGATGGAGAAACTTTATGTTGTAGAAACTCCGTGTTGAAGAAACTCCATGTTGGAGAAACTCCGTGTTTGAGAAACTCCGTGTTGGAGAAACTCCGTGTTGGAGAACCTCCGTGTTGGAGAAACTTCGTGCTGGAGAAACTCTGTGTCGGAGAAACTCCGTGTAGGAGAAAATCCGTGTTGGAGAAACTCCGTGTCGGAGAAACTACGTGTTGGAGAAACTCCGTGTTAGAGAAACGCAATGTTGTAGAAACTTCGTGTTGGAGAAACTCCGTGTTGTAGAAGCTTCGTGTTGGCAAAACTCCATGTTGTAGAAACTCCGTGTTGAAGAAACTCCGTGTTGGAGAAACTCCGCGTCGGAGAAACTCCGTGTTGGAGAAACTCCGTGTTTTAGAAACTCCGTGTTGGAGAAACTCCGTGTTGTAGAAACTCTATGTCAGAGAAACTCCGTGTCGGAGAAACTCCGTGTTGGAGAAACTCCGTGTTGGAGAAACTCTGTGTCGGAGAAATTCCATGTTGGAGAAACTCCGTGCTGGAGAAAGTCCTTGTTGGAGAAACTCCTTGTTGGAGAAACTCCGTGTTGGAGAAACTCCGTGTTGGAGAAAACTCCGTGTAGGTGAAACTCCGTGTTTTAAAAACTCCGTGTTGGAGAAACTCCGTGTTGTAGAAACTCTGTGTCAGAGAAACTCCGTGTCGGAGAAACTCCGTGTTGGAGAAACTCCGTGTTGGAGAAACTCCGTGTTGGAGAAACTCCGTGTTGGAGAAACTCCGTGTTAGAGAAACTCCATGTTGGAGAACCTTCTTGTTGGAGAAACTCCTTGTTGGAGAAAATCCTTGTTGGAGAAACTCCATGTTGGAGAAACTCCGTGCTGGAGAAACTCCGTGTTGTGGAAACTCCATGTTGTAGAAACTCCGTGTTGAAGAAACTCCGTGTTGGAGAAACTCCGTGTCGGAGAAACTCTGTGTTGGAGAAAGTCCGTGTTGGAGAAACTCCGTGTTGGAGAAACTCCGTGTTTTAGAAACTCCGTGTTGGAGAAACTCCGTGTTGGAGAAACTCCTTGTTGGAGAAACTCCGTGTTGGAGAAACTCCATGTTGGAGAAAGTCCGTGTTGGAGAATGTCCGTGTTGGAGAAACTCCGTGTTGGAGAAACTCCGTGTTGGAGAAACTTTATGTTGTAGAAACTCCGTGTTGGAGAAACTCCATGTTGTACACACTCCGTGTTGGAGAAACTCTGTGTTGGAGAAACTCCCTGTTGAAGAAACTCCGTGTTGTAGAAACTCCGTGTTGTAGAAACTCCCTGTTGGAGATAATCCATGTTGGAGAAACTCCATGTTGGAGAAACTCCATGATGCAGAAAATCCGCGCTGGGGAAACTACGCGCTGGAGAATCTCCGCGCTGGAGAGACTTCGTGTTGGAGAAACTCCGTGTTGCAGAAACTCCGTGTCGGAGAAACTCCGTATTGGAGAAACTCCGTGTTGGAGAAACTTTATGTTGGAGAAACTTCATGTCGAAGAAACTTCGTATTGTAGAAACTCCGTGTTGGAGAAACTTTATGTTGTAGAAACTCCGCGCTGGAGAAACTTCGTGTTGGAGAAACTCCGCGTTGGAGAAACTCCGTGTCGGAGAAACTCCGTGTTGGAGAAACTCCGTGTTGGAGAAACTCCGTGTTTTAGAAACTCCGTGTTGGAGAAACTCCTTGTTGGAGAAACTCCGTGTTGGAGAAACTCCATGTTGGAGAAAGTCCGTGTTGGAGAATGTCCGTGTTGGAGAAACTCCGTGTTGGAGAAACTCCGTGTTGGAGAAACTTTATGTTGTAGAAACTCCGTGTTGGAGAAACTTCACGTTGTAGACACTCCGTGTTGGAGAAACTCTGTGTTGGAGAAACTCCCTGTTGAAGAAACTCCGTGTTGTAGAAACTCCGTGTTGTAGAAACTCCCTGTTGGAGATAATCCATGTTGGAGAAACTCCATGTTGGAGAAACTCCATGCTGCAGAAAATCCGCGCTGGGGAAACTACGCGCTGGAGAATCTCCGCGCTGGAGAGACTTCGTGTTGGAGAAACTCCGTGTTGCAGAAACTCCGTGTCGGAGAAACTCCGTATTGGAGAAACTCCGTGTTGGAGAAACTTTATGTTGGAGAAACTTCATGTCGAAGAAACTTCGTATTGTAGAAACTCCGTGTTGGAGAAACTTTATGTTGTAGAAACTCCGCGCTGGAGAAACTTCGTGTTGGAGAAACTCCGCGTTGGAGAAACTCCGTGTCGGAGAAACTCCGTGTTGGAGAAACTCCGTGTTGGAGAAACTCCGTGTTTTAGAAACTCCGTGTTGGAGAAACTCCGTGTTGTAGAAACTGTGTCAGAGAAACTCCGTGTCGGAGAAACTCCGTGTTGGAGAAACTCCGTGTTGGAGAAACTCTGTGTCGGAGAAATTCCTTGTTGGAGAAACTCTGTGCTGGAGAAACTCCTTGTTGGAGAAACTCCTTGTTGGAGAAGCTCCGTGTTGGAGAAACTCCGTGTTGGAGAAAACTCCGTGTTGGAGAAACTTCGTGTTTAAGAAACTCCGTGTTGGAGAAACTCCGTGTCGGAGAAACTCTGTGTTGGAGAAAGTCCGTGTTGGAGAAACTCCGTGTTGGAGAAACTCCGTGTTTTAGAAACTCCGTGTTGGAGAAACTCCGTGTTGGAGAAACTCCTTGTTGGAGAAACTCCGTGTTGGAGAAACTCCATGTTGGAGAAAGTCCGTGTTGGAGAATGTCCGTGTTGGAGAAACTCCGTGTTGGAGAAACTCCGTGTTGGAGAAACTTTATGTTGTAGAAACTCCGTGTTGGAGAAACTCCATGTTGTACACACTCCGTGTTGGAGAAACTCTGTGTTGGAGAAACTCCCTGTTGAAGAAACTTCGTGTTGTAGAAACTCCGTGTTGTAGAAACTCCCTGTTGGAGATAATCCATGTTGGAGAAACTCCATGTTGGAGAAACTCCATGATGCAGAAAATCCGCGCTGGGGAAACTACGCGCTGGAGAATCTCCGCGCTGGAGAGACTTCGTGTTGGAGAAACTCCGTGTTGCAGAAACTCCGTGTCGGAGAAACTCCGTATTGGAGAAACTCCGTGTTGGAGAAACTTTATGTTGGAGAAACTTCATGTCGAAGAAACTTCGTATTGTAGAAACTCCGTGTTGGAGAAACTTTATGTTGTAGAAACTCCGCGCTGGAGAAACTTCGTGTTGGAGAAACTCCGCGTTGGAGAAACTCCGTGTCGGAGAAACTCCGTGTTGGAGAAACTCCGTGTTGGAGAAACTCCGTGTTTTAGAAACTCCGTGTTGGAGAAACTCCTTGTTGGAGAAACTCCGTGTTGGAGAAACTCCATGTTGGAGAAAGTCCGTGTTGGAGAATGTCCGTGTTGGAGAAACTCCGTGTTGGAGAAACTCCGTGTTGGAGAAACTTTATGTTGTAGAAACTCCGTGTTGGAGAAACTCCATGTTGTAGACACTCCGTGTTGGAGAAACTCTGTGTTGGAGAAACTCCCTGTTGAAGAAACTCCGTGTTGTAGAAACTCCGTGTTGTAGAAACTCCCTGTTGGAGATAATCCATGTTGGAGAAACTCCATGTTGGAGAAACTCCATGCTGCAGAAAATCCGCGCTGGGGAAACTACGCGCTGGAGAATCTCCGCGCTGGAGAGACTTCGTGTTGGAGAAACTCCGTGTTGCAGAAACTCCGTGTCGGAGAAACTCCGTATTGGAGAAACTCCGTGTTGGAGAAACTTTATGTTGGAGAAACTTCATGTCGAAGAAACTTCGTATTGTAGAAACTCCGTGTTGGAGAAACTTTATGTTGTAGAAACTCCGCGCTGGAGAAACTTCGTGTTGGAGAAACTCCGCGTTGGAGAAACTCCGTGTCGGAGAAACTCCGTGTTGGAGAAACTCCGTGTTGGAGAAACTCCGTGTTTTAGAAACTCCGTGTTGGAGAAACTCCGTGTTGTAGAAACTGTGTCAGAGAAACTCCGTGTCGGAGAAACTCCGTGTTGGAGAAACTCTGTGTCGGAGAAATTCCTTGTTGGAGAAACTCTGTGCTGGAGAAACTCCTTGTTGGAGAAACTCCTTGTTGGAGAAGCTCCGTGTTGGAGAAACTCCGTGTTGGAGAAAACTCCGTGTTGGAGAAACTTCGTGTTTAAGAAACTCCGTGTTGGAGAAACTCCGTGTCGGAGAAACTCTGTGTTGGAGAAAGTCCGTGTTGGAGAAACTCCGTGTTGGAGAAACTCCGTGTTGGAGAAACTCCGTGTTTTAGAAACTCCGTGTTGGAGAAACTCCGTGTTGGAGAAACTCCTTGTTGGAGAAACTCCGTGTTGGAGAAACTCCATGTTGGAGAAAGTCCGTGTTGGAGAATGTCCGTGTTGGAGAAACTCCGTGTTGGAGAAACTCCGTGTTGGAGAAACTTTATGTTGTAGAAACTCCGTGTTGGAGAAACTCCATGTTGTAGACACTCCGTGTTGGAGAAACTCTGTGTTGGAGAAACTCCCTGTTGAAGAAACTCCGTGTTGTAGAAACTCCGTGTTGTAAAAACTCCCTGTTGGAGATAATCCATGTTGGAGAAACTCCATGTTGGAGAAACTCCATGCTGCAGAAAATCCGCGCTGGGGAAACTACGCGCTGGAGAATCTCCGCGCTGGAGAGACTTCGTGTTGGAGAAACTCTGTGTTGCAGAAACTCCGTGTCGGAGAAACTCCGTATTGGAGAAACTCCGTGTTGGAGAAACTTTATGTTGGAGAAACTTCATGTCGAAGAAACTTCGTATTGTAGAAACTCCGTGTTGGAGAAACTTTATGTTGTAGAAACTCCGCGCTGGAGAAACTTCGTGTCGGAGAAACTCCGCGTTGGAGAAACTCCGTGTCGGAGAAACTCCGTGTTGGAGAAACTCCGTGTTGGAGAAACTCCGTGTTTTAGAAACTCCGTGTTGGAGAAACTCCATGTTGGAGAAAGTCCGTGTTGGAGAATGTCCGTGTTGGAGAAACTCCGTGTCGGAGAAACTCCGTGTTGGAGAAACTTTATGTTGTAGAAACTCCGTGTTGGAGAAACTCCATGTTGTAGACACTCCGTGTTGGAGAAACTCTGTGTTGGAGAAACTCCCTGTTGAAGAAACTCCGTGTTGTAGAAACTCCGTGTTGTAGAAACTCCCTGTTGGAGATAATCCATGTTGGAGAAACTCCATGTTGGAGAAACTCCATGCTGCAGAAAATCCGCGCTGGGGAAACTACGCGCTGGAGAATCTCCGCGCTGGAGAGACTTCGTGTTGGAGAAACTCCGTGTTGCAGAAACTCCGTGTCGGAGAAACTCCGTATTGGAGAAACTCCGTGTTGGAGAAACTTTATGTTGGAGAAACTTCATGTCGAAGAAACTTCGTATTGTAGAAACTCCGTGTTGGAGAAACTTTATGTTGTAGAAACTCCGCGCTGGAGAAACTTCGTGTTGGAGAAACTCCGCGTTGGAGAAACTCCGTGTCGGAGAAACTCCGTGTTGGAGAAACTCCGTGTTGGAGAAACTCCGTGTTTTAGAAACTCCGTGTTGGAGAAACTCCGTGTTGTAGAAACTGTGTCAGAGAAACTCCGTGTCGGAGAATCTCCGTGTTGGAGAAACTCCGTGTTGGAGAAACTCTGTGTCGGAGAAATTCCTTGTTGGAGAAACTCTGTGCTGGAGAAACTCCTTGTTGGAGAAACTCCTTGTTGGAGAAACTCCGTGTTGGAGAAACTCCGTGTTGGAGAAAACTCCGTGTTGGAGAAACTTCGTGTTTAAGAAACTCCGTGTTGGAGAAACTCCGTGTTGTAGAAACCGCGTGTTAGAGAAACTTTATGTTGGAGAACCTTCTGGTTGGAGAAACTCCTTGTTGGAGAAAATCCTTGTTGGAGAAACTTCATGTTGGAGAAACTCCGTGTTGGAGAAACTCCATGATGTGGAAACTCCGTGTTGGGGAAACGCCGAGATGGAGAAACTTCATGTTGTAGAAACTCCGTGTTGAAGAAACTCCGTGTTGGAGAAACTCCGTGTTGGAGAAACTCCGTGTTAGAGAAACTCCATGTTGGAGAATGTCCGTGTTGGAGAATGTCCGTGTTGGAGAAACTCCGTGTTGGAGAAACTTTATGTTGTAGAAACTCCGTGTTGGAGAAACTCCATGTTGTAGAAACTCCGTGTTGGAGAAACCCTGTGTTGGAGAAACTCCCTGTTGAAGAAACTCCGTGTTGTAGAAACTCCGTGTTGTAGAAACTTCCTGTTGGAGATAATCCATGTTGGAGAAACTCCATGTTGGAGAAACTCCATGCTGCAGAAAATCCGCGCAGGGGAAACTACGCGCTGGAGAATCTCCGCGCTGGAGAGACTTCGTGTTGGAGAAACTCCGTGTTGCAGAAACTCCGTGTTGGAGAAACTCCGTGTGTGAGAATCACCGTGTTGTAGAAACTCTGTGTCAGAGAAACTCCGTGTCGGAGAAACTCCGTGTTGGAGAAACTCCGTGTTAGAGAAACTCCATGTTGGAGAACCTTCTTGTTGGAGAAACTCCTTGTTGGAGAAAATCCTTGTTAGAGAAACTCAATGTTGGAGAAACTCCGTGCTGGAGAAACTCCGTGTTGTGGAAACTCCATGTTGTAGAAACTCCGTGTTGAAGAAACTCCGTGTTGGAGAAACTCCGTGTCGGAGAAACTCTGTGTTGGAGAAAGTCCGTGTTGGAGAAACTCCGTGTTGGAGAAACTCCGTGTTGGAGAAACTCTGTGTTTTAGAAACTACGTGTTGGAGAAACTCCGTTTTGGAGAAACTCCTTGTTGGAGAAACTCCGTGTTGGAGAAACTCCGTGTTGGAGAAAACTCCGTGTTGGAGAAACTCCGTGTTTTAGAAACTCCGTGTTGGAGAAACTCCGTGTTGTAGAAACTCCGTGTTAGAGAAACTCCATGTTGGAGAACCTTCTGGTTGGAGAAACTCCTTGTTGGAGAAAATCCTTGTTGGAGAAACTCCATGTTGGAGAAACTCCGTGTTGGAGAAACTCCGTGTTGTGGAAACTCCGTGCTGGGGAAACGCCGAGATGGAGAAACTTTATGTTGTAGAAACTCCGTGTTGAAGAAACTCCATGTTGGAGAAACTCCGTGTTTGAGAAACTCCGTGTTGGAGAAACTCCGTGTTGGAGAACCTCCGTGTTGGAGAAACTTCGTGCTGGAGAAACTCTGTGTCGGAGAAACTCCGTGTAGGAGAAAATCCGTGTTGGAGAAACTCCGTGTCGGAGAAACTACGTGTTGGAGAAACTCCGTGTTAGAGAAACGCAATGTTGTAGAAACTTCGTGTTGGAGAAACTCCGTGTTGTAGAAGCTTCGTGTTGGCAAAACTCCATGTTGTAGAAACTCCGTGTTGAAGAAACTCCGTGTTGGAGAAACTCCGCGTCGGAGAAACTCCGTGTTGGAGAAACTCCGTGTTTTAGAAACTCCGTGTTGGAGAAACTCCGTGTTGTAGAAACTCTATGTCAGAGAAACTCCGTGTCGGAGAAACTCCGTGTTGGAGAAACTCCGTGTTGGAGAAACTCTGTGTCAGAGAAATTCCATGTTGGAGAAACTCCGTGCTGGGGAAAGTCCTTGTTGGAGAAACTCCTTGTTGGAGAAACTCCGTGTTGGAGAAACTCCGTGTTGGAGAAAACTCCGTGTAGGTGAAACTCCGTGTTTTAAAAACTCCGTGTTGGAGAAACTCCGTGTTGTAGAAACTCTGTGTCAGAGAAACTCCGTGTCGGAGAAACTCCGTGTTGGAGAAACTCCGTGTTGGAGAAACTCCGTGTTGGAGAAACTCCGTGTTAGAGAAACTCCATGTTGGAGAACCTTCTTGTTGGAGAAACTCCTTGTTGGAGAAAATCCTTGTTGGAGAAACTCCATGTTGGAGAAACTCCGTGCTGGAGAAACTCCGTGTTGTGGAAACTCCATGTTGTAGAAACTCCGTGTTGAAGAAACTCCGTGTTTTAGAAACTCCGTGTTGGAGAAACTCCGTGTTGGAGAAACTCCTTGTTGGAGAAACTCCGTGTTGGAGAAACTCCATGTTGGAGAAAGTCCGTGTTGGAGAATGTCCGTGTTGGAGAAACTCCGTGTTGGAGAAACTCCGTGTTGGAGAAACTTTATGTTGTAGAAACTCCGTGTTGGAGAAACTCCATGTTGCACACACTCCGTGTTGGAGAAACTCTGTGTTGGAGAAACTCCCTGTTGAAGAAACTCCGTGTTGTAGAAACTCCGTGTTGTAGAAACTCCCTGTTGGAGATAATCCATGTTGGAGAAACTCCATGTTGGAGAAACTCCATGCTGCAGAAAATCCGCGCTGGGGAAACTACGCGCTGGAAAATCTCCGCGCTGGAGAGACTTCGTGTTGGAGAAACTCCGTGTTGCAGAAACTCCGTGTCGGAGAAACTCCGTATTGGAGAAACTCCGTGTTGGAGAAACTTTATGTTGGAGAAACTTCATGTCGAAGAAACTTCGTATTGTAGAAACTCCGTGTTGGAGAAACTTTATGTTGTAGAAACTCCGCGCTGGAGAAACTTCGTGTTGGAGAAACTCCGCGTTGGAGAAACTCCGTGTCGGAGAAACTCCGTGTTGGAGAAACTCCGTGTTGGAGAAACTCCGTGTTTTAGAAACTCCCTGTTGGAGAAACTCCTTGTTGGAGAAACTCCGTGTTGGAGAAACTCCATGTTGGAGAAAGTCCGTGTTGGAGAATGTCCGTGTTGGAGAAACTCCGTGTTGGAGAAACTCCGTGTTGGAGAAACTTTATGTTGTAGAAACTCCGTGTTGGAGAAACTCCATGTTGTAGACACTCCGTGTTGGAGAAACTCTGTGTTGGAGAAACTCCCTGTTGAAGAAACTCCGTGTTGTAGAAACTCCGTGTTGTAGAAACTCCCTGTTGGAGATAATCCATGTTGGAGAAACTCCATGTTGGAGAAACTCCATGCTGCAGAAAATCCGCGCTGGGGAAACTACGCGCTGGAGAATCTCCGCGCTGGAGAGACTTCGTGTTGGAGAAACTCCGTGTTGCAGAAACTCCGTGTCGGAGAAACTCCGTATTGGAGAAACTCCGTGTTGGAGAAACTTTATGTTGGAGAAACTTCATGTCGAAGAAACTTCGTATTGTAGAAACTCCGTGTTGGAGAAACTTTATGTTGTAGAAACTCCGCGCTGGAGAAACTTCGTGTTGGAGAAACACCGCGTTGGAGAAACTCCGTGTCGGAGAAACTCCGTGTTGGAGAAACTCCGTGTTGGAGAAACTCCGTGTTTTAGAAACTCCGTGTTGGAGAAACTCCGTGTTGTAGAAACTGTGTCAGAGAAACTCCGTGTCGGAGAAACTCCCTGTTGGAGAAACTCCGTGTTGGAGAAACTCTGTGTCGGAGAAATTCCTTGTTGGAGAAACTCTGTGCTGGAGAAACTCCTTGTTGGAGAAACTCCTTGTTGGAGAAGCTCCGTGTTGGAGAAACTCCGTGTTGGAGAAAACTCCGTGTTGGAGAAACTTCGTGTTTAAGAAACTCCGTGTTGGAGAAACTCCGTGTTGTAGAAACCGCGTGTTAGAGAAACTCCATGTTGGAGAACCTTCTGGTTGGAGAAACTCCTTGTTGGAGAAAATCCTTGTTGGAGAAACTTCATGTTGGAGAAACTCCGTGTTGGAGAAACTCCATGTTGTGGAAACTCCGTGTTGGGGAAACGCCAAGATGGAGAAACTTTATGTTGTAGAAACTCCGTGTTGAAGAAACTCCGTGTTGGAGAAACTCCGTGTTGGAGAAACTCTGTGTCGGAGAAATTCCTTGTTGGAGAAACTCTGTGCTGGAGAAACTCCTTGTTGGAGAAACTCCTTGTTGGAGAAGCTCCGTGTTGGAGAAACTCCGTGTTGGAGAAAACTCCGTGTTGGAGAAACTTCGTGTTTAAGAAACTCCGTGTTGGAGAAACTCCGTGTTGTAGAAACCGCGTGTTAGAGAAACTCCATGTTGGAGAACCTTCTGGTTGGAGAAACTCCTTGTTGGAGAAAATCCTTGTTGGAGAAACTTCATGTTGGAGAAACTCCGTGTTAGAGAAACTCCATGTTGGAGAAAGTCCGTGTTGGAGAATGTCCGTGTTGGAGAAACTCCGTGTTGGAGAAACTTTATGTTGTAGAAACTCCGTGTTGGAGAAACTCTATGTTGTAGAAACTCCGTGTTGGAGAAACTCTGTGTTGGAGAAACTCCCTGTTGAAGAAACTCCGTGTTGTAGAAATTCCGTGTTGTAGAAACTCCCTGTTGGAGATAATCCATGTTGGAGAAACTCCATGTTGGAGAAACTCCATGCTGCAGAAAATCCGCGCAGGGGAAACTACGCGCTGGAGAATCTCCGCGCTGGAGAGACTTCGTGTTGGAGAAACTCCGTGTTGCAGAAACTCCGTGTTGGAGAAACTCCGTGTGTGAGAATCACCGTGTTGTAGAAACTCTGTGTCAGAGAAACTCCGTGTCGGAGAAACTCCGTGTTGGAGAAACTCCGTGTTGGAGAAACTCCGTGTTGGAGAAACTCCGTGTTAGAGAAACTCCATGTTGGAGAACCTTCTTGTTGGAGAAACTCCTTGTTGGAGAAAATCCTTGTTAGAGAAACTCCATGTTGGAGAAACTCCGTGCTGGAGAAACTCCGTGTTGTGGAAACTCCATGTTGTAGAAACTCCGTGTTGAAGAAACTCCGTGTTGGAGAAACTCCGTGTCGGAGAAACTCTGTGTTGGAGAAAGTCCGTGTTGGAGAAACTCCGTGTTGGAGAAACTCCGTGTTGGAGAAACTCTGTTTTTTAGAAACTACGTGTTGGAGAAACTCCGTGTTGGAGAAACTCCTTGTTGGAGAAACTCCGTGTTTTAGAAACTCCGTGTTGGAGAAACTCCGTGTTGTAGAAACTCCGGGTTAGAGAAACTTCATGTTGGAGAACCTTCTGGTTGGAGAAACTCCTTGTTGGAGAAAATCCTTGTTGGAGAAACTCCATGTTGGAGAAACTCCGTGTTGGAGAAACTCCGTGTTGTAGAAACTCCGTGCTGGGGAAACGCCGAGATGGAGAAACTTTATGTAGTAGAAACTCCGTGTTGAAGAAACTCCATGTTGGAGAAACTCCGTGTTTGAGAAACTCCGTGTTGGAGAAACTCCGTGTTGGAGAACCTCCGTGTTGGAGAAACTTCGTATCGGAGAAAGTCCGTGTCGGAGAAACACCGTGTCGCAGAAACTCCGTGTTGTAGAAACTTCGTGTTGGCGAAACTCCTTGTTGTAGAAACTCCGTGTTGGAGAAACTCCGTGCTGGAGAAACTCTGTGTCCAAGAAACTCTGTGTCAATAAAGTCTGTGTCGGAGAAACTCCGTGTTGGAGAAACTCCGTGTTGGAGAAACTCCGTGTCGGAGAAACTCCGTGTCGGAGAAACTACGTGTTGGAGAAACTCCGTGTTAGAGAAACGCAATGTTGTAGAAACTTCGTGTTGGAGAAACTCCGTGTTGTAGAAGCTTCGTGTTGGCAAAACTCCATGTTGTAGAAACTCCGTGTTGAAGAAACTCCGTGCTGGAGAAACTCCGCGTCGGAGAAAATCCGTGTTGGAGAAACTCCGTGTTTTAAAAACTCCGTGTTGGAGAAACTCCGTGTTGTAGAAACTCTGTGTCAGAGAAACTCCGTGTCGGAGAAACTCCGTGTTGGAGAAACTCCGTGTTGGAGAAACTCTGTGTCGGAGAAATTCCTTGTTGGAGAAACTCCGTGCTGGAGAAACTCCTTGTTGGAGAAACTCCTTGTTGGAGAAACTCCGTGTTGGAGAAACTCCGTGTTGGAGAAAACTCCGTGTAGGTGAAACTCCGTGTTTTAAAAACTCCGTGTTGGAGAAACTCCGTGTTGTAGAAACTCTGTGTCAGAGAAACTCCGTGTCGGAGAAACTCCGTGTTGGAGAAACTCCGTGTTGGAGAAACTCCGTGTTGGAGAAACTCCGTGTTAGAGAAACTCCATGTTGGAGAACCTTCTTGTTGGAGAAACTCCTTGTTGGAGAAAATCCTTGTTGGAGAAACTCCATGTTGGAGAAACTCCGTGCTGGAGAAACTCCGTGTTGTGGAAACTCTATGTTGTAGAAACTCCGTGTTGAAGAAACTCCGTGTTGGAGAAACTCCGTGTCGGAGAATCTCTGTGTTGGAGAAAGTCCGTGTTGGAGAAACTCCGTGTTTTAGAAACTCCGTGTTGGAGAAACTCCGTGTTTTAGAAACTCCGTGTTGGAGAAACTCCGTGTTGGAGAAACTCCGTGTTGGAGAAACTCCATGTTGGAGAAAGTCCGTGTTGCAGAATGTCCGTGTTGGAGAAACTCCGTGTTGGAGAAACTCCGTGTTGGAGAAACTTTATGTTGTAGAAACTCCGTGTTGGAGAAACTCCATGTTGTAGACACTCCGTGTTGGAGAAACTCTGTGTTGGAGAAACTCCCTGTTGAAGAAACTCCGTGTTGTAGAAACTCCGTGTTGTAGAAACTCCGTGTTGTAGAAACTCCCTGTTGGAGATAATTCATGTTGGAGAAACTCCATGTTGGAGAAACTCCATGCTGCAGAAAATCCGCGCTGGGGAAACTACGCGCTGGAGAATCTCCGCGCTGGAGAGACTTCGTGTTGGAGAAACTCCGTGTTGCAGAAACTCCGTGTCGGAGAAACTCCGTATTGGAGAAACTCCGTGTTGGAGAAACTTTATGTTGGAGAAACTTCACGTCGAAGAAACTTCGTATTGTAGAAACTCCGTGTTGGAGAAACTTTATGTTGTAGAAACTCCGCACTGGAGAAACTTCGTGTTGGAGAAACTCCGTGTTGGAGAAACTCCGTGTCGGAGAAACTCCGTGTTGGAGAAACTCCGTGTTGGAGAAATTCCGTGTCGGAGAAACTCCGTGTTGGAGAAACTCCGTGTTGTAGAAACTGTGTCAGAGAAACTCCGTGTCGGAGAAACTCCGTGTTGGAGAAACTCCGTGTGTGAGAATCACCGTGTTGTAGAAACTCTGTGTCAGAGAAACTCCGTGTCGGAGAAACTCCGTGTTGGAGAAACTCCGTGTTGGAGAAACTCCGTGTTGGAGAAACTCCGTGTTAGAGAAACTCCATGTTGGAGAACCTTCTTGTTGGAGAAACTCCTTGTTGGAGAAAATCCTTGTTAGAGAAACTCCATGTTGGAGAAACTCCGTGCTGGAGAAACTCCGTGTTGTGGAAACTCCATGTTGTAGAAACTCCGTGTTGAAGAAACTCCGTGTTGGAGAAACTCCGTGTCGGAGAAACTGTGTTGGAGAAAGTCCGTGTTGGAGAAACTCCGTGTTGGAGAAACTCCGTGTTGGAGAAACTCTGTGTTTTAGAAACTACGTGTTGGAGAAACTCCGTGTTGGAGAAACTCCTTGTTGGAGAAACTCCGTGTTGGAGAAACTCCGTGTTGGAGAAAACTCCGTGTTGGAGAAACTCCGTGTTCTAGAAACTCCGTGTTGGAGAAACTCCGTGTTGTAGAAACTCCGTGTTAGAGAAACTCCATGTTGGAGAACCTTCTGGTTGGAGAAACTCCTTGTTGGAGAAAATCCTTGTTGGAGAAACTCCATGTTGGAGAAACTCCGTGTTGGAGAAACTCCGTGTTGTGGAAACTCCGTGCTGGGGAAACGCCGAGATGGAGAAACTTTATGTTGTAGAAACTCCGTGTTGAAGAAACTCCATGTTGGAGAAACTCCGTGTTTGAGAAACTCCGTGTTGGAGAAACTCCGTGTTGGAGAACCTCCGTGTTGGAGAAACTTCGTATCGGAGAAAGTCCGTGTCGGAGAAACACCGTCTCGCAGAAACTCCGTGTTGTAGAAACTTCGTATTGGCGAAACTCCTTGTTGTAGAAACTCCGTGTTGGAGAAACTTATTGTTAGATAAACTCCGTGTTGGAGAAACTTCGTGCTGGAGAAACTCTGTGTCGGAGAAACTCTGTGTCGATAAAGTCTGTGTCGGAGAAACTCCGTGTTGGAGAAAATCCGTGTTGGAGGAACTCCGTGTCGGAGTAACTCCGTGTCGGAGAAACTACGTGTTGGAGAAACTCCGTGTTAGAGAAACGCAATGTTGTAGAAACTTCGTGTTGGAGAAACTCCGTGTTGTAGAAGCTTCGTGTTGGCAAAACTCCATGTTGTAGAAACTCCGTGTTGAAGAAACTCCGTGTTGGAGAAAGTCCGTGTCGGAGAAACTCCGTGTTGGAGAAACTCCGTGTTTTAGAAACTCCGTGTTGGAGAAACTCCGTGTTGTAGAAACTCTGTGTCAGAAAAACTTCGTGTCGGAGAAACTCCGTGTTGGAGAAACTCCGTGTTGGAGAAACTCTCTGTCGGAGAAATTCCTTGTTGGAGAAACTCCGTGCTGGAGAAACTCCTTGTTGGAGAAACTCCTTGGAGAAACTCCGTGTTGGAGAAACTCCGTGTTGGAGAAAACTCCGTGTAGGTGAATCTCCGTGTTTTAAAAACTCCGTGTTGGAGAAACTCCGTGTTGTAGAAACTCTGTGTCAGAGAAACTCCGTGTCGGAGAAACTCCGTGTTGGAGAAACTCCGTGTTGGAGAAACTCCGTGTTGGAGAAACTCCGTGTTAGAGAAACTCCATGTTGGAGAACCTTCTTGTTGGAGAAACTCCTTGTTGGAGAAAATCCTTGTTGGAGAAACTCCATGTTGGAGAAACTCCGTGCTGGAGAAACTCCGTGTTGTGGAAACTCCATGTTGTAGAAACTCCGTGTTGAAGAAACTTCGTGTTGGAGAAACTCCGTGTCGGAGAAACTCTGTGTTGGAGAAAGTCCGTGTTGGAGAAACTCCGTGTTGGAGAAACTCCGTGTTGGAGAAACTCCGTGTTTTAGAAACTCCGTGTTGGAAAAACTCCGTGTTGGAGAAACTCCTTGTTGGAGAAACTCCGTGTTGGAGAAACTCCATGTTGGAGAAAGTCCGTCTTGGAGAATGTCCGTGTTGGAGAAACTCCGTGTTGGAGAGACTCCGTGTTGGAGAAACTTTATGTTGTAGAAACTCCGTGTTGGAGAAACTCCATGTTGTAGACACTCCGTGTTGGAGAAACTATGTGTTGGAGAAACTCCCTGTTGAAGAAACTCCGTGTTGTAGAAACTCCGTGTTGTAGAAACTCCCTGTTGGAGATAATCCATGTTGGAGAAACTCCATGTTGGAGAAACTCCATGCTGCAGAAAATCCGCGCTGGGGAAACTACGCGCTGGAGAATCTCCGCGCTGGAGAGACTTCGTGTTGGAGAAACTCCGTGTTGCAGAAACTCCGTGTCGGAGAAACTCCGTATTGGAGAAACTCCGTGTTGGAGAAACTTTATGTTGGAGAAACTTCATGTCGAAGAAACTTCGTATTGCAGAAACTCCGTGTTGGAGAAACTTTATGTTGTAGAAACTCCGCGCTGGAGAAACTTCGTGTTGGAGAAACTCCGCGTTGGAGAAACTCCGTGTCGGAGAAACTCCGTGTTGGAGAAACTCCGTGTTGGAGAAACTCCGTGTTTTAGAAACTCCGTGTTGGAGAAACTCCGTGTTGTTGAAACTGTGTCAGAGAAACTCCGTGTTGGAGAAACTCCGTGTTGGAGAAACTCTGTGTCGGAGAAATTCCTTGTTGGAGAAACTCTGTGCTGGAGAAACTCCTTGTTGGAGAAACTCCGTGTTGGAGAAACTCCGTGTTGGAGAAAACTCCGTGTTGGAGAAACTTCGTGTTTAAGAAACTCCGTGTTGGAGAAACTCCGTGTTGTAGAAACCGCGTGTTAGAGAAACTCCATGTTGGAGAACCTTCTGGTTGGAGAAACTCCTTGTTGGAGAAAATCCTTGTTGGAGAAACTCCATGTTGTGGAAACTCCGTGTTGGGGAAACGCCGAGATGGAGAAACTTCATGTTGTAGAAACTCCGTGTTGAAGAAACTCCGTGTTGGAGAAACTCCGTGTTGGAGAAACTCCGTGTTAGAGAAACTCCATGTTGGAGAAAGTCCGTGTTGGAGAATGTCCGTGTTGGAGAAACTCCGTGTTGGAGAAACTTTATGTTGTAGAAACTCCGTGTTGGAGAAACTCCATGTTGTAGAAACTCCGTGTTGGAGAAACTCTGTGTTGGAGAAACTCCCTGTTGAAGAAACTCCGTGTTGTAGAAACTCCGTGTTGTAGAAACTCCCTGTTGGAGATAATCCATGTTGGAGAAACTCCATGTTGGAGAAACTCCATGCTGCAGAAAATCCGCGCAGGGGAAACTACGCGCTGGAGAATCTCCGCGCTGGAGAGACTTCGTGTTGGAGAAACTCCGTGTTGCAGAAACTCCGTGTTGGAGAAACTCCGTGTGTGAGAATCACCGCGTTGGAGAAACTCCGTGTTGGAGAACCTCCGTGTTGGAGAAACTTCGTATCGGAGAAAGTCGGTGTCGGAGAAACTCCGTGTCGCAGAAACTCCGTGTTGGAGAAACTTATTGTTAGATAAACTCCGTGTTGGAGAAACTTCGTGCTGGAGAAACTCTGTGTCGGAGAAACTCTGTGTCGATAAAGTCTCTGTCGGAGAAACTCCGTGTTGGAGAAAATCCGTGTTGGAGAAACTCCGTGTCGGAGAAACTCCGTGTCGGAGAAACTCTGTGTCGGAGAAAGTCTGTGGCGGAGAAACTCCGTGTTGGAGAAACTCCGTGTTGGAGAAACTCCGTGTCGGAGAAACTCCGTGTCGGAGAAACTCCGTGTTGGAGAAACTTATTGTTAGATAAACTCCGTGTTGGAGAAACTTCGTGCTGGAGAAACTCTCTGTCGGAGAAACTCTGTGTCGGAGAAAGTCTGTGTCGGAGAAACTCCGTGTTGGAGAAACTCCGTGTTGGAGAAACTCCGTGTCGGAGAAACTCCGTGTCGGAGAAACTACGTGTTGGAGAAACTCCGTGTTAGAGAAACGCTATGTTGTAGAAACTTCGTGTTGTAGAAGCTTCGTGTTGGCAAAACTCCATGTCGTA